>NC_069503.1:696117468-696428301 GCF_027579735.1 Bombina bombina
ATTGGCTGATGGAATCAGCCAATCAGATTCAAGTTCAATCCGATTGGCTGATCCAATCAGCCAATCAGATTGAGCTCGCATTCTATTGGCTGATCGGAAAAGCCAATAGAATGCGAGCTCAATCTGATTGGCTGATTGGATCAGCCAATCGGAATGAACTTGATTCTGATTGGCTGATTCCATCAGCCAATCAGAATATTCCTACCTTAATTCCGATTGGCTGATAGAATCCTATCAGCCAATCGGAATTCGAGGGACGCCATCTTGGATGACGTCATTTAAAGGAACCGTCATTCGGCGAGTAGGCGTCGGTTGAAGAGGTTGGATCCGCGTCGGTTGGAAAGAAGATGGCTCCGCTCCAGAAGGAAGAAGATTGAAGATGCGGCTTGATAGAAGACTTCATCCCGATGATGGACTTCCGACTTCAGCCCGATGATGGAGTTCTTCAGCCGCCGCTTGGATCCAGACTTCAGCCCGAGGATGGACGTCACTCTTCAGCCCCCCGCTTGGGCTTGGATCAACACTTCCGAGGCTTGGATCAAGACTTCCGAGGACGGATCGGTGAACCTGGTATGGTGAAGATAAGGTAGGAAGATCTACAGGGGCTTAGTGTTAGGTTTATTTAAGGGGGCTTTGGGTTAGATTAGGGGTATGTGGGTGGTGGGTTGTAATGTTGGGGGGGGTATTGTATGTGTTTTTTTTACAGGCAAAAGAGCTGAATTCTTTGGGGCATGCCCCACAAAGGGCCCTGTTCAGGGCTGGTAAGGTAAAAGAGCTTTGAACTTTTTTAATTTAGAATAGGGTAGGGCATTTTTTTATTTTGAGGGGCTTTGTTATTTTATTAGGGGGCTTAGAGTAGGTGTAATTAGTTTAAAATTGTTGTAATATTTTTCTAATGTTTGTAAATATTTTTTTATTTTTTGTAACTTAGTTCTTTTTTATTTTTTGTACTTTAGTTAGTTTATTTCATTGTAGTTATTTGTAGGTATTTTATTTAAATAATTTATTGATAGTGTAGTGTTAGGTTAAATTGCAGATAATTGTAGGTATTTTATTTAATTAATTTATTGATCGTGTAGTGTTAGGTTTAACTGTAACTTAGGTTAGGATTTATTTTACAGGTAATTTTGTAATTATTTTAACTATTTTAGCGATTAAGACTTAGCTTTAGGGGTTAATCCATTTATTACAGTAGCGGCGAAATTCGGTCGGCAGATTAGGGGTTAATAATTGAAGTTAGGTGTCGGCGATGTTAGGGAGGGCAGATTAGGGGTTAATACTATTTATTATAGGGTTATTGAGGCGGGAGTGAGGCGAATTAGGGGTTAATAACTTTATTATAGTAGCGGTGCGGTCCGCTCGGCAGATTAGGGGTTAATAAGTGTAGGCAGGTGGAGGCGACATTGAGGGGGGCAGATTAGGGGTTAATAAATATAATATAGGGGTCGGCGGTGTTAGGGGCAGCAGATTAGGGGTACATAAGGATAACGTAGGTGGCGGCGCTTTGCGGTCGGCAGATTAGGGGTTAATTATTGTAGGTAGCTGGCGGCGATGTTGTGGGGGTAGGTTAGGGGTTAATAAATATAATATAGGGGTCGGCGGTGTTAGGGGCAGCAGATTAGGGGTACATAAGTATAACGTAGGTGGCGGTCGGCAGATTAGGGGTTAAAAAAATTTAACCGAGTGGCGGCGATGTGGGGGGAACTCGGTTTAGGGGTACATAGGTAGTTTATGGGTGTTAGTGTACTTTAGAGCACAGTAGTTAAGAGCTTTATGAACCGGCGTTAGTCCAGAAAGCTCTTAACTACTGACTTTTTTCTGCGGCTGGAGTTTTGTCGTTAGAGTTTTAACGCTCACTTCAGCCACGACTCTAAATACCGGCGTTAGAAAGATCCCATTGAAAAGATAGGATACGCAAATGACGTAAGGGGATCTGCGGTATGGAAAAGTTGCGGCTGGAAAGTGAGCGTTAGACCTTTTAATGACTGACTCTAAATACCGGCGGTAGCCCAAAACCAGCGTTAGGAGCCTGTAACGCTTGTTTTGACGGCTACCGCACAACTCTAAATTTAGGCCATAATGAGCAAGTAACAAAAAATTGCTATGTTCTTTCCAAAATAATTAATTGTATTTTATTTTGCGGCGCATTTGAGCTTGCACTTCGAGGACATGACGAACGCGATGATTCATTAAATCCAGGCATTTTCAGAGGTCTTATAAACTTCTCAGCAGAGCTTGATGCATCTCTAAAAGAACATGTCGCTAGTGCCACTGTTTTTAAAGGAACGTCAAAAGAAATTCAAAACGATTTATTAGACTGTATGCTTACTGTTTGCCAGAACCAAATAAAGAAGGAAATCTCAAATGCAAGTTTTGTAGCAGTGATAGCAGATGAAACTACTGATGTTTCATCTGCCTTCCAATTGGTTGTTGTTTTTAGATACATTATAGGTAATGGACAACCGGTTGAGAGATTCTGGGAATTCACTAATCCAGCTGGACATGATGCAGAATCTTTAGCTACGTGTATTCAAGCTACTTTGGAAAAAGTTATAGACAACCCAGAGAAACTGATATCGCAGAGTTACGACGGTGCAAGCGTGATGAGTGGTCAGCATGCAGGTGTTCAGGCTATAATTAAACGTACCTACAAGAATGCACATTTTGTGCATTGCTATGCACATCAGCTCAATTTAATTGTCAGCCAAGCAAGCAGTCAAAATCAACAAGTTTGAGTATTTTTTTCAAATCTAAGTGACATTACTAACTTTTTTAGTAACTCGCCACAAAGGATAGCTATTCTAGATGAAACTGTTAGAAGAAGGATACCTCATGGTTCAGCCACCAGGTGGAATTTCAAGAGTCGAACCGTCAATACAGTTTTTGAAAACAGGGAACAGTTAATTGAATGCATGGAAAAAATAGAGTCAACATCGGAAAAAGAAATAGCTATAAATCAAGCAGGGGCTATTCGGCGTATGTTACAAGACTCGGTATTCGTGTTTTGGCTTACAGTTTTTCACAATATTATGCCACATGTAGATGTGTTATACAACCAACTTCAGAAAACACAAACAGATGCGGCACTTATTCGAAAACATATTAACACTTTCCAGCAGACAATGGAAAACGAAAGGAATAGAATGGACACAGTGACCATGACGATATCAGAAACAGAGGAAACATCTAGGAAAAGGAAGAGAGAACATATTCACATTGCTCAGACTGTGGCAGCTAAAGAGATATGCGATGTTATCACAAATCAAGTAAAAGATAGATTTTCTTTTATAACTCACTACTCGGCTGTTTCTCTCCTCCAAGCGGAAAAATTTGCGGATTACGAGAAATTTTTTCCAAATCAGCTTCTTGAACAAACATCAGCGGTTTATCACACATTACAGAAAGATCGCCTGAAAACTGAACTAGGAGTAATTTACAGAAGACCAGATTTCCGAAATATGAATGGTGCCATCAGTCTTCTACAGTTTGTAATAGAAAATAACTTGGACAGTACTTTCTCTGAGACCTACAAACTGTTGCAAATTATTTCGACTATTCCCGTGACAACTGCTGAGGCTGAGAGATGTTTCTCAACTTTAAAACGAGTTAAGACATTTCTAAGGAGCACCATGACTGAGGAAAGACTGACTGCTCTAGCCATGCTCACAATTTAAAAACAATTGATCAATGACATGCCTACATTCACCGAAAATGTTATTGATTTATTTGCCTCAAAAAAAGACAGGCGGATTGACTTAATTTACAAAAATTGTACTTAAGTTATCAACATTCTGTTTTAATCTTTCCCGTTGAAGTTAATTATTAAGCACTAGTGTAATAGAAATAATCTTCTTTTGTAGAAAGTAAAATGTGGGTGTATTTATCTTCATGTTGCCAAGGCCTTTGGCTGCATTGCCTAATATCGAACACTGGGGGCTGGGGCAACAATAATTGAAATGTGGTTGTATTTCTCTATAAAGTGGAAGGTTCTTTAAATCCAGAAATATATATGTTTTCATAAATGTACATTCAACATTCTTATTATTTTGCAGCTTTAATTAATTATTTGGTTAATATATATATATGTTATTATATAATTTAACTGAGCACCATCATGTATATTTTAAGACTAGACATGGGCAGGTAGTGTAGGCTCCTCCATTTGTGCACTGTCGCACGTGAACATGGCTGTACTGAAGAGTATGCATTCATAGATTTAAGATGTCTGTGTCCACTATGAGGAACACAGTGAGCAATGCATGGTGAGGATATGGAAGACCACAGGCACAGTTCTTGTTAAGGCCAGAAGTGGCAGGGCAAGTAAAATATCAGAGAGGGCCAGAGGCAAAGGATGGTGAGAACGGTCAAAAACAGCCCACAGACCACCTCCAAAGACCTGTACTTCTGGGAATATTGTTGAGGGTCTCATGGATTCCACTCAATATCAGCAGATACTTGAGAATAATGTTGAGGAATCAGTCACAAACTTCAGTTGAAGTTACCCCCAGGCCGGGGCTGGATATTTCAAGAAGACGATGACCAAAAACACTGCTGGTTCAAATGGGTGGGGCCATTTGAGGGGCGTGGCTTTCACAAAGGGGTGTGGCTTTTAAAATCGGTGTGGCTTGTTAAATGGGCGTGGTTTTTAAAAGGGGGCATGGTTTTTCAAAGGGGCGTGTCTTTCTAATAGGGGGAGGGTCTTGTGCACCCCCATCCTAAAAATTCACCAGCCGCCACTGAGAAAGAGTATGCAATTTTAAACAGTTTTCTCATTTACTTCTATTATATCATTTGATATATTCTCTTCATATCCTTTGATGAACAGCATATCTAGATAGGTTCAGTAGATGATTATTGGTGGCTGCACATAGATGCCTTGTGTGATAGCCTCACCCATGTGCATTGCTATTTCTTCAGCAAAGGATATATAAAGAATGAAGCTATTTACATTGTAGAAGTTCATTGGAATGTTGTTTAAAATTAGTGGCGTCACTAAGCTTGGTGTCACCTTGTGCGGCCGGTAACTTATGGTGTCCCACCCCCCAGTAATGTTTTTTTTTCCCTCTAACCTCACTCATAAATTGTAACTCCCATCTCCCATATAACACTTGATTTAATGGTATAAATATATATATATTGTCTGACTCCCCCTCTGGCTCTATATAAGATATATATATATATATATATATATATATATATATATATATATATATATATATATATATATATATATGTGTGGCAGTAAAGGAGCACTCACACATATTCTACATCTCCTAAGGTGCTTGATCCATAAATATATTATCACTTGTCAATATGCTGCATATATATATATACATACTGTATATATATATATATACATTTGTGTATGTAAATATATATATATAAGTCATATATATATATATATATATATACTGTATATATATATGTGTGGTTTATATAGGGGCAAAGGCGACAGACCACTGAAAGGGGTGAGAGTATTTACAATAGAGATGTGAACGTTTATATACATATATATTAAAATCTATATATACCTGTGTGTGTATATATATATACAGTATGTATATATATATATGTATATGTGTGTGTATATATATATATATATATATATATATATATATATATATAAATATATAGGGTGGGGTAGGCGGGATCATTTTTGTTTCAGTCAATACATTTTCTAAAAAAAAACAGACCTCTGACATTTGTAATGGTTATATACCGCTGATCTATTAATATTTTTTTTTTGTTTTAGATAACATATTTTTTAATGACAAATAGTCATTTTTTAATGAAAAATAGTACAGTTGTGTTAATAGCTTTAAAACTTGTTTAATCAAACTCTCATTAAGAGTTTGCTTTTAATGTAACCCCCCCAAAAACAAAACACTGTTTTAAAGGTATCTATCTCTCTCTCTGTCTCTCTCTCTGTCTCTCTCTCTCTCTCTCTCTCTCTCTCTCTCTCTCTCTCTCTCTCTCTCTCTATATATATATATATATATATATATATTTATATTTATACACAGGGGGTTGAAAAAGTTGCCCAAGAGCTAGTGGTCCCATGACATTTCTTAGTGGTCCCATATTTTAACTTAAAGGGACACTAAACCCAAATATTTTCTTTCACAATTCAAGTAGAGAATACCATTTTAAACAACATTCCAATTTACTTCTATTATCTAATTTGCTTCATTCTTTAGATATCCTTTATTGAATAAATAGCAATGCATATGGGGCGCCAATCACACAAGGCATCTATGTGCAGCAACCAATCAGCAGCTACTGAGCCTATCTAGATATGCTTTTCAGCAAAGTATGTCAAGAGAATTAAGCAAATGAGATAATAGAAGTAAATTAGAAAGTTGTTTAAAATAGCATACTCTTTTTAAATCACAAAAGAAAAAATGTGGCTTTCATGTCCCTTTAACAACTAGAAAGAGAGAGAGAGATACATGGAGGGAGAGAGAGACACACACAGAGGGACTGGGAGAGAGACACACAGAGGGAGAGAGAGACTCACACAGGGAGAGAGAGACACACACAGAGGGAGAGAGAGACACAGAGGGAGAGAGAGACAAACAAAGGGAGAGAGAGAGACAAACAAAGGGAGAGAGAGAGACAAACAAAGGGAGAAAGAGAGACACACACACACACAGAGGGAGGGAGAGAGAGAGACACACAGAGGGAGGGAGAGAGAGACACACAGAGGGAGGGAGAGACACACATGGAGAGAGAGAGAGAAACACAGAGGGAGGGAGAGAGAGACACTCAGAGGGAGAGAGAGACAAACACAATGAGAGAGAGACACACACAGAGGGAGGGAGAGAGAGAGAGACACACAGAGGGATGGAGAGACACACAGGGAGAGAGAGAGAAACACAGAGGGAGGGAGAGAGAGACACACAGAGGGAGATAGACACACAGAGGGAGAGAGACACACAGAAGGAAAGAGAGACACAGAGGGAGAGAGACACACAGAGGGAGAGAGATACACAGAAGGAAAGAGAGACACAGAGGGAGAGAGTCACACACACACAGGGAGGGAGCGAGAGACACACACAGGGAGGGAGAGAGAGACACACAGAGGGAGATAGACACACAGAGGGAGAGAGACACACAGAAGGAAAGAGAGACACAGAGGGAGAGAGACACACAGAGGGAGAGAGACACACAGAAGGAAAGAGAGACACAGAGGGAGAGAGACACACACACACACACAGGGAGGGAGCGAGAGACACACACAGGGAGGGAGAGAGAAACACACAGAGGGAGGAAGAGAGAGACACACACAGAGGGAGGGAGAGAGGGAGAGACAGAAAGAGAGAGAGGGGGAAGTACAGGATTTCATTTTAATCCAGACTATTTTTTAAACAAGCCCCATACTTCTCATACTTCAACAACTAATGCTAGTAAAATGATTTTTAATAGCATTAGAATAGCCCAAATATTTTACTATGTACCATTACATTAAAATAAACATTTGGGCTATTCTAATGCTAGTAAAAAATTAATCAACACTTCCTATATTATCTAGGTCCATGCAGATTTGTGTTAAAATATAGCCTCATACCCCCCAGCAAGTGGTATACTTCTGGTTTTATCAAGCAAATGGGGGTGGTTGCAAATATCCAGTGCAGCATAATGTGTCCTGTCTCTTAGTGAAATCATATCTCATATCCCCAAGTTGAGCTGAACGAACAAATGCTTCAGTGCACAGACACAGCCGAGCAAAACTCTCTGCCTTTCCATCCCCCTCCCCTCTGCTTAACGTGAGGGGCTTGTGTTCCCCGTTACATCGTGACCTCCCTCTGAATGAACAGCTCCCATTGCTCTACAATATGGATTGACAAAGCACAGCATCTCTGCATGGGATCAGACTGCATTAAGCAGATACTCCCACAAATGACACAGAGGCTGAAAACAGAGCTCAAACAACCAATAAATCAGAAAAAAATATATATTACAAAAACAAAGCCTCTTTAAAAGAAAGTGTTTCTTTAAAGGGACAGTCTACACCAGAATTTTTATTGTCTAAAAAGATAGATAATCCCTTTATTACCAATTCCCCAGTTTTGCATAACCAACACTGTTATATTAATATATGTTTTACCTCTGTGATTGCCTTGTATCTAAGCCTCTGCAGACTGCCCCCTTATCTCAGTGCTTTTGACAGACATGCAGTTTAGCCAATCAGTGCAGACTCCTAAATAACTCCACAGGAGTGAGCACAATGTTACCTATATGACACACATGAACTATTACTGTCTAACTGTGAAAAACATTCAAAATGCTCTGAGCTAAGAGGCGGTTTTCAACGGTTTATAAATCAGTTTGAGCCTACCTAGGTTTAGCTTTTCAAAAATACCACCAAGGAAACAAAGCAAATGTAATGATAAAAGTCAATTGGAAAGTTGTTTAACATTCCATGCCGTATCTGAATCATGAAAGTTTAATTTTGACTAAACTGTCCCTTTAAGCAAACAGTTCAGAACGCGCACCATGGAAAATAGCAGTGAAGTAAAAGTTAACTTGACTATACTTAACTTTTTTTTTTTTTATTCTTTTTATTGAGAGTAACACAAGTGAAGAGCAGTAATTACATCAGATATCAAAAAGTTAAGCCCAAACACAGTTTGGAACATTGCCATATATTAATCTCTCAACACAACAGTAGTTCCGATGTTTTTCACATAAATATGACATGAACATTTCTCATATGTGCTTATCTCTCATAGTTTTGTATTTTTTATAAAAAAAAAAACATTCCCGCCCTCCTAGCCCTAGAAACTCTAAACAAACTATCAAAACTCCCTCCCCTACCCTGCAATCCTAAACCTAATTCCCTCTAGGATAATCCTCTGTCTCCCCTTAGTGAACAGCATGAAGCGCGTAAGAGAAAAAAAAAAAAAAAAAAAAAAGAGAAGGGGGTGGGGGGGTTATTTTCTCTACTCTCTCTCTCCTTTTTGATCTTTAGGAATTCCTTGGATGAAGAATGTGTGCCCACTCGCCTCTCAAAGAGTTTTCCAAAAATATCTCAGTATGCTGAAACGGTAGTAAGATCTGTCTCTGAATCTGCAATTCAAAGGTCAAAATCAGTCTGCGCCATTTCCTTAGAAACAGATTAAGGCCTCTAGTTATCAAGCCGTCAACCTCAAATACGCTGGAATTCTGCAGCGTATTTGTGGCGAGGCTGATTCGCCTAAGTTATCAAGCCCTACACACCGGCAAAAGTAGAATTTAGTGACGTAAGCTTCAATCCGCCGGACTCAGTCCGACACAGATCGATTCTTACGTCACTCCAGATGTTCCGGAACACAAGTTCGGCACAATCTGACTACTTTTGCTAGTTATCAAAAAACTAGCAGGTACGCACGGCACTTTTCCGGCCCAGCGTACCTGGTTTTCAATCCGCCGCCCTGGAGGCGGCTGATCCCATAGGAATCAATGGGAGTCTGACCATAGCGAAAGTTCATGTTCGCTGCTGCCAGATATCCCATTGATTCCTATGGGAGATGTCTACACCTAACACCCTAACATGTACCCCGAGTCTAAACACCCCTAATCTGTCCCCCCCTACACCGCCGCAACTAAATAAATGTATTACCCCCTAAACCGCCGCTCCCGGAGCCCACCGCCACTCTAATAAACTTATTAACCCCTAAACCGCCGCTCCCGCACCCTGCCGCCACTATAATAAATATGTTAACCCCTAAACCGCCGCTCCCGGAGCCCACCGCCACTCTAATAAACTGATTAACCCCTAAACCGCCGCCACCACCTATATTAAACGTATTAACCCCTAATCTGCCCCCCCTACACCGTTGCCACTTATAATAAATTTATTAACCCATTTCCTGCCCCCCTACACCGCCACAACTATAATAAAATTATTAACCCCTAAACCTAAGTCTAACCCTAACCCTAACACCCCCCTAACTTAAATATTAATTAAATACATCTAAATATTATAACTCTTATTAACTGAATTAATCCTATTTAAAACTAAATACCTTTAAAATAAACCATAATATAGCTACAATATAAATAATAATTATATTTTAGCTATTTTAGGATTTATTTTTATTTTACAGGCAAATTTCAATTTATTTTAACTAGGTACAATAGCTATTAAATAGTTATTAACTATTTAACAGCTGCCTAGTTAAAATAAAGAGAACTTTACCTGTAAAATAAAAACTAACCTAAGTTACAATTACACCTAACACTACACTATCATTAAATAAATTATTCCTATTTAAAACTAAATACTTACCTGTAAAATAAACCCTAAGATAGCTACAATATAATTAATAATTACATTGTAGCTATTTTAGGATTTATATTTATTTTACAGGCAACTTTGTATTTATTTTAGCTAGTTAGAATAGTTATTAAATAGTTATTAACTATTTAATAACTACCTAGCTAAAAGAAATCCACAGAAGGAGGCAGCACCTTGCAATATAAAAATATCTTTATTTCCACATACTGGAACAAAACAGTGACATTTCGGGTATGGAACCCTTAATCATACAAAGCTAAAACACACTGTTCAAACCTTATAAAGGCCTACCTGTACACAGGTGTTCAATTAACACCTCTTAACAGCTCCACCTAGTGGTTACTTATTTAATTACATCAATATTAGAACTTTACATTCTTATTTCACCTTAGTGCAAGATAGAATTAAAATCAATACAGAAATATATATACATAGCAATGGCTTCAACAGATATTGATGTTGCTACAGCTTCATCATAACAAATTGTTAAAAAACAATTATTGAAAAAACAATTATTGAAAAAACAAATGCAGCAGATCTAACTCTTTTTTTCAAATGACTACAAAAATAAGGTATAATCTAATTCTTTATTTAAACCCAAGGGTTGCATTGCATTAAGTTTATATATCCAAAATGCCTCTTTCCTTTTTAGCATTAACTCTCTATTATTCCCTCGTCTAGGACGTGGCACTGCATCAATGATTTGTAAACAAACCTGACTAATTTTATGACCACATTGGATAAAGTGCCCTGACACTGGTGCCTCTAAATTTCCACATCTGATATTGCTTTTATGTTGTACTATCCTATCACGGACACGACGAGTCGTCTTGCCAATATAAATTTTTCCACATGGGCATTTTATAAGATAGATAGCAAAAGTAGTATCACATGTGTAAAAAGCTTTTATTATACATTTTTTTACCAGTGAGAGGATGTACAAAATGGGGGCCTTTAATCATCGAATTGAAGTTGCCACATCCCAAACAGGGATAGCAACCATGATTTTTGTCAGATATATAACTTTGATATTTTTTATTTGCACTGCCAATATCTGTATGTATAAGCTCATCTCTGAGATTTCTCCTCCTTCTATAGGCAGGCATAGGGGGTAATGCAAATTCAGCAACACCTGGATGGCAACCCTGTAGAATGCGCCAGTGTTTTCTTAAAACACTCATAATCTCACTGCCATGGTTATTATGATCCATAACTACTACCATTCGTTTATCCTCCTTTTTTGGAGTTGGATCTTTTCTAGATTGAACCTTAATTAATTCATTCTGAACCAGCGCTGCAGGGTAGCCTCTATCCTCAAATTTTTTTGCCATATTGTGTAATCTTTCATGTAGTCTATCTTTTTCTGATACAATACGTTGTACCCTCAGGAACTGACTTCTAGGTAATGACCTAACTGTACTTCTGGGGTGAAAGCTCTGATAATGTAGTAGACCATTCTTATCAGTAGGTTTAACATATAGGTCTGTACAGACCTTACCATCCCTAAGATATACAGTGGTATCTAGAAAATCCACCTGAACTTCACTTGCATTAAGGCAGAATTTGATAGTACTGCTATTGCTGGTTGCTGTTACTAGCTGCGTGCACCCTGTCTAAAATATGACTAACAAAGATACCACAGAAACTACTGGATTACCGATGTTTGGCTACACAGATACTGATGCTGCCAGAGTTATGACTCTGGTTAAAGGCTCAAGTGACTTTCTGAAAACTTCAGCGACTGAGGTTAATGGGAAATTGCTGGAAAGACAGACCAAGAAACATACAGCTTTGGATTTACATGCAGTAACATTGGCTGAATACTGCAAGGTAAAGAGGATACCCAGGGGACTCCGGATGAATGTCCGACCAACCCTAATGACCAGTAATGAGGAATATTGCAAGCTATTTGTCAGTACATTAAACAAGTGCTCCTACGATCTCATGATACTTACCGTGGTGTTCCTGCATAAAGAAATATCCAAGCAGAAATCGGAGGTAGCGAGGCTGAGGGAGGAGCTGAGCAAATCACTGACAATGGAAGCATACAACACTCTGGTAAAGAATATCGACAATGGAGAAGCTGAATATCGGAATATCATAAGATATTAGAAGAGCGAAAAAGAATATCATATCATAATATCATAAGATATTAGAAGAGCGAAAAAGAACGAAGTTCCAGAGAGACATCGAGGATTACGAATCCGGATTGGTTTACAGATGGTCACATGACCGGGAGTAGGGTTACCGCCCACAAGCAGGGGAGCCTCGCAACCGGTGGCGTCCGAGACAAAGGCAGCAAGGTGATGATGCGTTAGGGAGTGACACAGATTCCTCAGCCGGTTTTTTAACCGAAGAATCGGAAGGAGAGGCCACAGGGGTGGCCGCAAACACAAGAGCCGCAAGAGGTATAGTGTCCGGATCGCAACCATTCCGGAGGGGTCAGAGGAGAATGGGTCGAGGCCGGAGATACTAGAGGGAGGTAACAAGAAACCTATTGACTGCCTGACACTTAATGGGGATAATCCCAATCAAGAACTGCTGAAAGATGACTTGATTATTAATATCTCTGACTATACTTTATCTAATGAGCAAATACTAGCCCTTAACAAAGGTTTATCGTTCAGCCCAGCACAAAGTTTAGATTTGTTTAGATTGAAACAAGATCTGTTCAGATTTTTTAGATCTATAAAATTAAAAAGTTTTTTTGCAAACAAAAATTCTCAAACTACTGATAGAAATAGTAATATTGGGTTGACACTAAGTAGTTTTGGCCTCAGAAATAAAAGCAAGTTCGTTCCAGTTAATGTTAACCATAGTGTTAATACTTATATGGAGTTGGTCAAAAAGGATCTTGAGAAAGTATATAACAAGATTGCTGGAGAACATCATATGAATAATATATCTAAAAAAGAAAGAGAGGCAATTAATTTGCTAAAAAGCAATAAATGATTAACGATTAAAATGGCAGATAAGGGCAGAGCGATTACCGTTATGAATACCAGCATGTATATTGCAGAGATTAAGAATCAGTTATCAAAGCAAGATGTGTACAGAGAGTTGCCATATGATCCTACTATATTTGTCCAAAAGGAGATTGTGTCTATGGTAAATAGAGCTTTGAAAATGGGTATAATATCTAAAGATGTTGCTGACTTTTTAATCATAGATCACCCATGTATCCCAGTTTTTTATACTTTGCCAAAGGTGCACAAGCGGCTTGAAAATCCACCAGGTAGGCCAATTGTAGCAGGTATAGGTTCAGTTTTTTCTAACATAGCTATCTTTTTGGATAGAGTATTTCAGCCGCTTGTGCACCTTGGCAATCCATACATCAAGGACACTGGGGACTTTTTGGATAAAGTACATAATTTAAATCTATCTGGCAACAAATATATTCTCTTCACTTTAGATGTGAGCAGTTTATATACTGCAATAAAACATGAGAGTGGGATTTCAGCAGTCATGAAGGTACTCTATACAGATAACAAGTATTCCCCAGCACAAAAGATGTTTTTTAAAAATCTATTGAGAGTTGTTTTATATCAGAATTACTTCTTGTTTCAAGATACATTCTTTCTCCAGCTCCAAGGAACAGCCATGGGTTCCAATGTCGCCCCCACATCCGCGAATATATTCATATATGTATGAGGAAACATTTATTTATGAGAATAAATTATTCCTGCAGTATGCAGTGGCATGGTGGCGGTACATAGATGATGTATTCGGTGTTTGGTGTGGCGACATTGGAACCCTGGAGGAATTTGTCGCTGAACTCAATTGCAGCACTGATTCTATCAAATTCTGCCTTAATGCAAGTGAAGTGCAGGTGGATTTTCTAGATACCACTGTATATCTTAGGGATGGTAAGGTCTGTACAGACCTATATGTTAAACCTACTGATAAGAATGGTCTACTACATTATCAGAGCTTTCACCCCAGAAGTACAGTTAGGTCATTAACTAGAAGTCAGTTCCTGAGGGTACAACGTATTGTATCAGAAAAAGATAGACTACATGAAAGATTACACAATATGGCAAAAAAATTGAGGATAGAGACTACCCTGCAGCGCTGGTTCAGAATGAATTAATTAAGGTTCAATCTAGAAAAGATCCAACTCCAAAAAAAGGAGGATAAACGAATGGTAGTAGTTATGGATCATAATAACCATGGCAGTGAGATTATGAGTGTTTTAAGAAAACACTGGCACATTCTACAGGGTTGCCATCCAGGTGTTGCTGAATTTGCATTACCCCCTATGCCTGCCTATAGAAGGAGGAAAAATCTCAGAGATGAGCTTATACATACAGGGAGTGCAGAATTATTAGGCAAGTTGTATTTTTGAGGATTAATTTTATTATTGAACAACAATCATGTTCTCAATGAACCCAAAAAACTCATTAATATCAAAGCTGAATAGTTTTGGAAGTAGTTTTTAGTTTGTTTTTAGTTATAGCTATTTTAGGGGGATATCTGTGTGTGCAGGTGACTATTACTGTGCATAATTATTAGGCAACTTAACAAAAAACAAATATATACCCATTTCAATTATTTATTTTTACCAGTGAAACCAATATAACATCTCAACATTCACAAATATACATTTCTGACATTCAAAAACAAAACAAAAACAAATCAGTGACCAATATAGCCACCTTTCTTTGCAAGGACACTCAAAAGCCTGCCATACATGGATTATGTCAGTGTTTTGATCTGTTCACCAGCAACATTGCGTGCAGCAGCAACCACAGCCTCCCAGACACTGTTCAGAGAGGTGTACTGTTTTCCCTCCTTGTAAATCTCACATTTGATGATGGACCACAGGTTCTCAATGAAGTTCAGATCAGGTGAACAAGGAGGCCATGTCATTAGATTTTCTTCTTTTATACCCTTTCTTGCCAGCCACGCTGTGGAGTACTTGGACGCGTGTGATGGAGCATTGTCCTGCATGAAAATCATGTTTTTCTTGAAGGATGCAGACTTCTTCCTGTACCACTGCTTGAAGAAGGTGTCTTCCAGAAACTGGCAGTAGGACTGGGAGTTGAGCTTGACTCCATCCTCAACCCGAAAAGGCCCCACAAGCTCATCTTTGATGATACCAGCCCAAACCAGTACTCCACCTCCACCATGCTGGCGTCTGAGTCGGACTGGAGCTCTCTGCCCTTTACCAATCCAGCCACGGGCCCATCCATCTGGCCCATCAAAACTCACTCTCATTTCATCAGTCCATAAAACCTTAGAAAAATCAGTCTTGAGATATTTCTTGGCCCAGTCTTGACGTTTCAGCTTGTGTGTCTTGTTCAGTGGTGGTCGTCTTTCAGCCTTTCTTACCTTGGCCATGTCTCTGAGTATTGCACACCTTGTGCTTTTGGGCACTCCAGTTATGTTGCAGCTCTGAAATATGGCCAAACTGGTGGCAAGTGGCATCTTGGCAGCTGCATGCTTGACTTTTCTCAGTTCATGGGCAGTTATTTTGTGCCTTGGTTTTTCCACACGCTTCTTGCGACCCTGTTGACTATTTTGAATGAAACGCTTGATTGTTCGATGATCACGCTTCAGAAGCTTTGCAATTTTAAGAGTGCTGCATCCCTCTGCAAGATATCTCACTATTTTTGACTTTTCTGAGCCTGTCAAGTCCTTCTTTTGACCCATTTTGCCAAAGGAAAGGAAGTTGCCTAATAATTATGCACACCTGATATAGGGTGTTGATGTCATTAGACCACACCCCTTCTCATTACAGAGATGCACATCACCTAATATGCTTAATTGGTAGTAGGCTTTCAAGCCTATACAGCTTGGAGTAAGACAACATGCATAAAGAGGATGATGTGGTCAAAATACTCATTTGCCTAATAATTCTGCACACAGTGTACAGATATTGGCAGTGCAAATAAAAAACATCAAAGTTATATATCTGACAAAAATCATGGTTGCTATCCCTGTCTGGGATGTGGCAACTGCAATTCGATGATTAAAGGCCCCCATTTTGTACATCCTCTCACTGGTAAAAAATGTATAATAAAAGGTTTTTACACATGTGATACTACTTTTGCTATCTATCTTATAAAATGCCTATGTGGAAAAATTTATATTGGCGAGACGACTCGTCGTGTCCGTGATAGGATAGTACAACATAAAAGCAATATCAGATGTGGAAATCTAAAGGCACCAGTGTCAGGGCACTTTATCCAATGTGGTCATAACATTAGTGAGGTTCGTTTTCAAATCATTGATGCAGTGCCACGTCCTAGACGAGGGGGTAATAGAGAGTTAATGCTAAAAAAGAAAGAGGCATTTTGGATATATACAGGGAGTGCAGAATTATTAGGCAAATTAGTATTTTGACCACATCATCCTCTTTATGCATGTTGTCTTACTCCAAGCTGTATAGGCTCGAAAGCCTACTACCAATTAAGCATATTAGGTGATGTGCATCTCTGTAATGAGAAGGGGTGTGGTCTAATGACATCAACACCCTATATCAGGTGTGCATAATTATTAGGCAACTTCCTTTCCTTTGGCAAAATGGGTCAAAAGAAGGACTTGACAGGCTCAGAAAAGTCAAAAATAGTGAGATATCTTGCAGAGGGATGCAGCACTCTTAAAATTGCAAAGCTTCTGAAGCGTGATCATCGAACAATCAAGTGTTTGATTCAAAATAGTCAACAGGGTCGCAAGAAGCGTGTGGAAAAACCAAGGCGCAAAATAACTGCCCATGAACTGAGAAAAGTCAAGCGTGCAGCTGCCAAGATGCCACTTGCCACCAGTTTGGCCATATTTCAGAGCTGCAACATCACTGGAGTGCCCAAAAGCACAAGGTGTGCAATACTCAGAGACGTGGCCAAGGTAAGAAAGGCTGAAAGACGACCACCACTGAACAAGACACACAAGCTGAAACGTCAAGACTGGGCCAAGAAATATCTCAAGACTGATTTTTCTAAGGTTTTATGGACTGATGAAATGAGAGTGAGTCTTGATGGGCCAGATGGATGGGCCAGTGGCTGGATTGGTAAAGGGCAGAAAGCTCCAGTCCGACTCAGACGCCAGCAAGGTGGAGGTGGAGTACTGGTTTGGGCTGGTATCATCAAAGATGAGCTTGTGGGGCCTTTTCGGGTTGAGGATGGAGTCAAGCTCAACTCCCAGTCCTACTGCCAGTTTCTGGAAGACAACTTCTTCAAGCAGTGGTACAGGAAGAAGTCTGCATCCTTCAAGAAAAACATGATTTTCGTGCAGGACAATGCTCCATCACACGCGTCCAAGTACTCCACAGCGTGGCTGGCAAGAAAGGGTATAAAAGAAGAAAATCGAATGACATGGCCTCCTTGTTCACCTGATCTGAACCCCATTGAGAACCTGTGGTCCATCATCAAATGTGAGATTTACAATTAGGGAAAACAGTACACCTCTCTGAACAGTGTCTGGGAGGCTGTGGTTGCTGCTGCACGCAATGTTGATGGTGAACAGATCAAAACACTGACAGAATCCATGGATGGCAGGCTTTTGAGTGTCCTTGCAAAGAAAGGTGGCTATATTGGTCACTGATTTGTTTTTGTTTTGTTTTTGAATGTCAGAAATGTATATTTGTGAATGTTGAGATGTTATATTGGTTTTACTGGTAAAAATAAATAATTGAAATGGGTATATATTTGTTTTTTGTTAAGTTGCCTAATAATTATGCACAGTAATAGTCACCTGCACACACAGATATCCCCCTAAAATAGCTATAACTAAAAACAAACTAAAAACTACTTCCAAAACTATTCAGCTTTGATATTAATTAGTTTTTTGGGTTCATTGAGAACATGGTTGTTGTTCAATAATAAAATTAATCCTCAAAAATACAACTTGCCTAATAATTCTGCACTCCCTGTAAACTTAATGCAATGCAACCCTTGGGTTTAAATAAAGAATTAGATTATACCTTATTTTGGTAGTCATTTGAAAAAAAGTGTTAGATCTGCTGCATTTGTTTTTTCAATAATTGTTTTTTCAATAATTGTTTTTTAACAAGCTGTAGCAACATCAATATCTGTTGAAGCCATTGCTATGTATATATATTTCTGTATTGATTTTAATTCTATCTTGCACTAAGGTGAAATAAGAATGTAAAGTTCTAATATTGATGTAATTAAATAAGTAACCACTAGGTGGAGCTGTTAAGAGGTGTTAATTGAACACCTGTGTACAGGTAGGCCTTTATAAGGTTTGAACAGTGTGTTTTAGCTTTGTATGATTAAGGGTTCCATACCCGAAACGTCACTGTTTTGTTCCAGTATGTGGAAATAAAGATATTTTTATATTGCAAGGTGCTGCCTCCTTCTGTGGATTTGTTGAGATTAAGGGATTACAGCACCCTTCTTGGCCTGCACCTGACAGTGGAGCTGAGCTACAAAGTGTTTTAGTACCTAGCTAAAAGAAATACAAAATTACCTATAAAATAAATCCTAAGCTAAGTTACAGTTAAACCTAACACTACACTATCATTAAATTAATAAAATAAATTACCTACAAATAACTACAATTAAATACAATTAAATAAACTAACTAAAGTACAAAAAATAAAAAAACTAAGTTACAAAAAGTAAAAAAATAAGTTACAAACATGTAAAAAATATTTCAACAATTTTAAGCTACTTACACCTAATCTAAGCCCCCTAAAAAAATAACAAAGCCCCCCAAAATAAAAAATGCCCTACCCTATTCTACATTAAAAAGTTAACAGCTCTATTACTAGACATGTGCGGTTCGTTTCGGATTTATTCGGAAATTCGGAAAATTCGGTAAATTCGGAGATTCAAATCGATTCGAATTTCCGAATTAAAATACTTCCGAATCTACCGAATGAATCCGAAAATAGCTGCCGTATCTCCGA
This sequence comes from Bombina bombina, assembly GCF_027579735.1. Classification (NCBI taxonomy): domain Eukaryota; kingdom Metazoa; phylum Chordata; class Amphibia; order Anura; family Bombinatoridae; genus Bombina; species Bombina bombina. The sequence goes on from NC_069503.1 coordinate 696,136,620, forward strand.
ATAAATCCGAATTAGCTCGGTAAAATTCGGCATTTCTCCATAGGAAACAATGGGGAGTTTCGGCTGAAAAAAAAACCTAACACCGCAGCCCCATTGTTTCCTATGGGGAAACACTAAGTCTGCACCTAACACCCTAACATGTACCCCGAGTCTCTAAACACCCCTAATCTAACACTTATTAACCCCTAATCTGCCGCCCCCGCTATCGCTGACACCTGCATTATCTTATTAACCCCTAATCTGCCGACCGGATATCGCCGCCACCTACATTATAGCTATTAACCCCTAATCTGCTGTCCCTAACATCGCCGACCCCTACATTATAGTTATTAACCCCTAATCTGCCCCCCCCAACGTCGCCGCAATCTAACTACAAGTATTAACCCCTAATCTGCCGACCGGATATCGCCGCCACCTACATTATAGCTATTAACCCCTAATCTGCTGTCCCTAACATCGCCGACCCCTACATTATAGTTATTAACCCCCTAATCTGCCCCCCCTCAACGTCGCCACAATCTAACTACAAGTATTAACCCCTAATCTGCCGACCGGAAATCGCCGCCACTATAATAAATGTATTAACCCCTAAACCGCCGCACTCCCGCCTCGCAAACACTATAATACATTTTATTAACCCCTAATCTGCCCTCCTTAACATCGCCGCCACCTACCTACAATTATTAACCCCTAATCTCCCGCCCCCAACGTCGCCACTACTATAATAAGGTTATTAACCCCTAAACCTAAGTCTAACCCTAACCCTAACACCCCCTAACTTAAATATCATTTAAATAAAACAAAATAAATTTACTATAGTTAAATAAATGAATCCTATTTAAAACTAAATACTTACCTGTAAAATAAACCCTAATATAGCTGCAATATAACTAATAGTTACATTGTAGTTATTTTAGGATTTATATTTATTTTACAGGCAACTTTGTATTTATTTTAACTAGGTACAATAGCTATTAAATAGTTATTGACTATTTAATAGCTACCTAGTTAAAATAATTACAAAATTACCTGTAAAATAAATCTTAACCTAAGTTACAATTAAACCTAACACTACACTATCATTAAATAAATTAACTACAAGTACCTACAATTATCTACAATTAAATAAACTAAACTAAAGAACAAAAAAAAACTAAATTACAAAAAACAAACACTAAATTACAAAAAATAAAAAAATATTACAAGAATTTTAAACTAATTACACCTAATCTAAGCCCCCTAATAAAATAACAAAGCCCCCCAAAATAAAAAAATGCCCTACCCTATACTAAATTACAAAAGTTAACAGCTCTATTACCTTACCAGCCCTTAAAAGGGCCTTTTGCGGGGCATGCCCCAAAGAAAACAGCTCTTTTGCCTGTAAAAAAAACACAATACCCCCCCCACATTACAACCCACCACCCACATACCCCTACTCTAACCCAAATCCCCCTTAAATAAACCTAACACTACCCCCCTGAAGATCTCCCTACCTTGAGTCGTGTTCACCCAGCCGGGCCGAAGTCTTCATCCGATGGGGCAGAAGAGGACATCCAGACCGGCAATTTTAAACTAATTACAGCTAATCTAAGCCCCCTAATAAAATAACAAAGCCCCCAAAATAAAAAAATGCCCTACCCAATACTAAATTACAAAAGTTAACAGCTCTATTACCTTACCAGCCCTTAAAAGGGCCTTTTGCGGGGCATGCCCCAAAGAAAACAGCTCTTTTGCCTGTAAAAAAAAACACCACCCCCCAACATTACAACCCACCACCCACATACCCCTACTCTAACCCAAACCCCCCTTAAATAAACCTAACACTACCCCCCTGAAGATCTCCCTACCTTGAGTCGTGTTCACCCAGCCGGGCCGAAGTCTTCATCCGATGGGGCAGAAGAGGACATCCAGACCGGCAGAAGTCTTCATCCAAGCGGGGCAAGAAGAGGTCTTCCATCCATCAGAAAAGTACCAAAATACAAACAAACACTAAATTACCAAAAATAATAAAATATTACAAGAATTTTAAACTAATTACACCTAATCTAAGCCCCCTACTAGCTATTAATATAGCTACAATATAACTAATAGTTACATTGTAGCTATTTTAGGATTTATATTTATTTTACAGGCAACTTTGTATTTATTTTAACTAGGTACAATAGTTATTAAATAGTTAATAACTATTTATTAACTACCTAGCTAAAATAAATACAAATTTACCTGTAAAATAATCCTAACCTAAGTTACAATTACACCTAACACTACACTATCATTAAATTAATTAAATAAATGAATCCTATTTAAAACTAAATACTTACCTGTAAAATAAACTCTAATATAGCTGCAATATAACTAATAGTTACATTGTAGCTATTTTAGGATTTATATTTATTTTACAGGCAACTTTGTATTTATTTTAACTAGGTACAATAGCTATTGAATAGTTATTGATTATTTAATAGCTACCTAGTTAAAATAATTACAAAATTACCTGTAAAATAAATCCTAACCTAAGTTACAATTAAACCTAACACTACACTATCATTAAATAAATTAACTACAAGTACCTACAATTAAATACAATTAAATAAACTAAACTAAAGTACAAAACCCCCCCCACTAAATTAAAAAAAAATAAAAAAATATTACAAGAATTTTAAACTAATTACACCTAATCTAAGCCCCCTAATAAAATAACAAAGCCCCCCAAAATAAAAAAATGCCATACCCTATACTAAATTACAAAAGTTAACAGCTCTATTACCTTACCAGCCCTTAAAAGGGCCTTTTGCGGGGCATGCCCCAAAGAAAACAGCTCTTTTGCCTGTAAAAAAAAACACAATACCCCACCCCCCACATTACAACCCACCACCCACATACCCCTACTCTAACCCAAACCCCCCTTAAATAAACCTAACACTACCCCCCTGAAGATCTCCCTACCTTGAGTCGTGTTCACCCAGCCGGGCCGAAGTCTTCATCCGATGGGGTAGAAGAGGACATCCAGACCGGCAGAAGTCTTCATCCAAGCGGGGCAATAAGAGGTCTTCCATCCATCAGAAAAGTACCAAAAAACAAACAAACACTAAATTACCAAAAATATTAAAATATTACAATAATTTTAAACTAATTACACCTAATCTAAGCCCCCTACTAGCTATTAATATAGCTACAATATAACTAATAGTTACATTGTAGCTATTTTAGGATTTATATTTATTTTACAGGCAACTTTGTATTTATTTTAACTAGGTACAATAGTTATTAAATAGTTAATAACTATTTAATAACTACCTAGCTAAAATAAATAAAAATTTACCTGTAAAATAAATCCTAACCTAAGTTACAGTTACACCTAACACTACACTATCATTAAATTAATTAAATAAATGAATCCTATTTAAAACTAAATACTTACCTGTAAAATAAACCCTAATATAGCTACAATATAACTAATAGTTACATTGTAGCTATTTTAGGATTTATAATTATTTTACAGGCAACTTTGTATTTATTTTCACTAGGTAAAATAGCTATTAAATAGATATTTACTGTTTAATAGCTACCTAGTTAAAATAATTACAAAATTACCTGTAAAATAAATCCTAACCTAAGTTACAATTAATCCTAACACTACACTATCATTAAATAAATTAAATAAATTAACTACAAGTACCTACAATTAAATACAATTAAATAAACTAAACTAAAGTACAAAAAAACAAACACTAAATTACAAAAAATAAAAAAATATTACAAGAATTTTAAACTAATTACACCTAATCTAAGCCCCCTAATAAAATAACAAAACCCCCCAAAATAAAAAAATGCCCTACCCTATACTAAATTACAAAAGTTAACAGCTCTATTACCTTACCAGCCCTTAAAAGGGCCTTTTGCGGGGGCATGCCCCAAAGAAAACAGCTCTTTTGCCTGTAAAAAAAAACACAATACCCCCCTCACATTACAACCCACCACCCACATACCCCTACTCTAACCCAAACCCCCCTTAAATAAACCTAACACTACCCCCCTGAAGATCTCCCTACCTTGAGTCGTGTTCACCCAGCCGGGCCGAAGTCTTCATCCGATGGGGCAGAAGAGGACATCCAGACCGGCAGAAGTCAGATTCTTCATCCAAGCGGGGCAAGAAGAGGTCTTCCATCCATCAGAAGTCTTGATCCAGGCGGCATCTTCTATGTTCATCCATCCGGAGCGGAGCGGCAGCATCCTGAAGACATCCGACGCGGAGCATCCTCTTCTTTCTTGATCCGACGACTAAATGACTGTACCTTTAAGTGACGTCATCCAAGATGGCGTCCCTTGAATTCCGATTGGCTGATAGGATTCTATCAGCCAATTGGAATTAAGGTAGGAAAAATCTGATTGGCTGATTCAATCAGCCAATCAGATTCAAGTTCAATCCGATTGGCTGATCCAATCAGCCAATCAGATTGACCTCGCATTCTATTGGCTGATCAGAACATAGGGGTATGTGGGTGGTGGGTTGTAATGTGAGGGGGGGGGGTATTGTGGGGTTTTTTTACAGGCAAAAGAGCTGTTTTCTTTGGGGCATGCCCCCGCAAAAGGCCCTTTTAAGGGCTGGTAAGGTAATAGAGCTGTTAACTTTTGTAATTTAGTATAGGGTAGGGCATTTTTTTATTTTGGGGGGCTTTGTTATTTTATTAGGGGGCTTAGATTACGTGTAATTAGTTTAAAATTCTTGTAATATTTTTTTATTTTTTGTAATTTAGTGTTTGTTTTTTTGTACTTTAGTTTAGTTTATTTAATTGTATTTAATTGTAGGTACTTGTAGTTAATTTATTTAATTTATTTAATGATAGTGTAGTGTTAGGTTTAATTGTAACTTAGGTTAGGATTTATTTTACAGGTAATTTTGTAATTATTTTAACTAGGTAGCTATTAAACAGTAAATATCTATTTAATAGCTATTTTACCTAGTTAAAATAAATACAAAGTTGCCTGTAAAATAAATATAAATCCTAAAATAGCTACAATGTAACTATTAGTTATATTGTAGCTATGTTAGGGTTTATTTTACAGGTAAGTATTTAGTTTTAAATAGGATTCATTTATTTAACTAATTTAATGATAGTGTAGTGTTAGGTGTAATTGTAACTTAGGTTAGGATTTATTTTACAGTTAAATTTGTATTTATTTTAGCTAGGTAGTTATTAAATAGTTATTAACTATTTAATAACTATTGTACCTAGTTAAAATAAATACAAAGTTGCCTGTAAAATAAATATAAATCCTAAAATAGCTACATTGTAACTATTAGTTATATTGTAGCTATATTAATAGCTAGTAGGGGGCTTAGATTAGGTGTAATTAGTTTAAAATTATTGTAATATTTTATTATTTTTGGTAATTTAGTGTTTGTTTGTTTTTTGGTACTTTTCTGATGGATGGAAGACCTCTTCTTGCCCCGCTTGGATGAAGACTTCTGCCGGTCTGGATGTCCTCTTCTGCCCCATCGAATGAAGACTTCGGCCCGGCTGGGTGAACACAACTCAAGGTAGGGAGATCTTCAGGGGGGTAGTGTTAGGTTTATTTAAGGGGGGTTTGAGTTAGAGTAGGGGTATGTGGGTGGTGGGTTGTAATGTGGGGGGGGGTATTGTGTATTTTTTTTACAGGCAAAAGAGCTGTTTTCTTTGGGGCATGCCCCGCAAAAGGCCCTTTTAAGGGCTGGTAAGGTAATAGAGCTGTTAACTTTTGTAATTTAGTATAGGGTAGGGCATTTTTTTTTATTTTGGGGGGCTTTCTTATTTTATTAGGGGGCTTAGATTAGGTGTAATTAGTTTAAAATTCTTGTAATTTTTTTATTTTTTGTAATTTAGTGTTTGTTTTTTTGTACTTTAGTTTAGTTTATTTAATTGTAGGTACTTGTAGTTAATTTATTTAATGATAGTGTAGTGTTAGGTTTAATTGTAACTTAGGTTAGGATTTATTTTACAGGTAAATTTGTATTTATTTTAGCTAGGTAGTTATTAAATAGTTAATAACTATTTAATAGCTATTGTACCTAGTTAAAATAAATGCAAAGTTGCCTGTAAAATAAATATAAATCCTAAATAAGCTACAATGTAACTATTAGTTATATTGTAGCTATATTAATAGCTAGTAGGGGGCTTAGATTAGGTGTAATTAGTTTAAAATTCTTGTAATATTTTATTATTTTTGGTAATTTAGTGTTTGTTTGTTTTTTGGTACTTTTCTGATGGATGGAAGACCTCTTATTGCCCCGCTTGGATGAAGACTTCTGCCGGTATGGATGTCCTCTTCTGCCCCATCGGATGAAGACTTTGGCCCGGCTGGGTGAACACAACTTAAGGTAGGGAGATCTTCAGGGGGGTAGTGTTAGGTTTATTTAAGGGGGGTTTTCATTAGAGTAGGGGTATGTGGGTGGTGGGTTGTAATGTTGGGGGTGGTGGGTTTTTTTTACAGCTGTTTTCTTTGGGGCATGCCCCGCAAAAGGCCCTTTTAAGGGCTGGTAAGGTAATAGAGCTGTTAACTTTTGTAATTTAGTATAGGGTAGGGCATTTTTTTTATTTTGGGGGGCTTTGTTATTTTATTAGGGGGCTTAGATTAGCTGTAATTAGTTTAAAATTGCCGGTCTGGATGTCCTCTTCTGCCCCATCGGATGAAGACTTCGGCCCGGCTGGGTGAACACGACTCAAGGTAGGGAGATCTTCAGGGGGGTAGTGTTAGGTTTATTTAAGGGGGTTTGGGTTAGAGTAGGGGTATGTGGGTGGTGGGTTGTAATGTTGGGGGGTGGTATTGTGGGTTTTTTTTACAGGCAAAAGAGCTGTTTTCTTTGGGGCATGCCCCGCAAAAGGCCCTTTTAAGAGCTGGTAAGGTAATAGAGCTGTTAACTTTTGTAATTTAGTATAGGGTAGGGCATTTTTTTATTTTGGGGGGCTTTGTTATTTTATTAGGGGGCTTAGATTAGGTGTAATTAGTTTAAAATTCTTGTAATATTTTTTTATTTTTGTAATTTAGTGTTTGTTTTTTTGTTGTAATTTAGTGGGGGGGGTTTTTGTACTTTAGTTTAGTTTATTTAATTGTAAATAATTGTAGGTACTTGTAGTTAATTAATTTAATGATAGTGTAGTGTTAGGTTTAATTGTAACTTAGGTTAGGATTTATTTTATAGGTAATTTTGTAATTATTTTAACTAGGTAGCTATTAAACAGTAAATATCTATTTAATAGCTATTGTACCTAGTTAAAATAAATACAAAGTTGCCTGTAAAATAAATATAAATCCTAAAATAGCTACAATGTAACTATTAGTTATATTGTAGCTATATTAGGGTTTATTTTACAGGTAAGTATTTAGTTTTAAATAGGATTCATTTATTTAATTAATTTAATGATAGTGTAGTGTTAGGTGTAATTGTAACTTAGGTTAGGATTTATTTTACAGGTAAATTTGTATTTATTTTAGGTAGGTAGTTATTAAATAGTTATTAACTATTTAATAGCTATTGTACCTAGTTAAAATAAATACAAACTTGCCTGTAAAATAAAAATAAACCCTAAGAGAGCTACAATGTAACTATTAGTTATATTATAGCTATCTTAGGGTTTATTTTACAGGTAAGTATTTAGTTTTAAATAGGATTCATTTATTTAATTATAGTAAATTTATTTAGTTTTATTTAAATTATATTTAAGTTAGGGGGTGTTAGGGTTAGGGTTAGACTTAGGTTTAGGGGTTAATAACCTTATTATAGTAGCGGCGACGTTGGGGTCGGGAGATTAGGGGTTAATAATTGTAGGTAGGTGGCGGCGATGTTAGGGAGGGCAGATTAGGGGTTAATAAAATTTATTATAGTGTTTGCGAGGCGGGAGTGCGGCGGTTTAGGGGTTAATACATTTATTATAGTGGCGGCGATATCCAGTCGGCAGATTAGGGGTTAATACTTGTAGTTAGATTGCGGCGACGTTGGGGGGGGCAGATTAGGGGTTAATAACTATAATGTAGGGGTCGGTGATGTTAGGGACAGCAGATTAGGGGTTAATAGCTATAATGTAGGCGGCGGCGATATCCGGTCGGCAGATTAGGGGTTAATACTTGTAGTTAGATTGCGGCGACGTTGGGGGGGGGGCAGATTAGGGGTTAATAACTATAATGTAGGGGTCTGCGATGTTAGGGACAGCAGATTAGGGGTTAATAGCTATAATGTAGGTGGCGGCGATATCCGGTCGGCAGATTAGGGGTTAATACTTGTAGTTAGATTGCGGTGACGTTGGGGGGGGGGCAGATTAGGGGTTAATAACTATAATGTAGGGGTTGGCGATGTTAGGGACAGCAGATTAGGGGTTAATAGCTATAATGTATGCGGTGGCGATATCCGGTCGGCAGATTAGGGGTTAATACTTGTAGTTAGATTGCGGTGACGTTGGGGGGGGCAGATTAGGGGTTAATAACTATAATGTAGGGGTTGGCGATGTTAGGGACAGCAGATTAGGGGTTAATAGCTATAATTTATGCGGCGGCGATATCCGGTCGGCAGATTAGGGGTTAATACTTGTAGTTAGATTGCGGCGATGTTGGGGGGGGCAGATTAGGGGTTAATAACTATAATGTAGGGGTCGGCGATGTTAGGGACAGCAGATTAGGGGTTCATAGGGATAATGTAGGTTGCGGCGATATCCGGTCGGCAGATTAGGGGTTAAATAATGTTATTATAGGGTTTGCGATGTGGGGGGGCCTCGGTTTAGTGGTTCATAGGTAGTTTATGGGTGTTAGTGACTTAGTGTACTAAATGGGTGTTAGTGTACTAAAACATACCGAATTTCAGAACCGAATAGAACCGAATTCAGCCGAATTTATTCGAATCCGAATAAATCCGAAACAAATTTATTCGAATCCGAATAAATCCAAAACAAATTCATTCAAATTTTGCCGAATTCGATTCGATCCGAACCGAAATTCGAAAAGTCCGAATCGATCCGAACCGAAAACAAACCAAATTTTTTAGCCATGCACATGTCTAATATTTATACAGTACATACATATACATATATTGACATGTATATTTATACAGTACATACATATACATATATAGACATATATATTTATACAGTACATACATATACATATATAGACATATATATTTATACAGTACATACATATATAGACATATATATTTATACAGTACATACATATATAGACATATATATTTATACAGTACATACATATATAGACATATATATTTATACAGTACATACATATACATATATAGACATATATATTTATACAGTACATACATATACATATATAGACATATATATTTATACAGTACATACATATACATATATAGACATATATATATTTATACAGTACATACATATACATATATAGACATATATATGTATACAGTACAAACATATACATATATAGACATATATATGTATACAGTACATACATATACATATATAGACATATATATTTATACAGTACATACATATACATATATAGACATGTATATTTATACAGTACATACATATACATATATAGACATATATATTTATACAGTACATACATATACATATATAGACATATATATTTATACAGTACATACATATACATATATAGACATATATATTTATACAGTACATACATATACATATATAGACATATATATTTATACAGTACATACATATACATATATAGACATATATATTTATACAGTACATACATATACATATATAGACATATATATTTATACAGTACATACATATACATATATAGACATATATATTTATACAGTACATACATATACATATATAGACATATATATTTATACAGTACATACATATACAGACATATATATTTATACAGTACATACATATACATATATAGACATATATATTTATACAGTACATACATATACATATATAGACATATATATTTATACAGTACATACATATACATATATAGACATATATATTTATACAGTAGATACATATATAGACATATATATTTATACAGTACATGCATATACATATATAGACATATATATTTATACAGTACATACATATATAGACATATATATTTATACAGTACATACATATACATATATAGACATATATATTTATACAGTACATACATATACATATATAGACATATATATTTATACAGTACATAGATATACATATATAGACATATATATTTATACAGTACATACATATACATATATAGACATATATATTTATACAGTACATACATATACATATATAGACATATATATTTATACAGTACATACATATACATATATAGACATATATATTTATACAGTACATACATATATAGACATATATATTTATACAGTACATACATATACATATATAGACATATATATTTATACAGTACATACATATACATATATAGACATATATATTTATACAGTACATGCATATACATGTATAGACATATATATTTATACAGTATATACATATACATATATAGACATATATATTTATACAGTAAATACATATACATATATAGACATATATATTTATACAGTACATACATATACATATATAGACATATATATTTATACAGTACATACATATACATATATACAAACACTCTGCTAATCCGCATCTCCAGACCATATGAAAAAGAAAAAAGTGTATCTCAAATTGTTAAAAGTTGAAATATACAGCTTTATTTGATACAAAAAATGTTAAAATCAGTTGCATGTAAAAACATGAAAGAAAAAACAAAAGGGAAAATCAGCTACAGTCCTGTAACTGACATAGAGCAACAGCAGCCAAACATGTTTCGGGCCTGATGTCAGCCCTTGTTCACTGGCATAACTAGTGCTGGGAAACGCCTTAATTTAAAGGTAAAGTTAATTATCAATTACATGCATCTGTTGAATTAACCCATGACTACCTAGATAGTCATGGTTAAAGGTAAATTTTCATTAATTGTTTTTTTGTTTCTTATATTAAATATTTTCATTTTAAAGCAAACATAAATGTTAAGTGTGTTTATTTAAAACTGTCAGATGGCTAGATATATATGAATTTTTTTTTTTATTTTTTATATTACTCTGATTTGATCCTAAATGGATGTAGAACTCAATCTCCACTTAAAGATATTTTTTACTTAAAGATATTTATTTTATACTTTAATTCATTTTCTTTTTTGTTAAAAAAGAGAGAAAATGAAAAAACCAATCATTAATCTATTAGTAAAATAAATCAACATCCATTATGGAATTTAGACCAAAGGGGTGCTTTGTTTTGAGATGGAAAATCCAAAACACTTCCCTTTGGTCCAAAAGTCTCTCTCTATCGCCCCCTCTCCTGTGTCTAGGGACATGGTCAATGCCTTGTACTGTCAAGAGGGTATCATTAGAATTATGTTCCTCTCTAAAGTGCTTAGCTATTGGTGTATTGCAATCCGGGTTGCCAATATCTCTGAGATGTTGTAAGAACCTGTCACGCAGGGCACGTTTAGTGCGCCCCACGTACTGTTTTTTACATCCTTGGCATGTAAGTAAATAAATGACAAATTTGGTGTTACATGAAATGCTGAAGCGTATGTCAAACTCCCTATTTGTTGTACTTGATACAAATTTGGGACCCTGTTGGATGTGTTTGCAGGTTTTACAAATATTTCCTTGACATTTCATGGAACCTATTCTTCTCTTTAACCAAGATTGGTTAGTTTGTGACGGTAGCATTGAGGGAGCTAATAAGCTTCCTAAGGTCTTTGCTTTACGTGCTGAAAAATAACAGCCGTGTTGAACTATTTTACTTAACTTGACATCACTTTTTAAAATTGGCAAACAGTTACGAATAATGTCACAAATTTTGTTGTAGTCTTTACTGTAATTTGTTGTAAAATATGGTTTATTGTTATATCTCTTATTCTGTGTTTTACTCACACATTTGGTAGTAAGAAGATCATCTCTGTTTAATTTATCCACTCTATTCTTGGTTTCCTTTAATAATTTCATATCATAACCTCGGGCTTCCAATCTGTGGCCGGTATTGGCTGCATGTGATTGAAATTTGTCCTCAGTGGTGCAATTCCTTTTAGTCCTAATTATTTGGCCATAGGGTATAGAATTAATGGTGTGTTTTGGGTGACAGGAGGAAGAGTGAAGAATGGTATTACCCGCTGAACTCTTTCTGTATAACTCTACCTCCAAAGAATGTGTGTCAGTATGTGAAGTGAGTGTGATATCCAAAAAATTTAGGCAATCACTACTTTCAAACATGGTGAATTTAAGGTTTAGATTATTGCTGTTGGCGTGTTCAAGGAACAGTTGAACCGAATGACTGTCCCCATCCAACACCAAAAGCAAATCATCTATATACCTACCAAAATACATATATATTTATACAGTACATACATATACATATATAGACATATATATTTATACAGTACATACATATACATATATAGACATATATATTTATACAGTACATACATATACATATATAGACATTTATATTTATACAGTACATACATATACATATATAGACATATATATGTATACAGTACATACATATACATATATAGACATGTATATTTATACAGTACATACATATACATATATAGACATATATATTTATACAGTACATACATATATAGACATATATATTTATACAGTACATACATATACATATATAGACATATATATTTATACAGTACATACATATACATATATAGACATATATATTTATACAGTACATACATATACATATATAGACATATATATTTATACAGTACATACATATACATATATAGACATATATATTTATACAGTACATACATATACATATATAGACATATATATTTATACAGTACATACATATACAGACATATATATTTATACAGTACATACATATACATATATAGACATATATATTTATACAGTACATACATATACATATATAGACATATATATTTATACAGTACATACATATACATATATAGACATATATATTTATACAGTAGATACATATATAGACATATATATTTATACAGTACATGCATATACATATATAGACATATATATTTATACAGTACATACATATATAGACATATATATTTATACAGTACATACATATACATATATAGACATATATATTTATACAGTACATACATATACATATATAGACATATATATTTATACAGTACATAGATATACATATATAGACATATATATTTATACAGTACATACATATACATATATAGACATATATATTTATACAGTACATACATATACATATATAGACATATATATTTATACAGTACATACATATACATATATAGACATATATATTTATACAGTACATACATATATAGACATATATATTTATACAGTACATACATATACATATATAGACATATATATTTATACAGTACATACATATACATATATAGACATATATATTTATACAGTACATGCATATACATGTATAGACATATATATTTATACAGTATATACATATACATATATAGACATATATATTTATACAGTAAATACATATACATATATAGACATATATATTTATACAGTACATACATATACATATATAGACATATATATTTATACAGTACATACATATACATATATACAAACACTCTGCTAATCCGCATCTCCAGACCATATGAAAAAGAAAAAAGTGTATCTCAAATTGTTAAAAGTTGAAATATACAGCTTTATTTGATACAAAAAATGTTAAAATCAGTTGCATGTAAAAACATGAAAGAAAAAACAAAAGGGAAAATCAGCTACAGTCCTGTAACTGACATAGAGCAACAGCAGCCAAACATGTTTCGGGCCTGATGTCAGCCCTTGTTCACTGGCATAACTAGTGCTGGGAAACGCCTTAATTTAAAGGTAAAGTTAATTATCAATTACATGCATCTGTTGAATTAACCCATGACTACCTAGATAGTCATGGTTAAAGGTAAATTTTCATTAATTGTTTTTTTGTTTCTTATATTAAATATTTTCATTTTAAAGCAAACATAAATGTTAAGTGTGTTTATTTAAAACTGTCAGATGGCTAGATATATATGAATTTTTTTTTTTATTTTTTATATTACTCTGATTTGATCCTAAATGGATGTAGAACTCAATCTCCACTTAAAGATATTTTTTACTTAAAGATATTTATTTTATACTTTAATTCATTTTCTTTTTTGTTAAAAAAGAGAGAAAATGAAAAAACCAATCATTAATCTATTAGTAAAATAAATCAACATCCATTATGGAATTTAGACCAAAGGGGTGCTTTGTTTTGAGATGGAAAATCCAAAACACTTCCCTTTGGTCCAAAAGTCTCTCTCTATCGCCCCCTCTCCTGTGTCTAGGGACATGGTCAATGCCTTGTACTGTCAAGAGGGTATCATTAGAATTATGTTCCTCTCTAAAGTGCTTAGCTATTGGTGTATTGCAATCCGGGTTGCCAATATCTCTGAGATGTTGTAAGAACCTGTCACGCAGGGCACGTTTAGTGCGCCCCACGTACTGTTTTTTACATCCTTGGCATGTAAGTAAATAAATGACAAATTTGGTGTTACATGAAATGCTGAAGCGTATGTCAAACTCCCTATTTGTTGTACTTGATACAAATTTGGGACCCTGTTGGATGTGTTTGCAGGTTTTACAAATATTTCCTTGACATTTCATGGAACCTATTCTTCTCTTTAACCAAGATTGGTTAGTTTGTGACGGTAGCATTGAGGGAGCTAATAAGCTTCCTAAGGTCTTTGCTTTACGTGCTGAAAAATAACAGCCGTGTTGAACTATTTTACTTAACTTGACATCACTTTTTAAAATTGGCAAACAGTTACGAATAATGTCACAAATTTTGTTGTAGTCTTTACTGTAATTTGTTGTAAAATATGGTTTATTGTTATATCTCTTATTCTGTGTTTTACTCACACATTTGGTAGTAAGAAGATCATCTCTGTTTAATTTATCCACTCTATTCTTGGTTTCCTTTAATAATTTCATATCATAACCTCGGGCTTCCAATCTGTGGCCGGTATTGGCTGCATGTGATTGAAATTTGTCCTCAGTGGTGCAATTCCTTTTAGTCCTAATTATTTGGCCATAGGGTATAGAATTAATGGTGTGTTTTGGGTGACAGGAGGAAGAGTGAAGAATGGTATTACCCGCTGAACTCTTTCTGTATAACTCTACCTCCAAAGAATGTGTGTCAGTATGTGAAGTGAGTGTGATATCCAAAAAATTTAGGCAATCACTACTTTCAAACATGGTGAATTTAAGGTTTAGATTATTGCTGTTGGCGTGTTCAAGGAACAGTTGAACCGAATGACTGTCCCCATCCAACACCAAAAGCAAATCATCTATATACCTACCAAAATACATATATATTTATACAGTACATACATATACATATATAGACATATATATTTATACAGTACATACATATACATATATAGACATATATATTTATACAGTACATACATATACATATATAGACATTTATATTTATACAGTACATACATATACATATATAGACATATATATGTATACAGTACATACATATACATATATAGACATGTATATTTATACAGTACATACATATACATATATAGACATATATATTTATACAGTACATACATATATAGACATATATATTTATACAGTACATACATATACATATATAGACATATATATTTATACAGTACATACATATACATATATAGACATATATATTTATACAGTACATACATATACATATATAGACATATATATTTATACAGTACATACATATACATATATAGACATATATATTTATACAGTACATACATATACATATATAGACATATATATTTATACAGTACATACATATACAGACATATATATTTATACAGTACATACATATACATATATAGACATATATATTTATACAGTACATACATATACATATATAGACATATATATTTATACAGTACATACATATACATATATAGACATATATATTTATACAGTAGATACATATATAGACATATATATTTATACAGTACATGCATATACATATATAGACATATATATTTATACAGTACATACATATATAGACATATATATTTATACAGTACATACATATACATATATAGACATATATATTTATACAGTACATACATATACATATATAGACATATATATTTATACAGTACATAGATATACATATATAGACATATATATTTATACAGTACATACATATACATATATAGACATATATATTTATACAGTACATACATATACATATATAGACATATATATTTATACAGTACATACATATACATATATAGACATATATATTTATACAGTACATACATATATAGACATATATATTTATACAGTACATACATATACATATATAGACATATATATTTATACAGTACATACATATACATATATAGACATATATATTTATACAGTACATGCATATACATGTATAGACATATATATTTATACAGTATATACATATACATATATAGACATATATATTTATACAGTAAATACATATACATATATAGACATATATATTTATACAGTACATACATATACATATATAGACATATATATTTATACAGTACATACATATACATATATACAAACACTCTGCTAATCCGCATCTCCAGACCATATGAAAAAGAAAAAAGTGTATCTCAAATTGTTAAAAGTTGAAATATACAGCTTTATTTGATACAAAAAATGTTAAAATCAGTTGCATGTAAAAACATGAAAGAAAAAACAAAAGGGAAAATCAGCTACAGTCCTGTAACTGACATAGAGCAACAGCAGCCAAACATGTTTCGGGCCTGATGTCAGCCCTTGTTCACTGGCATAACTAGTGCTGGGAAACGCCTTAATTTAAAGGTAAAGTTAATTATCAATTACATGCATCTGTTGAATTAACCCATGACTACCTAGATAGTCATGGTTAAAGGTAAATTTTCATTAATTGTTTTTTTGTTTCTTATATTAAATATTTTCATTTTAAAGCAAACATAAATGTTAAGTGTGTTTATTTAAAACTGTCAGATGGCTAGATATATATGAATTTTTTTTTTTATTTTTTATATTACTCTGATTTGATCCTAAATGGATGTAGAACTCAATCTCCACTTAAAGATATTTTTTACTTAAAGATATTTATTTTATACTTTAATTCATTTTCTTTTTTGTTAAAAAAGAGAGAAAATGAAAAAACCAATCATTAATCTATTAGTAAAATAAATCAACATCCATTATGGAATTTAGACCAAAGGGGTGCTTTGTTTTGAGATGGAAAATCCAAAACACTTCCCTTTGGTCCAAAAGTCTCTCTCTATCGCCCCCTCTCCTGTGTCTAGGGACATGGTCAATGCCTTGTACTGTCAAGAGGGTATCATTAGAATTATGTTCCTCTCTAAAGTGCTTAGCTATTGGTGTATTGCAATCCGGGTTGCCAATATCTCTGAGATGTTGTAAGAACCTGTCACGCAGGGCACGTTTAGTGCGCCCCACGTACTGTTTTTTACATCCTTGGCATGTAAGTAAATAAATGACAAATTTGGTGTTACATGAAATGCTGAAGCGTATGTCAAACTCCCTATTTGTTGTACTTGATACAAATTTGGGACCCTGTTGGATGTGTTTGCAGGTTTTACAAATATTTCCTTGACATTTCATGGAACCTATTCTTCTCTTTAACCAAGATTGGTTAGTTTGTGACGGTAGCATTGAGGGAGCTAATAAGCTTCCTAAGGTCTTTGCTTTACGTGCTGAAAAATAACAGCCGTGTTGAACTATTTTACTTAACTTGACATCACTTTTTAAAATTGGCAAACAGTTACGAATAATGTCACAAATTTTGTTGTAGTCTTTACTGTAATTTGTTGTAAAATATGGTTTATTGTTATATCTCTTATTCTGTGTTTTACTCACACATTTGGTAGTAAGAAGATCATCTCTGTTTAATTTATCCACTCTATTCTTGGTTTCCTTTAATAATTTCATATCATAACCTCGGGCTTCCAATCTGTGGCCGGTATTGGCTGCATGTGATTGAAATTTGTCCTCAGTGGTGCAATTCCTTTTAGTCCTAATTATTTGGCCATAGGGTATAGAATTAATGGTGTGTTTTGGGTGACAGGAGGAAGAGTGAAGAATGGTATTACCCGCTGAACTCTTTCTGTATAACTCTACCTCCAAAGAATGTGTGTCAGTATGTGAAGTGAGTGTGATATCCAAAAAATTTAGGCAATCACTACTTTCAAACATGGTGAATTTAAGGTTTAGATTATTGCTGTTGGCGTGTTCAAGGAACAGTTGAACCGAATGACTGTCCCCATCCAACACCAAAAGCAAATCATCTATATACCTACCAAAATACATATATATTTATACAGTACATACATATACATATATAGACATATATATTTATACAGTACATACATATACATATATAGACATATATATTTATACAGTACATACATATACATATATAGACATTTATATTTATACAGTACATACATATACATATATAGACATATATATGTATACAGTACATACATATACATATATAGACATGTATATTTATACAGTACATACATATACATATATAGACATATATATTTATACAGTACATACATATATAGACATATATATTTATACAGTACATACATATACATATATAGACATATATATTTATACAGTACATACATATACATATATAGACATATATATTTATACAGTACATACATATACATATATAGACATATATATTTATACAGTACATACATATACATATATAGACATATATATTTATACAGTACATACATATACATATATAGACATATATATTTATACAGTACATACATATACATATATAGACATATATATTTATACAGTACATACATATACATATATAGACATATATATGTATACAGTACATACATATACATATATAGACATGTATATTTATACAGTACATACATATACATATATAGACATATATATTTATACAGTACATACATATATAGACATATATATTTATACAGTACATACATATACATATATAGACATATATATTTTTACAGTACAAACATATACATATATAGACATATATATTTATACAGTACATACATATACATATATAGACATATATATTTATACAGTACATACATATACATATATAGACATGTATATTTATACAGTACATACATATACATATATAGACATGTATATTTATACAGTACATACATATACATATATAGACATGTATATTTATACAGTACATACATATACATATATAGACATGTATATTTATACAGTACATACATATACATATATAGACATATATATTTATACAGTACATACATATATAGACATATATATTTATACAGTACATACATATACATATATAGACATATATATTTTTACAGTACAAACATATACATATATAGACATATATATTTATACAGTACATACATATACATATATAGACATGTATATTTATGTATCTCTATGTTAAAGCCCTTTGCAGCTTTTGTTTCTAACACCTGAGACCTCATATATTTGAGCCCTTATAACTTTTGTGTGCAATATTTTATTTTAATACATTTTATTATTATGATTGTAACTGTACTGTGCAATGTATTCCTGATGTGTTTTGTGACACTATTTT
Source organism: Bombina bombina (assembly GCF_027579735.1). NCBI lineage: Eukaryota > Metazoa > Chordata > Amphibia > Anura > Bombinatoridae > Bombina > Bombina bombina. Next base: position 696,156,332 of record NC_069503.1, read on the forward strand.
GTTTCGTGAAACAATTAACCAGAGCTCTGAGGTTGCAGTAATCATTCTAGAGTAAATTGCGGTTGTGCTCATGCTTTCGCGTTTACTTTAAACTTGTAATACGAGCGGTAAACGCAATGTGCACAAACTTCCACGATAAACCCCTTTTCACTCGCGTGTAACTGTTAACTTGCCATTTGTTATCTAACCCATAATTGGGATATTTGCAAGCTCTACAGTTGACATGGGTAAATGTATTTATATTAAACACAGCATGCTTATAGCTTTTGACTATATCTAGTGACCTTTTAAGTTGTAAGTTTATAGCTTTAATGGTTCTTGACCTGTCCCTTAAAAACAAACAAGGTAGTAAACAATTGTATAGGTTTTTTTCTAAACTACATAGTAAAGAAGAAGGAGTTATCCTCATTTAAATAAGGGCCTTTGGGTATATTTATATAACTTTGATGTGCACATAAGGGCATGAGTCTACTCAAAGAAATGCACATTAATTCACGCCAGGTGATCACAATTACCACTGTGATCTCTTGGCTAATTAAACTAATTTAGGGGATTTACTTTAAAGAAGTGCTTCTGGGATTTATAACAAAGGCCATGGGGGTCTCTAGGCTTTTTCTGTTGGCCTATTATAAGTGCATATATGTGTTAAAGGCACATTGTGCTCTAAAATGTTCTTCCCTTTAATGTGTTCCCAATGTTCCATTTTACCTGCTGGATCGTATTTAAATGTTTGCAATCTTTTGTTATTTGAAATAGCTGATTTTGCCTGTAGAAATCCTTACCTACACTGAAAATATGAACACCAAACATATTCTTAAAGGGACACTGAACCCAAATTTTTTCTTCCGTGATTCAGATAGAGAATGCAATTTTAAGCAACTTTCTAATTTACTCCTATTATCAATTTTGATTCAATCTCTTGCCATCTTTATTTGAAAAAGAAGATATCTAAGCTTTTTTCCTAGTTCAGAACTCTGGACAGCAATTTTTTATTGGTGGATGAATTTATCCACCAATCAACAAGGACAACCCAGGTTGTTCACCAAAAATGGGCCGGCATCTAAACTTACATTCTTGCATTTCAAATAAAGATACCAAGAGAATAAAGAAAATTTGATAATAGGAGTAAATTAGAAAGTTGCTTCAAATTTCATGCTCTATCTGAATCACGGAAGAAAAGATGTGGGTTCAGTGTCCCTTTATGTAAAGCATGTAAACAGAAGACAATAGCACCAATTAATATTTATGTGGGGGTAGGATTTTTTTGTATGTGAAATAGCCGGCTGTGTTCATTAAACCCCTCAGCTATAATCAACTACATCAATTACATCACTAGTGGAACACTTATGACATTGTCAATGACATCAATAGTGACATCACACATGACATCATCCTACAGAGATTGAGGGACAGAGGTTCTGACAGAGTGAGCAGGGGCTGGTACATGAGGGATATATATAAATATATATCAGAGATGTGGACGTGAGTCGCATGACTTAGACTTGACTTGGACTCAAGTCACAAATTTGATGACTTGTGACTCGACTTGTGACTCAATTCGACATAATCAAGAAAGACTTGTGACTTGACTTAGACTTTGACAGAAATGACTCAAGACCACATCGTGCACAAATGTCGGATAGACTTTTGGCCAATTTAATCTTTTGCAAGTGCAATGCCAATAGGGTTCAAAGAAAAGAACCCTCACTCACACATTGACACTCTCTCAATCAAAGTATGACAACACAGCATTTTTTAATTACTTGGGTTTGATCACCAATCTGATCATATACCTACCTAGGTTGATGAGTTTCAACTTTCATCCCAAATATGATGCAGATACTGGACCAATGCTAAGCTATTAGCTAGTTTTGTTTTATTATATTATTCTTTATTTAAGTTAACCCCTTCATGCCGCCACCAAGTGTTTAACATTAGAACAATGGGGGACTGCCTACAATGCTGGGCACGCCCCCAGTCCAATTTACCAGGCGTTTGCAGGATGCCAAAAAAGATAGGACGTTCCATGCAGTCCTAACAGCATTAAAGCCCAGAATCGTTAGGACGCATGGAACGTACTAACTGCGTGAAGTTGTTAAAAGGGAAGCACAAACATGGATCGCATTTACGCTCTTTCACAAAATGAATTTTTATTGTCTCTGAGGACCTCTAGTGGTCATTTGTAGTATCTCCTCTCTGTCAGCAATTTTTATGGTTAGTGATTAGGGATGGGCGAATGTGTAAATTTTCGATTTTCGAATGTTAGAACGAATGTTATCTAAATTCGAATTATAAATCCGAATGTTGATAAGAACGAATATTCTTAAAAATTCTATAATCGAATGCTATTTACAGTTTTCAAATGTCACTTTCGAATTCGAATGTTTATAATTATATTGAATGTCCACATTCGAAATTTCGAATTTAACATTCTATTTAACAAATACTATTCAGAAGTTCAATAGTTCATGTGGTAGGGAGGGAATCTAGTAAATTGATACATAATAGATACAAATATATCATTTTGAATGTTTCTATATAGAATATTGCATAATTCACATATTACATTTAAAGAAAGCATTAGAAATACTATTACAAATATAAATTCGAATTTTTCAAAAAGAATATTTTCGAATGTAATCATAAAATTCGAAACCGAACATTTGAAAATCGAATGTTAGAATGTTATGTATACATTCGAAATTCGATTCGAACGAACGAATGTGTTAAAATTCGTTTTGTTTTTCGACTGTTGCGAAACATTCGCCCATCCCTATTAGTGATACTAATTAATAACAGTTTGCTCTTAACATTTGTTACTATCCTGTTTTGTTTTTGTTTGTTTGTTTAAAAAAATAAAGAATCTCACAAACTGTAACCTGTTTTCTTTTTTTTTTTTTGCTTTTCTGTCAATCTGTTTCTTTGCAATAAGAAGAATTGGAAGAGGGGGAAAAAAAGAATGTGCTTCAAAAAAAGAGCTCTGTTTAATTCTTAACCCTTAATTTGTTTTACACTGAGCAATTCTCTGGTTTAGTGTGATTTTGATGGTTATGTTTATCAGTTTGAAAGTAAACGTGTTGAAAGTAAACATTGATAGTAAACATGTTCGCTTGAGCACAATTTATTTTAACACGCATTTGGGTTAGCGCAACCACACTTGAATAAAAAGTCACCTAAAAAAACTTTCAAAATACATTACAAAGTACAGTTACACTCATAATAGCACGGTCTAATAAAAAAATGTTTTTTTAAATTGCAATAAAAAGTTATAAGGGCTCAAAGATATGAGGTCTCAGGTGTTAGAAAAAAAAGGCATGCAAAGGACATTAACACAGAGATAAATACATACACCTGTCTTAATATGTATATGTGTGTATATATATACCGTATATATATATATATTTATATATATATATATGAGAACAAAGTGATGGGATAGCGCTATCAGAATTCTCTTATTGCAGATACAGCTGGTTCGATGTAAATACAAATGTAGTACCCCAAAGAAAACCCCTGGAGAAAGGGGGTAGCTCAGAAATCACTATGTTTTGCCAATATCACAAGGTCTGGATAGGCGCAAATCCTAAATCTCAACAGTCCCAAATAAATAGATTTAAGAATCAAATGTAGAAATAAAAAAATGAAACAAAACACAATTCAAAAACGATGAAACATCACTTTAAAAAATAAAATTCAAAGCTAAAAACAATTAAATATGAATGAAGGAGCCATTAGAAAATGTTTCCATTAGTGGTAGAAATTCCTACTCACAGGATCCAACCTCAATCAATATGAGGTAGGTAGACAGCTTGATTGGAGAGCTCTGATCCGGCACTATACGTAACACGTCGCAAGGTCTGTGTCTTTATATGATGCTTTCAGTGCTTGTTGCAGTGTGGTAGAAGCGATCAGAGATCCTCGAGTCAGAGTTGAGTCAGACAGACAGCTGCCAGTACCTAAGATGGCAGAAATAGTTAGAGGGGGTGGGTTAGACAGCTGTTTAAGGGGGGATTAGTGAGGTTAGAGGGATCCTATACTGCAGAAAAATATAGGGATAGAGTGATAGGGATAGAGGGATAGGAATAGTTGGATATAGGGATAGAGATATAGGGATATAGGGATAGATGGATAGAGATAAAGGGATAGAGATTGAGAGATTGAGGGATATGGATTGGGGATAAGGACAGGGGATAAGGATAGAGGGAGAGGGCTAGAGGAATAGGGTTGAAAGGATTAAGGGATAGATGATTAGAGGGATAGATAAATAGAGGGATAGATGGATAGATGAATAGAGGGATAGATGGATAGAGGGATAGGTATTTTTTGGCATACATTTTGGCCGTGTACACAGGCTTTAACACTAATATTTAATAAAGTGTTTATGTATTTACTGTAAATATTTCACATTCCAATGTTCTTCACTTATAGGTGAATATGTTCTAAGTATTGTAAAATAGATAATAGTATGTATATATATATAGAGAGAAAATAACTCATTGTGTAAACTATTTACAAATCTAGACAAGTTAGAAGATTTGTTTTTCCCACAGAAACTCTCTGATTACACTGTTTCCAATGCAGTAAAAAATTCTGGGTAAGATATGCAAATAAGGTTCACAATGACTCACCTTTTTACTTTTAGCCTGCTTTTTAAGGCAGACTTCCCTTTACGCCATAGCATCGCCGCATTACACAGCTTTTACGCTTAGCTAGGGAATCCTTTGCTGCATTGGAAACAGTGTAATCAGAGAGTTTCTGTGGGAAAAACAAGTCTTCTGACTTGGTCTAGATTTGTAAATAGTTTACACAATGAGTTATTTTCTCTACATTTTGTATTTAGTGGAGGATTTTAAACTAAATTTTCACCTCCCCATTATTTTAATTGTTGTTGTATTTACCCCAAAAATGAACTTTACCAAGCAGTGATTCAGCCTACTCCCAGCTGATGAGTGGCAAAAACCACGAAACAGCTGTCCTGGGATTGGTCTGAATCACTGTACTAACCCTAGCTAAGCGTAAAAGCTGTGTAATGCGGCGATGCTATGGCGTAAAGGGAAGTCTGCCTTAAAAAGCAGGCTAAAAGTTAAAAGGTGAGTAATTGTGAACCTCATTTGCATATCTTACCCAGAATCCTTCGCTGCATTGGAAACAGTGTAATCGGAGAGTTTCTGTGGGAAAAACAAGTCTTCTGACTTGTCTAGATTTGTAAATAGTTTACACAATGAGTTATTTTCTCTACATTTTGTATTTAGTGGAGGATTTTAAACTCACTTTTCGCCTCCCCATAATTTTAATTGTTGTTGTATTTCCTCCAGAAATTAACTTTACCAAGCAGTGATTCAACCTACTCCCAGCTGATGAGTGGTAAAAACCATGAAACAGCTGTCCTGGGATTGGTCTGAATCACTGTACTAACCCTAGCTAACCGTAAAAGCTGTGTAATGCAGAGATTCTATGGCGTAAAGGGAAGTCTGCCTTAAAAAGCAGGCTAAAAGTAAAAAAGGTGAGTCATTGTGAACCTCATTTGCATATCTTACCCAGAATACTTTGCTGCATTGGAAACAGTGTAATCGGAGAGTTTCTTTGCGAAAAACAAGTCTTCTGACTTGTCTAGATTTGTAAATAGTTTACACAATGAGTTATTTTCTCTACATTTTGTATTTAGTGGAGTATTTTAAACTCAATTTTCGCCTCCCCATAATTTTAATTGTTGTTGTATTTCTCCCAGAAATGAACTTTACCAAGCAGTGATTCAACCTACTCCCAGCTGATGAGTGGCAAAAACCACGAAACAGCTGTCCTGGGATTGGTCTAAATCACTGTACTAACCCTAGCTAAATCTAAAAGCTGTGTAATGTGGCAATGCTTTGGCGTAAAGGGAAGTCTGCCTTAAAAAGCAGGTTAAAAGTAAAAAGGTGAGTCATTGTGAACCTCATTTGCATATCTTACCAAGAATCCTTTGCTGCATTGGAAACAGTGTAATCGGAGAGTTTCTGTGGGAAAAACAAGTCTTCTGACTTGTCTAGATTTGTAAATAGTTTACACAATGAGTTATTTTCTCTACATTTTATATTTAGTGGAGTATTTTAAACTCACTTTTCACCTCCCCATAATTTTAATTGTTTTTGTATATATATATATATATATATATATATATATATATATATATATATATATATATATATATACCACACTATGTGAATCTGCCCTCCATGAGACAACCACCTGAAGGTTCTGTGAAATAAACAATCTTCAGCAAAAACAGGAACCAGACAGAATTTCTTCAAAAACAGGGGTCAAATTTATTGATGTTTCGGGAGTAATCCTCCCCTTCCTCAGAACATGTTCTGAGGAAGAGGAGGTTTACTCCCCGAAACGTCAATAAATTTGTTTTTCTTTTTGAAGAAATCCTGTCTGGTTCCTGTTTTTGCTGAAGATTATATATATATATATATATATATATATATATATATATCTGTACATATATATATATACCTATATAAAATCTACAGTATATATAGGTATAGATATATATTCTACCAAGAAATAATCATATATATATAGAAATGTGTATTTATGAAAAATAGAGCATATTCCTCTATGTGAAGAACATTGAATGTGAAATATTAATATTTTATGTCAGGTTAGCGCCCTTAAAAAATTTTGATCGACTTGTTGAGTTTTTTCCCACTTTTCGCGCTCCATTGAAGTCTATGGGAGAATACATTAACGCAGTGGCAATATTGTAACTTTGACTTTTTGCACGTGTCAGGTTAGCGCTCGTACGAAAACATTTTACTTTAAACTTGTAAAGCACGCGGTATCCAACGCACGCAAAAAAACTAATTTGAGCACAGTTAACAAGTTAGTGGGAGCAATAATTAGTCCTCCACTTTGAATCTAGCCTTATATCGTTTAACTTACAAATTTATATGCACAATTTTGTTTTTACAAAAGCATGCAGTTGTGGCAGTAGAGGAAATTCAAGAGAGCCTCAGGTGGGTATCATTTAGGTAATTCACTAAAATATTATCTAAAATTACGTAAGGATTGGCGTAAAGTAAGGGGCCATATTAGTCTCATTAGTATGAGAAAAAAAAACTTCTAAAGAAGGAAAACAACAAAAGCATATTGTAAAAATGCACTTTATACATAAACTGTGTCATTTTTATGTACAAGCTGATACGTTTATATGATAAATGTAAAATGCATTACACAACAAATTTGTAGTATAAAAATAATAACAACAAACATATGTAATTTACAGCAATTTATCCATTTCAGAATAAGTAATACAAATAATCTATTTATTTGTCCCTTACTAAGTGATTCACACCATAATGCAATATGTTTATTTATTTAGTAAGGATAATAAAAACTATTTTCTTCATTTGAAGTTGATACTACAGCATAATAAATGATTTAGGGTACACGTCTGCATCAACATATGTTTTCCTGTGTTGCTATGGTGTGCGTGTGTTTGTGTGTGTTGAGTGTGTGTGTGTTTGTCTATATATTTATATATATACAGTATATATATATATATATATATATATATATGCACACACACATTTATACATAAATTGCAAAATAGACATAAAAGGTTTTCATTTTAAATTCACAGATATATATATATATATATATATATACAGTATATATACAGTATATAATGTATTCAAGTATTGCATTGATTGTGTATCATTCTATGGAGTAAAACTATGTGATAATTATTTTCCTTTGCATAAATTAATAGTTACCTTAGTTAAAAACATTCCCTATGTTTATACCAGAGAAAGAAAGAAATGGTAAAGAGTTGGTAAAGTGTAAAAGACAATTAAAGATGTGGAAGATATGAAAACTTGTGAGGTAATCGAGGTTACAAAAACATCAGTAGTACTGTGACTGGCACTGGTAATGACAGATGTGTAAGCCAATTGTAACATGACATTAGTTGTATATATTCTAACATCAAGGGTTGAAGAAATTCTAAATGATGTAAAGGTTTAATCAAAATCAGTGAAATACTTTATAGGAACAGTAAACACCTTGAGATTTGTATATAAAATGTTCAGTTATGAGTAATTAAACAACTTTGCTTTATATTTTTATTATTTATTTTACCTCCTTTTCATGTAGATTAAAAATGTAACATTTTATAATACCTAGAAGTTAAACTACAACTTGCTGATTTCTCAAAGGCTAACTGTGCTCTATTTCTGTCCCTAATTGTCTTTAATTCATAACAACACCAAAACAAGGCACTCTATAGGAATATTATAGCAAACATTATGCCCCTAACATTAGGACCACAGCCCAGATTGGCTCCACTTACTAAGGCAAATGGTAGGTGTAGTTTGGTTATTGATAAATGATTGCAGAAAAATGATCATTATTTGTTTTAACAATGTTATGACTTGATTTGTATGTTATTCTATAGCAACATAACAGAAATGCCTTGTTATTACCTGGTGTTTACTGTTCCTTTAAGTGCAGTCACTAGTCACCAGCTAGCTCCCAGTAGTGTATTGCTTCTCCTGAGCCTACCTCGGTGAACTCTTCAACAAGAATACCAATAGAATAAAACATATTTGTATAGAAGTAACCAGGAAAGTTTCCTGTATCTGAATCATTAATTTTGACTTTACTGTCTGTTAGGTGTTATTTTCCTTGGGGGGGGGGGGGTAAAGAGATAAAGGGGCATCCAGGCACATCGCCAGGGACATTCACAAGGCCATTCTTGATATACAAGTTTTCCTAAAATCAGCATATTTCTTCACAACATAATAAGCTGTTATAATAAACTATAATAAACCATTCTAAACAAAATGGATGACTAAAGACAAAATGGCGTTAGTAATGCTAAATATATTCTAACACTGTCCCTTTAACTAGAATTAAAATCTTTTGTAGCATGCACTAATATTTACTTTATATTGATAGAATATTTTTTTTACAATTATGTATTGATGTTTTGAAGTCAGCTTTATGTCTCAGATTGTATATTTATTATTAATATTGTTATTACTTTAATATGTTTCCATTGACTAATAAAATTTATCTTTTAATCTACAGCCCCTTGACAGCAAGAGCTTATTTATTTTTCTTACAAATATGTTCATATATACAGCACACTGTAGCATTGTGGGATTTGTAGACACCAGTCTGTGATCACATGATATCCTGGCTGGCAGTACAGCAGAGACATCAGAATTGAAGATTCCATTTTAGTTGTATTAAAAAAATTATAAATTCATACGGTACAATATCCAAAGAAAATGTATTTTAGTTTTGTTTAATATTAATGCAAACATGGCTAACTCCATTACAGAAAGTAATGCAACTTGAGGCACTATTGACTTGATTCAGTATCCACTTCTTTGCTGATTATTTTTTCTCTCTGCCTCTTCTTCATGGAAAGCTCTCTGAAGAATCTCATGTATGGAGACTTTAGGTGTTGACTTCCTGTGTCTCCCAACAATGAAGTAAATGTAGGGATTCAGTGTGCTATTAAGCACTGTGCAGAACACGCTGGCATAAAATAAACTCACTATATGAACATCTAAAGGCAAAAGCTTAAAGTACATAAGAAACCACATAAAGCTGAATGGAGTAACTGATAAGATGAATACAAAGACTGTAGTAATAATAATGACATACAACCTTGGTGGGTACTGTTGTCGTAATGTTCTTTGTATCCTGAAGACCAGAATAAGACTTGAAGTCACCATTAATGGCAGACAAATACCAATACTTATAACAAATGTCATTATTGCAATTCCTGTACATGTATTGGTCTGGGCCATAAAATCCTTTGGTAAACAAGCTAAATTTTCAATTAGACTCATAGAGCAACCAAGAATCCAAAGACAGATACACACAATGGAAGACTGGTTCTTTCGTCGATTACATTGGTACCAAATGGGAAATAAGACAGCCAGACACCTTTCTACACTAATAGCTGTGAGGAAGAACATTCCAGAGTATTGTGCAAAATCATAAAATATCTCAGCAAACATACTGAATTGTTTTCTCCCTGTAAAATTATAATTTTTACCAATTAATTTAATAAGTTGGATTGCCATTAAAATAGCAGTGAACGTTAGAAAGAGGAAGTCAGCTGCTGTCAGGTTTATAATATAAACAGTATATTTGTTCTTTGGAATCCTAAAGCAGAGGTACCGGAACACTATTATATTTCCCACCATTCCAAATAAGCAAAGCGCTACGGCACACGAGGCTGCAATAGCAACATGTATGTTTGCATTTTTACCAAAACCGCTTTCATCCTCGCTTGTATTTACACTGTGTGCAGAATTATTAAGCAAATGAGTATTTTGACCACATCATCCTCTTTATGCATGTTGTCTTACTCCAAGCTGTATAGGCTCGAAAGCCTGCTACCAATTAAGCATATTAGGTGATGTGAATCTCTGTAATGAGAAGGGGCGTGGTCTAATGACATCAACACCCTATATCAGGTGTGCATAATTATTAGGCAACTTCCTTTCCTTTGGCAAAATGGGTCAAAAGAAGGACTTGACAGGCTCAGAAAAGTCAAAAATAGTGAGATATCTTGCAGAGGGATGCTGCACTCTTAAAATTGCAAAGCTTCTGAAGCGTGATCATCGAACAATCAAGCGTTTCATTCAAAATAGTCAACAGGGTCGCAAGAAGCGTGTGGAAAAACCAAGGCGCAAAATAACTGCCCATGAACTGAGAAAAGTCAAGCGTGCAGCTGCCAAGATGCCACTTGCCACCAGTTTGGCCATATTTCAGAGCTGCAACATCACTGGAGTGCCCAAAAGCACAAGGTGTGCAATACTCAGAGACATGGCCAAGGTAAGAAATGCTGAAAGACGACCACCACTGAACAAGACACACAAGCTGAAACGTCAAGACTGGGCCAAGAAATATCTCAAGACTGATTTTTCTAAGGTTTTATGGACTGATGAAATGAGTTGATGGGCCAGATGGATGGGCCCGTGACTGGATTGGTAAAGGGCAGAGAGCTCCAGTCCGACTCAGACGCCAGCAAGGTGGAGGTGGAGTACTGGTTTGGGCTGGTATCATCAAAGATGAGCTTGTGGGGCCTTTTCGGGTTGAGGATGGAGTCAAGCTCAACTCCCAGTCCTACTGCCAGTTTCTGGAAGACACCTTCTTCAAGCAGTGGTACAGGAAGAAGTCTGCATCCTTCAAGAAAAACATGATTTTCATGCAGGACAATGCTCCATCACACGCGTCCAAGTACTCCACAGCGTGGCTGGCAAGAAAGGGTATAAAAGAAGAAAATCTAATGACATGGCCTCTTTGTTCACCTGATCTGAACCCCATTGAGAACCTGTGGTCCATCATCAAATGTGAGATTTACAAGGAGGGAAAACAGTACACCTCTCTGAACAGTGTCTGGGAGGCTGTGGTTGCTGCTGCACGCAATGTTAATGGTGAACAGATCAAAACACTGACAGAATCCATGGATGGCAGGCTTTTGAGTGTCCTTGCAAAGAAAGGTGGCTATATTGTCACTGATTTGTTTTTGTTTTGTTTTTGAATGTCAGAAATGTATATTTGTGAATGTTGAGATGTTATATTGGTTTCACTGGTAAAAATAAATAATTGAAATGGGTATATATTTGTTTTTTGTTAAGTTGCCTAATAATTATGCACAGTAATAGTCACCTGCACACACAGATATCCCCCTAAAATAGCTATAACTAAAAACAAACTAAAAACTACTTCCAAAACTATTCAGCTTTGATATTAATGAGTTTTTTGGGTTCATTGAGAACATGGTTGTTGTTCAATAATAAAATTAATCCTCAAAAATACAACTTGCCTAATTATTCTGCACTCCCTGTAGACCCGCCTGACTTGTTCCATTGAATTCCATGTTTCTAGTTTGGTTGTTCAATTTGAGTCTTGTAAAAAGCCCTTGTGTACCCTATTAAAAACAATAAAAGAGATATTTTAGAAACAAATATATGACCCATTAAATTACTTGCATTAAAAATAATTTCACAAAGCAATGTTTTGAGCTGTTCATTAAGAATTTGTATGTTGATAGGTTGAGAGTTTAGTATGTCAGTCTCTGAGGGCAAAGATGAGGGGCTATGCAGTAGTTTAGTAATCTTTAATTTGCATTATCAAACTTTTGAGTTTAGTGTCCTCTGAAGATAAAGGGCTTAGTGTAGGTTTGTTGATGTAAGGCTGCTTACCACAAGCTAAGAAGTGGTGCACATCCAACTGCCACTTCTTAACCTCTCATCCACCGCAGAGGTAACAGAGTTTAACACAAACTTCTTAGTCTGTAATGATTGACAGGCTCTGCTCTTGCACGATTGGTAGCACATGAGCAGGGGCGGATTTCATTGTGCAATATAAAATGCAAGCAGTAAACGTATAGCTGCACGCTTACTGTGATCATGGGTGGACAGATTCCCTAGTTGAGAACCTTGTCCATCTTTGGTTTGATAAATGGGGGCCATGAAATCCATTAACTAAAATAAAATGTATGCATTAAAGAAGTATAAACTATACTAAATCTTTTTTCTGTGTAATATTACATTTATACATTGCACTTAACGGAATATTAAACTCAAATTGTAATTCCACATCAAAAATTTCATTATTTGGTAGTCAAAAATAAATTTGCAATGTACATTCAATATTTCTTTTGCCTGATTTTTTCTGTAATTTCTTCTTCTAATTCGGTAATTCTTTACATTTATATAATTTATGCATATGTATTGTGCACAGTTTAGGTGCTCTAAATGCCAGCTGCTTGTATATTGAGGTGTGGGTTTTTTTCACCATAGCATTGTGAAAAAAACTTTTGTTACCCCAGAAAAAACAAAGAAACTATAAAACTGTGCATTGTTTACACCAATAACACAACTGAGAGGTTTGTTTACAAACAGTTAAACCAAATTATTATAGAGACATTAGGCTAGATTACATTATTATTAAGTGGCAAGGTATTTTTTTTCCGCAATTGTGAAAACTCTGCTAGAGTTAAAGGGACATGAAACCCAAAGTTTTTCTTTTGTGATTCAGATAGAGCATACAATTTTAAACATCTTTCAAATTTACTTCTATTATTTAATTTGCTTCATTCTCTTGTTATTCTTTGCTGAAAGGTTTATCTAGGTAAGCTTAGGAGCAGCAAAAAACCTAGGTTCTAGCTGTTGATTGGTGGTTGCAAATATATACCGATTGTCATTTTAAATCACATGTTCTATTTGAATCATGAAAGAAAATATTTGGGTTTCTGGTCCCTTTAAGCTTTTGGCGCTAGCGGCAACCCGAATAGTGTGAAAATCATAGCTTAGGTTTTCATGTGCATGTATTCCCCCAAAGAAATCAATGGAGAGAAAAAAGTTGAAAAAAAAACCCTAACACCTGAGATTGCCCAAACACCATCACATTTTCACATTCTCCCTAGAAATTAATGGAGAGAAAAAAATTGTTGAAAAAAAACACCCTTCTCACAATCAACATAGCATATTCGCATTAGCAAATGTGAAATATTTACAGTAAATCATAATTAAAATCTTTATTAAATATGAATATTGCATAAATATGTTTTAGCATGTTTTCATCTACTTAATGGCAAATGACTCTAATGCACTTATATATATATGTCTATATGTGTGTACATATATATTAATGTTTTTATATGTGTATATATGACTGTAAATACATATATACACATATAAATACAGTAATATATATGTCCACATATATAAACATATCTCTCTCTCTCTCTCTATATATATATATATATATATATATATGTAAATATATATATATATATATATATTATTGTGTGTCTCGATGTTAAAGCCATTTGCCTGCCTTTTTTTTTTTCCCTAACATATCTCATATCTTTGAGCCCTTATAACTTTTTTGTGCAAATTTTTTTTAAAAATATTTTTTATTAGACAGTAGTGATGTCGTGAATAGTTCGCCGGCGAGCATGTTCGCGTTCGCGTCAGCGGGCGAACATATGCGATGTTCGATCTGCCCCCTATTCGTCATCATTGAGTAAACTTTGACCCTGTACCTCACAGTCAGAATACACATTACAGCCAATCAGCAGCAGACCCTCCCTCCCAGACCCTCCAACCTCCTGGACAGCATCCATTTTAGATTCATTTGGAAGCTGCATTCTTAGTGAGAGGAGGGACAGTGTAGCTGCTGCTGATTTAATAGGGAAATCGATAGCTAGGCTAGTGTATTCAGTGTCCACTACAATCCTGAAGGACTCATCTGATCTCTGCTGTAAGGACAGCACCCCAAAAAGCCCTTTTTAGGGCTAGAACATCAGTCTGCTTTTTTTCCCTGTGTAATCTAATTGCAGTTGCCTGCCTGCCTGCCAGCGTGTGTGTCAGGCTCACAGCGTATACTGTGCCCACTTGCCCAGTGCCACCAATCATATCTGGTGTAACAGTAGTGTACATTTAAAAAAAATATTTTTTTTTTGACTGTGAAATAATAGCAGACAGCTGCCAGTTCCCAAGATGGCTGCCAGTACTTAAGATGGCGGGGACAATTGTATGGTGGGGGAGGGAAGGGAGCTGTTTGGGAGGGATCAGGGGGTCTGATGTGTCAGGTGGGAGGCTGATCTCTTCACTAAAGCTAAAATTAACCCTGCAAGCTCCCTACAAACTACCTAATTAACCCCTTCACTGCTAGCCATAATACACGTGTGATGCGCAGCTGCATTTAGCAGCCTTCTAATTACCAGAAAGCAACGCCAAAGTCATATATGTCTGCTATTTCTGAACAAAGGGGACCCCAGAGAAGCATTTACAACCATTTGTGCCATAATTGCACAAGCTGTTTGTAAATAATTTCAGTGAGAAACCTAAAATTGCGAAAAAATGTAAGTTTTTTTTAAATTTGATCGCATTTGGCGGTGAAATGGTGGCATTAAATATACCAAAATGGGCCTAGATCAATACTATGGGTTGTCTACTACACTACACTTAAGCTAAAATTAACTCTACAAGCTGCCTACATGCTCCCTAATTAACCCCTTCACTGCTGGGCATAAAACACGTGTGGTGCGCAGTAGCATTTAGCAGCCTTCTAATTACCAAAAAGCAACGCCAAAGCCATATAAGTCTGCTATTTCTGAACAAAGGTGATCCCAGAGAAGCATTTACAACCATTTATGCCATAATTGCATAAGTTGTTTGTAAATAATTTCTATGAGAAACCTAAAGTTTGTGAAAAAGTGAACAATTTTTTTTTATTTGATCGCATTTGGCGGTGAAATGGTGGCATGAAATATACCAAAATGGGCCTAGATCAATACTTTGGGTTGTCTACTACACTACACTTAAGCTAAAATTAACTCTACAAGCTGCCTACATGCTCCCTAATTAACCCCTTCACTGCTGGGCATAAAACACGTGTGGTGCGCAGTGGCATTTAGCAGCCTTCTAATTACCAAAAAGCAACGCCAAAGCCATATAACTCTTCTATAATGGCATGTCTGGCACACAGTGTTGGGGCAAGGGTCCATCTGACCACTGATACCTGGTCTGCAAAGCATGGTCAGGGCAGGTATATCACCTACACTGCGCACTGTGAAGCGGGCGTAACCCTTACACTACCTGATCGATACAACATCATACCTGATGTTTTAAAGCACGTTATTCCAAACAATTTAGGAATGTTAGGTGATTTATGCCCTTTATGGATTAAAACCAGACTCTGCATCAACTATGTAATTTTCCATGGGAGTTTTTCCATGGATCCCCCTCCGGCATGCCACAGTCCAGGTGTTAGTGCCCTTGAAACAACTTTTCCATCACTATTGTGGCCAGAAAGAGTCCCTGTGGGTTTTAAAATTCACCTGCCTATTGAAGTCTATGGCAGTTTGCCCGGTTCGCCCGTTCGTGAACTTTTGTGGAAGTTCGCGTTCGCCGTTCACTAAACCCAATTTTTTAGGTTCGCGACATCACTATTAGACAGTGTTAATATGAGTGTAATGTATTTTTGAAGTGTTTTGTGTAACTTTTTTGTTTTGGAAAACAGTTAACCACAGATCTGAAATTGCGATAAGGATTTACGTGTAAATCAAGATTTCACTCAACTTTTAATATAAGCAGAATGAAAAAGGCTTGTGAAAACATGATATCGCTTGTGCAAAACCGTGTGTGCCTCACTTGTAATCTAGCCCATTATATTTTATATGTATGCACAGTGTATATAGACCTGCATGTAAAAAAAAATGTTTTAAGATATTTTTAAATGATTTGGTTGTGAGATGCACATTTTTACACAAAAGAAAGAGGTGCTTAATGTACCTTTTAAAATAGCTGGAATGAGAACATGCTGCCTTTAAATACATTTTGTTTTAAAGTTTAAAGTTACATAAGATTAGTATTATGTAATGCTGGAAATAATGCTCAGTTCCATTTAATTATTTAAATCATTAATATTTAAATTTGAAAAGCTTTCTTGCAGACATATTGACTAAACTGTTTCAAATCATATTAACATAGGTACAATACAATAACAGTTATAGTCAGATATTGAGATGCTTTGCCTAGAAATTGTACTTTACATACTGTACACAATGTTATCTATATGTCACCTATAAGCTAGCACTGTCTGGCTGTGAAAAGCTGATAAAATGTACTGAGATAAGAGGCGTCCTGCAGAGGTTTAAAAACTGAAATTTAGAGATAGTCTTTTTGCTAATTATAAATATAAATTCACCTATGCTGCAGCTCCAAACCCCCCTGGTCAGTGTACAAGGATTCAAGCAGGGCTGGCAGGTCAGGACCGCACGGGGGGTGGGGGGTGAAAGCAAATTAGAAAGTCCATGAGGTCCTAACAGTTTACAAAGTGCTGGCAGCTCAGCTACTGATTACATTATCTGGGTTCTATGCAGGGGACATTCTAGCACTAAACAAACAGGGGGCGAGCACCTGCATGATCTACTCACTGACACGCAGCATTTCAGGCTCCTTACCTTTCTCTGTCAATGAACAGCTGGAAGAATGACCATACTTTCTATTGAGAATAATGCACAGGCAATGCAAACACTAGCTCCTCTGTACGGTCTTCTTAACAGAAAAAATAATTCATATTGAAAGGACAGAGCCCTGCAAAGAGTTAGATTAAATGTAAAATATACACACAAAAGCAAATACAGAATGTAAAGAAAATGATAGTTATGTATACTATAGCAACAGGACTGTTAATGATGTATTGGACTTGATGCACCATTTCAGCTCTTCATAGAAAGAACGTTGTTAATAATTTGAAAACATTTTCAGCATTTTGAAAATCTAATTGTTATCTTTGGAGACAAAATGACAAACCAGAAACATATTACATAAATGCCAACTGACCTATAACTTTCTTGATGTTGTACCTCAGATCCTCAGTTCTGCACTGCTCGTTCATTTCATACAGGGTTTAGCCATAAACTACATAAGGTGACAATTTATTAAATATAATTTGCATAGAAATAAGGGTGTGTCTACTATGAGTATTATGAAATCATCAGGAATTACTGGAAAGCATATTTAAATTAGATCAGTATAAAGGTATTTCCCAGTATTCACAGAATAAAAATCTGGTACAACTAGTATATTTTCCTATGCCGTAAGATCTGCAAATCTTAGTCTGTATTCTATACTGGTCATTAAAAATGAACCAGTATATATTAAAAAAATCTAGGAAGCAAATTTTTTCCTAGCACGTCAATTTTAGTAGCAACATCATACTCACATCACTATTATTTAGTGAAAGCAAACTATATGCAGCTCACTAAATAATGTCAGCTCAATAAAGCTATTTACTATTACCAGGAGCAATAGAATTTCAGTCCCAACTGCTATAACACTAACGCATATTATATAGACAGCATTGCTATCAGTGTTTAACCCTAACTGTGTCAGGCACCAGGACACAATTGCAAGTCCCAGTCCTTGCTAGAAAGAGGATGTTTAACGTGGCTAGTAGTTTGGGGTGCATTGCCTGGTGCCTAATTTTGTATTCTGAGAAGGGGTTTAGCACTAAGGAGAGCAAGGCACCTGAAGAGGAGTGCACTAAGGTTAGCACATAGGGGGCCCATGTTGATGTAAATATTAGCTTTCATGTGTTTAACTGTGCTAATGATTATTTATGCTAGTCAATCAAAAATGACCTTGCAGCAGAATCAGCATCAGAATTCACACAGGAAGTGCTAAAATGCCTCTGAAAACATCATTCTGAGCTTTCTTTTTTTCATAGTGGTTAGCAATAGCAAGTACTTAACCATTTAGGCATTAATATCTCAAATAATCTGTATAAATGGTATAATAATAACTTTGACTAGATTCTTTTGTCTATAGAGCAAGATCTTAAATGATGAAATAATTTACCCATCTCTTTGATGGGTAAAGCACATCTCATTAAAATGATGATTCTTCCCAAACTACTTTACACGATTAATATGTTGCCAATTTTAATACCAAAGAAAGATATTTAGAATCTGAATAAGATATTTAATGATTTTCTCTGGGGAGGGGAAACAAATGTATGAGCTAAGCTACAACAGCCCTTTTTACGTGGAGGTTTGGGAGTTTCAGATATATATTTATATAATCTTGTCTCGTTGGCGCAAGTAGCCGTAGATTGTTTACTAGGGACAGAACATTTCCATGAGAAATCTATGGATAACTTGCGTTTGTCTGATCTCTCAAAGGTATTTTTATTGCACTTGGATTGGAGGGAGCTACCTTTTTCAGTTAGGAATAATATAGTGTATGGAGGAATACTAAAGGCTTGGTTTAAGTTATATAAATTGTTAAAGCTTCCCCATCAGTGGACGGTTTATCTGCCCATCATAGAGAACCTACATTTTGAGCCTGGTTTGAGCTCACATATTTTTAAAGATTGGGAGAAAGTAAAAATTAAAAAGATTGGAGATTTGGAGGCGGGGCGTAGCCATGCAGGGAAATGGCTGCATTGCTGTGAAGCTCCGTAGCCTTTTCCACTCAATTGGCCTCTTACCAGCTCAAAATTGGGTGAATAACTTTATGATCTGAGGAGAAGTCCAGTTGCCATCTTTAATTGCAGCCTACAACTTAACAGCCCTCACAAACCTGCAAATCAACTTGTCACCTCATGACTCCCTAATATCGGTTGGGAGACACATCACTACACACAACGGGACAGCATCTTTCAGGGTGAGACCCGCTTCATGCGCTCAATCAATACATACCTCAGCAAGCCACATGGCCAAATATAACAGCAATACACCTCCTAAATAAGAGACAACACGGTCATGCTGAACTCACTACTATCATACGCTCACCTTTTCTATTGAGTCACATAGACTACAATCTCCAATGCTCCTTAAGCCAACATGAGTTTCAGTCCCCCTTAGAGAGCTATTAACCATTCTTACTGCAGCGGAGCATACTGATAAATAAAGGAACATGTGTGTCTTGTACACCTCCAGAGACTAAATGAGCTACCATGCAAGCAAGGGATAGCTAACTCATATAGTATAAAGCTGTCAGAGTAATACAGGCCCTGACAAATTATCCTACTTGTGGAAGTACCAGAAGCAAGTAAAACAAAAAAAAGCTCTCCTGTGAATATTAAGGTGCCAAATATAAAGCATGCACAGAGAGAACACATCATTAACCCATAAAAGTAACTCGCTTAAATATCCAATAAAATACCCCTGCTTCTTCTCTGCATATGGCAGCTAGGAAATCTAACAGAACGACCAGAAAACTGTTAAATCCAAAGATGCCAACTGTGAGCTCCTTCTTCTCCCTACAAGAACCACATCTAACATTAAAAGGTGAAAAGCAATCTGACAACATGGCAACTCAAGCTTCTACACTACTACCCCAATACTCTCTAGAATAACTAACACAAATTCAGAGCACAGTAGATGCTCTCGTATCAAAATCAGACATTGCTTATCTAAAATCCTTCATAAAGTCTGAAATATCTTCTATACGAAAAGATATTAATGAATTGGGATCCAGGATTGAATGTATAGAAGAAGGCCAAGAAAACTTGGAATCAATAGTCAGTAATAACACTCACCATCTCAATTGCCAGGATTCTGTGATCCAGGACCTACAATTGAAAGTGGAAGACCTTGATAACCGGAATCGGTGCAGCAACTTAAGGATAAGAAGAATTCCTGAGGACATTACTCATGAAAATATAACCACATACCTCCTGCAATTCTTTAAGCATCTAGTCCCCTTATTGGAATTAACAGAATCTTCTCTAGAAAGAGCTCACAGAGCCTTACGCCCGAGACCTAATCCGGAATTTCCCCCAACGGGACATAATCATAAAATTTGCTTTCTACCAACATAAGTAAGCCATTTGGAAACAGGCAAGAACCCAAGAATCCGTATCCTTCCAAGGACAAACTCTCCATATCTTCCAGGATCTATGTCCAACAACAATTGAAAAAAGACGCTCTCTCAAATTTATAACCACCATTCTACAAGAAAACAAATAGGATACAGATGGGGATTCCCATTTAGCCTCCTAATTCAAAAAGATGGACAAACGTTTGTATACAGAACCTTGGAGGACCTTGAGGCCTTGTCTAAAGGTCTCAGCTTGACTTTTCCACAATCACAGCAACAGAGGCAAGACACCCACAATACAACCGGAAGTCCTCTCAAAATAACATGACTCACAATGGACTCTAGTCTCAAAAAAAAGAACTAAGGACCCTCCAATTAAATGAATTGACGTTTAGCTTAATCTGAGATGAGTCCTTGCTTGAGAAGGCGGTTATCCAAGTAAAAGCAGGTCATATATTCAATAATTATGTAAAAAGTTGTAAATGTTTATGTAGTGTTATAACTTAAGTTGTTAGCAAATATGATCCATATAAATATTGGTTAGTGGTATGGATAACAGCCAAAAATGATAATCAGGAGATACAGGTTTTCAGAATCCTGCTACTCTAGTAAAATTCTACCTAACTCACACGACTTGAAAAGGTTATCAAGTCAGCTCAACTTGTAACTTGGTGTGGGCATTACTGGTCCTACTACTGGGGGGTGGTCTGTCTCATTACATATATTTCCACATGTTGGACTAAAAATATACTTCGTGGAGTGATCCATCTCACAGTGGCAACAGCCAGACTAACTATTAGGTAAATGATGGCATCAATTGGCAAAAATAGTATAGAAATAAGATACAAAATTGAACCTAGCCAAAAGTTTAAAAATAAAATATATTAAGTTATATTACAGCCTTTAAATGTGACAAGAAATGGGAGGCCTCTGGAACTCGGGGTTACATAAGTTTACTTTGGTTTCTTATTATCATATGTATAATCCGTTCACCTTATATGACATACAAGTTAAATATTGATTCTGTTTGTCACTCAGTGGGCCTGGCTGCGCCCGCAGGGGGCCAACATCACCAGTGTAAAACCAGTGTAAAACCCAATAAGCAAATAACTAAACACTTGGGCTGGTGGATGGGGGTTCCATGTCAGGGCGGTCATGTCGGCGCATTTCGTTATATAAAGTAGTCTAAAATGTGGAGGGTTTGTTGGAGATTATCTTTTGCACATCCCTAAAGGTTTTCAAATACTATTAGCAAATAATAATGGAATTGTTGGGCATATCAGCCTAGTTATTTTGTTCACCCTTCAATATTTTAATAAGGGCCATAGAGTGGAAAACGCATCCTCGCGGAAGTCACTCTCGACAAAATTAATGTTATTGTTTTATATTAAATGTTTTACATCTGCCTCTCTCTCTTCTTTCTCGCTGCTCTACTTGTCCAGAATCATCACATCACAAACAAAAATACACATACATCTACCCGTTACCACATACATGTCGGTACTACTCATAATAAACACTACTCCACCCTTGCATGGTTAATTCTCAACAAAACAAAAAACCATTAGATTCCATAAGATCATACAATAAACACCAAAGGACTCAACATCTCATCTAAAAGATCTCAAGCATTGAGAGACCTCAACAGGCACAAAACAGACTTAGCATTTGTCCAAGAAACCCATTTTATCAAAAACAGGGAACCATTAACCTTCACAATCAAATTTGGCACATGTTATTACGCTTCCCACCCTAAATCCAAAAAAACATGTGGTTGGGATTCTAATTAGGAAAAATATCCCATTCACAGCATTCAAATCAATCAAGGACAGAGAGGATAGATATATTATTACTGGTAGGCCTACTTTATGGCCGTCCAGTTACATTGGTTTTCATATACTCTCCAAACTCCAAACAATCTCATTTTGTCAAAGTAGTAACTAACCTAATTTTGGAACAACAAAAAGGAACTCTAATCATTTGTGGAGATCTGAATATGCCATTATCTCCTGCTAGACTGCTCGTCCACATATTCTTCGATTCCAACCTTACATATTAACCGCAATAACGCTTACCTTAAAAAGCTAGTTTTTCATGTAGAAAAGGAACTACACATTGTATTCATACCCTCATAAACTCTATACCAGAATCGATTATATCTTTACCAACATCATGGGCCTATCATAATTTAACTCTTCACAAATATCCCCCTTAACCTGGTCAGATCACGCATCAGTTTTAGGTACATTAACTTGGCCAACCAAACCAATTCAAGATTATTTATGGAGATTAGATGACCACCTGTTATCAGACCTCTCTGTGTTGCAACAGATCTCACAATCCATCAAAGAATACTTTACCCACAACAACACTCCAGACATATCCCAATCAAATGTCTGGGAAGCCCACAAATGCGTGATAAGAGGGGAACTCATAGGCATAAAAGCCTTACTAGTTGACATAGAATCACTAGAACAATGCCATAAAAATACCCTTCTAACCACTCATTACTAATTGCACTACAATTGGAACGAGAAAAACTAGTGTCTTATTATAACAAAGAACACAAAAGACAAACATTAAGACTACAACAAACACATTATGAAGGTTGTAATAAATCAGGCAGATCCCTAGCAAGATACTTAAAGCAAAAAGCACATACATCATATATCTTATGCATAAAAGACGACCAGAATAAAGAACATTTCTCCTCCAAATCCATAGCAAAAACCTTCAGAGAATACTATCAAAAACTATATAACTTGAATAGTCCATCCAGCCTAACACCCCTAGAACAAGAAACAAAAACTAATGCAATAACCACATTTCTATCCTCCCTTCATCTCCCCCAAATTTCCTCCCTCCAAAAAGAACAACTAGAGGAACCCATAACATCAGAGGAAATTAAATCGGTAATTAAAGATCTTCCTACTGGCAAGGCACCGGGTCCTGATGGACTTAGTAATAGATACTATAAACAATTCCAAGAGGAATAAATACCCCAACTCACACATTTTTTTAATTATGTTGACGAATCCAAAGCACTATCCCCTAGATCATTAGAGGCTCACATTATACTATTGCCAAAACCTAACAAACCCTTAGATCACCCATCACATTATAGACTAATTTCTCTCCTAAATATTTACACAAAGGTGCTAGCAAACCGCATGAATTGCATGGTACCAGATATAATCCATCAGGACCAGGTGGGATTTATCCCAAAATGTGAAGCTAAAGACAACACGGTCAGGGCCTTAAACCTTATTCACTTCCCACAAGATAGAGGAATCCCAGGAATCCTACTGTCTATAGATGCAGATAAGGCCTTTGACCGTGTTGACTGGGTACTCTTACGTTCTACATTGGAATACATGGGTTTCGGGCCTAGAATGCTAGACAGAATATTCTCCCTTTATTCCCAACCTAACGCTAAATTGTTAATAAATGGAACCTTACCCTATCAAACCCCTTTGCAATAACTAATGGTACCCGACAGGGTATGTTGGAGCACGGAGAAGCCAAAACATAAACTAATACATAACTCCCCACTGATAATAGAAACTTACATTACATGGGAACATATCCTGTCCAAAAATACTATAATTTAATCAAAACTATCCCCTCTCACCTCACTCATAGAAAACGGTCAATTAACGATAGGTCATAAAGCTATAGTAAACATACCAGACAAAAATATTCGCAATCTCTCTATTCACATGATAACATCTGGAAAAGAAAATTATTTCTCAGTCAGACCTTATAGACAAGGGCTATACCTATTTTCACAACTGGTTCAATTACCATTGAGTACACTGATACATCTCTCTACATGAACAAAGCAGAAACATGGTTAGACCACTAACAAATTTTTAATCCTTATGTATCCAAACACCACCGCTCTCTCATACCCTTTCATTGATATGTAGAATACTAACCACTAAACCACCTGGCTACATACCACTGTACCTTGAGAACTAGGAAGATGACTTGGGAATAATTATTCTACCACAAACGAGCATAGCCATTTTCCAAAACATAACAAAAATGTCTGTATCACTATCCTTAGTTGAAATCAATTTAAAATTCTTACACAGATGGTACCTTACTCCTAAGAAAATCTACCGCCTATTCCACCACAGGTCAAATCAGTGTTGGAGATGTGGTCATAGAGGCAGCAACATGGCTCACATGTGGTGGTGGTGCAATACAATCCAAAACTTCTGGAGAATAATATCATAATTAGGGTTTATAAAACTACACATGTATTTTCCTGATACTGTTATTAATATGAATATTTCTCTACAAGAAATGAATGTTGTTAAACTAGCTTGGCCTGTTATTTGTGTAATGTTGCTACATAATTATAAACCTTATTATAGATTTTTATTTAAATATCCCCAATGGGAAATTTGACACAAAAAAATATTCCTACGATGTTCCCCATACCAGGGAATTTTCTGCTGAGGCTGCTAAATATATTCTGATCTACAGAATACTATAGCCTAAGAGGTGTCAAAGTTGGGAGTCTGGATAATATGATTTGTAGATGCTCCTCATTACAGTCACAAATAGAGACTCCATAAATATTGTTTTAGAAAAGCAAATTTTAGCTTGAGAACTATTTATCTATTTACGAGGAATTCTGGGTATGAATGAGAGGCCCATTCAGTGTAATTACAAGGCTCAAAAAAGCCAACAAATATTTTGGGTGATTTCTCTCCACACAGGGGAGTTTTTAATCATTAGGCCCTCACTCTCTGTTATAATCAAAGGAGACACATCTACATTGTAACTGTTCAGCACTCGCCACATAGTTCTACTGTGAAGGATATCAGCATCAAAAATGCTTTCTAAACCTTACAGAACAAATGAATTAAAATGAAAAAACTTCCTCTATAAAAATTTGCAAAAAAAGAAAACTTAAAGACAGTTAAAGAGGAATAAAATAAAAATAAAAGTGAGACATAAGACTAGATACATCACAGGGGCAATATAGTCTTTAGGAATGCTGCGTGAATTTCCCATGCTGGGCTTAGATGTAAGCAACAAAATCCCAATTCTGGGATGCCCATGGCAAGTCCATCTGGAAAACTTTTATTCTATCCAGCAAGACTGCTTTACCATAAGAAAACAGACCTGAATACTTTACAATAACTAACATTTACTTAAAGGTACAGTCTACATCAGAATTTGTATTGTTTTAAAAGATAGATAATCCCTTTATTACCCATTCCCCAGTTTTGCATAACCAACACAGTTATATTTATATACTTTTAACCTCTGTGATTATCTTGTATCTAAGCCTCTGCAAACTGCCCTTTTTGTTTCAGTTCTTTTGACAGACTTGCAGTATAGCCAATCAGTGCCTGCTCCCAGATAACTTCACGTGCATGAGCACAGTGTTAGCTATATGAAAAACATGAACTAACACCCTCTAGTGGTGAAAAACTGTTAAAATGCATTCTGAAAAGAGGTGGCCTTCAAGGTCTAAGAAATTAGCATATGAACCTCCTAGGTTAAGCTTTCAACTAAGAATACCAAGAGAACAAAGCAAATTTGGTGATAAAAGTAAATTGGAATTTTTTTTTAAAATTACATGCCCTATCTGAATCATGAAAGTTTATTTTGGACTTGACTGTCCCTTCAAACCATTTTCAAGTCTGTTTTCTACGTGTTCTGGTAATAATGATTGTTTTTCTGCATTGCAAGCAGTTCTTATTTGTTTGTGAGATATCATGTGTGCACCCCACCATACAACAATACAGGGTTCATGGCACGAACCCCCAATAACAAATCGTGGAACATGATCTTGCCTTTACAAGAGGTAATTCCCCCTGTGTCTATAAATCTAGGCCAATATTCATCAACACTTTAAATCTGTAGATAATTGTAAATCCTAATAGTTACCAGTCGTTATATAATTTCAAGTAAAGCAACCATGAATGCGTTAATTAGTAAATATGAGGTTTTTGGAAAAAAATAAATATGTATAAAGAGATCTAATCACCATTTCATCCACCGAACATAGAATACACTTTCTTTTCTAGAAGCAATGGTATTTATGAAGGGCCAGATTACAAGTGGAGCACAAACGTTTGCGAGCAAGTGATAATAGGTATATCACAGGTGATTGCGCTCGTCAGGTTTACTGCTGGTATTATGAGTTGAAAGTTTATTACTTTCCTCAGAACTCTGGTTAGCTGTTTCGTGAAACAAAAAAGTGTCACAAAACACATAAAAAATACATTACAAAGTACAGTTACACCATCTAATACAAATTATTAGAAAAAATATTGCACACAAAAGTTATAAAGGCTCAAAGATATGAGGTCTCAGGTGTTAAAAAAAGGCAGCCAAAGGGCTTTAACACAGATATATATATACACATATAAACACATAAATACATATGTATACATATATAGACATAAGTGCATTGGAGTCCTCTGTAGTTAAGTAGATGAAAACATAAAAAAAAAAAAAATATTTATGCAATATCCATTTTTATTAAAAGTTTCAACTATGTATTTACTATAATATTTAACATTCCAATGGTCTGCACATAGCAGAATATTTTATAAGTATTTTTAAATAGATATACCTCTATATATTAATATACAGTATATATATATATATATATATATATATATATATATATATATATATATATATCTCAAAAGTCAAATAGCCTGTAGCCCAGCACTCCAACCAGGTGGAGCAGCCACGACCTGGGTGCAATCCTTATGGGTAATAAATGTAGATATCGGTGTAGAAGAAGGGCACTCTCAGGATCATTAATACATGGTCAACGTTTCGGCCCTCAGTTGGGCCTTCATCAGGACAGGTATAATCTGAAAGACATACATAGAGACAAATACTAGAAACATAAATCAAATGAAACAACACACAGAGTGAAAAAAACAACCTATATCACCATCACCAACACATATAAAAACAGACTTTGCAGTCAGAAAAGGGAATCATCCAACTTTCAACAAAGGATACCCAAAGAACAAACCAAGTAACAACAAGGCAGAAATACACAAAAGAAAGCTCTGTACAGAAATAACAAAAATAGCCAAGGACTAGCAGAAATAGTGTGGTAAAAACCACACAAATAATATATATCTATATGTGTCACAGAGCATTTGGGTATAGAAAAAACTTAGTAATACAAATATGCATATAGATATTAGTCAATTTAAATTATGCAAACGCTAAAGAGTACTGGGAACCAGGCTAGAAATGGGAAAAAAAGGAATATATACAATTATCAGAATAAGCCAGCTGGACATGGGAACAAAATATAGAAAGGGCAACAACAGCGGATGCGTGGAACGCCTGATATATATGTACCCCAGCAAGTAAAACAGATAACGGCAGAACGCTACAGGCATTCCTATTTTCAGGATTATACCTAGAGTCATAGTGGGTGAATATAATCAGTACTGTACTTTCGCTAGATGGAGAACAAGTGAGGACCGGGTCCCACATACTCAAATAACAAAAGCATAAACTAGCATGCATGGCAAACAATAACAGAGGTACCAGCAAACAAAAACGCCTAGATTCACATAGCCAATTAGCGTGTGGCTCAAAAATGCACACAGCAATGTATGCAATAAGTCAAGTGGATACAAAAATGGTAATGACACAAATCCGGGCCGTGTTATTCAAAATCGGTAAAAATGCTAACCAGAAAATTAAATACCTTGAAACTGCCGAGTGGCAAAGATCACAGATCCATACAGACGAGTAATGTTAGATCTAGATATGTGCATGGCGAAAAAATTCGGTTTGGTTTGGATCGATTCGGAATTTTTCGAATTTCGGTTCGGACCGATTCGAATTTGGAGCAATTTGAATCGATTCGGTTCGGATTAGTTTCAGATTAATTCGGATTTGAAGAAATTCGGCTGGATTCGGTTCGGAAATTCGGAATTTCGGTAAGTGTTAGGTGGGATTAGACTAGTATTATGTACAGTATATTAGGTGTAACCCATAGCAGAGTGATATAACCTAATATACTGTACAATACTAGTGTAATCCATGGCCAGCCGAATCTACCGAATAAATCCGAATAAATCTGAACTAATTCGGATTTATTCGGTAGATTCGGCAGTATTTTAATTCGGAAATTCGGATCGATCCGAATCCCGAATTTTATGAATTCGGCCGAATTTCCGAATCGATCCAAAACGAATCGCACATGTCTAGGCTACGCCTTAAATAGGGGAGCCATAGAGGTAATTAGAAAGTGATAGGGTGAGCTCAGCCACCACCTAACGTTGTTATGACAACCAAACAGCTGTTCGTATAGAGCATTGCAATACACCTAACACCTGGTCTATCAGGGGAGCGAGACACAGCAACCAGATGAATGTAGTGAACAGACACAGTGTCAGCATACACTGACGGACAATATGGTAACCAAACCTTCATAGGAAACATACTCTCAAATCACGCCGCAAATTGTAACAGCATACATAATACAGATACTGCAGAGATTTAGGTGCAGACATATGAAAATATAAGAACACCGTCCTCCACTGTCTATACAAACACACCCAAGAATATTGAGTGCGAGTATGTACAGATCAGCACAAAGGGGGCTCTGCAAAGCACATAGCTCAGACAAAGGCAGCATTAATGAATGCACAAAATAGGGGGTTCCAACATCATGTAACCGCTGTATGTCCAAAGGGCACACTCAGTATATATAAACATATTTATATATATATATATAGGTATAGATATATATTGTACAAAAATACTCTCAGATATATGTAGAAATATTTATGAATAAACAGAACATATTCTGCTATGTGAAGAACATTGGAATGTGAAATATTCATATCTTCGATCTTCATGTTGGGTTAGCGCACATGAGAATATGCGATTCGGTTTGCGCAAGAGTGGGGTGTTAGTTTTTTTCCCTTTTTTTTACTCCATTGACTTCTTTTGGGAATACGTGAACGTGCATGTGATATTCTAAGTTTGGCTTTTTGCACTCATTGGGTTAGCGCACATTTATTAGCGTTTATTAGCACTCCACTTGTAATATGGCCCAAAATTGGCATTCAATGAATAGAGTTCTTATTATATTAAATGTATGCTGATACTTAT
This sequence comes from Bombina bombina, assembly GCF_027579735.1. Classification (NCBI taxonomy): domain Eukaryota; kingdom Metazoa; phylum Chordata; class Amphibia; order Anura; family Bombinatoridae; genus Bombina; species Bombina bombina. The sequence continues at coordinate 696,185,806 of NC_069503.1, forward strand.
AAATAGGGTTGTACATAGCTAAAACATTACTATAAAGGTAAAAACAGTACTGAGATTCAAGGTAAAGTGTCATGGAAACAACAGCTCTATATAAAGGTTTCTGATGGTATAAATGAACAAAGAGGTAGATCACAATATATCTTCTGATTTGTTTTTGGTTTCGCCACAAAAAAGGGAACTTTTCATTTAGAAATGATAACAATAGAGGGTATTCTCCTATTTCTCTGAGCTGCTAGTTCATTTTCAGCTCACTCATAAAATCCTTATTTTTAACAAGAAACCAAAATGTTATCGGCAAACGCAATCCATTTTCCTGAAACTTTTCAACAGATTTTTGATGAAATTTTTGATGAAATTTTACACTTCGAATTTGACATCTAAAGGCACTTGATAACTTGTTTTTTTTTTTTTTAAATATTCCAAGACAATTTGTAATAACTCCATTATGTTGCCAGAAACAGCAGTTATGAAGCAGCGGTCACAAAGACCGCTGCTCCATAACCCTGTCCGCCTGCTCAGAGCACAATCAAGTTAATTGACACCCCCCTGCTGGCGTCCAATTGGCCGCAAGTCTGCAGGGGGCGGCTTTGCACCAGCAGCTCTTGTGAGCTGCTGGTGCAATGCTAAATACGAGGTCTTGCGCACTGTCGGATCAGGTCCGCAAGACCTTTGATAAATAGGCCCCAATGTCTAAATTCATTAAAGCTCTTTTCAACTCTATTGTATAGTCCATCTCTAGTGGGTAGGGCACACATTTACATATGTATATATATTGACTATGCAATATCCCTTTAGGAAAAGTGAGATCAGGATCCCAACATTTAGAAATTGTGCATAGCAAAGGCACCATCTCGTTTGCACAACATTTGTGTGGTTACAATATTGCAATAGAGATGTTTTGTAGTTTACAAGAGCTGTTCAAATCCCATTTTAGAAGATACAATAAGTTGTGGCCTCCTGTTTCTAATAAAAACATGTAGTGTTCTTCTTGATTGCAGATTTATACCTCAACAAACCAGAAAAAGTTTTTTTAATCAATAATTAGAAGAATTGAAAAAAATAATAATTTTAATATATTAAAAGTGTCAATGCAGTTGAGCAAACATGCCAGTATGCCTATCATGACTATACCCAAATGTAATTCTTATTATTTAGCAGTGATTAGCATTGATTCAGATTACAATAGGTAAATGAGTTTTTAATTACACACTGGATGAATGGGTTTGTTCAGAAGAATTGTATTGCAACCTTAAAAGGTGTGAAAGGGCCATTGTATATGCCAGTGGGATTCCCAGGTTCTATTCTGATAACAGGTACTCAAAGGACCATTAAATGCAGCAGAATTTAATAACTATCAAATACACAATAATTAGATAATGCAATAGCACATATTTGAATTTGAAAGGAGCACTGTAATATTTTCTGGCAAATTTTAACAGTAATCCACTTTCCCTCCCTATGTATCATGTAACAGCCATCACAAAATGCATATACTTTTGCACATGCCCAGTAGGAGCTGTAGCCTCAGAAAGTGTGCATATAAAAAGAATGTGCACATTTTGATAATGGAAGTATATTGGAAAGTCTTTTTAAATTGCATGCTTTATCTGGATTATGAAATTTTCCTTTTGTCTTAAGTGGCCCTTTAACAACTGAAAAACATGTTGGTGGCTGTGGGCTTTTAGTGGCAAAATTAATTTTGGATTGTGATCGCTCAAAAAACTTTCTTCTATTATCAACAGAATTGTGATTGACCCCAAAACTTGGAAATCTGCAAAATAATATTACTTCTGTACTTATTATTAGGATTATGCATAAGAACAACCTAACAAACCACATTTTTTTATAACGTTATACATAGCAAAAATATAATTATCATACGGCTAGATTTAGAGTTTTGTCGGTAACGACACGCGTAGCTAACGCTGGTTGTTTTTGCCCCCGCACCTTTTAAATACCGCTGTGATTTAGAGTTCACAGAAGGGCTGCGTTAGGCTCCAAAAAGGGAGTGTATAGCATAATTTACCGCCACTGCAATTCTCAATACCAGCGGTGCTTACGGACGCGGCCAGCTTAAAAAACGTGCTCGTGTACGATTCCCCCATAGGAAACAATGGGGCAGTTTGAGCTGAAAATAAACCTAACACCTGCAAAAAAGCAGCGTTCAGCTCCTAACGCAGCCCCATTGTTTCCTATGGGGAAACACTTCCTAAGTCTGCACCTAACACCCTAACATGTACCCCGAGTCTAAACACCCCTAACCTTACACTTATTAACCCCTAATCTGCCGACCCCGCTATCGCTGACCACTGCATATTATTTTTAACCCCTAATCTGCCGCTCCGTACACCGCTGCCAACTATATTATCCCTATGTACCCCTAATCTGCTGCCCCTAACACCGCCGACCCCTATATTATATTTATTAACCCCTAATCTGCAGCCCCCAACGTCGCCGCCACCTACCTACGCTTAACACTAACACCGCCCTAAATTAAATATAATTTTTATCTAACAAAATAAATTAACTCTTATTAAATAAATTAATCCTATTTAAAGCTAAATACTTACCTATAAAATAAACCCTAATATAGCTACAATATAAATTATAATTATATTGTAGCTATTTTAGGATTTATATTTATTTTACAGGTAACTCTGTATTTATTTTAACCAGGTACAATAGCTATTAAATAGTTAATAACTATTTAATAGCTACCTAGTTAAAATAAATACAAAATTAACTGTAAAATAAATCCTAACCTAAGTTACAATTAAACCTAACACTACACTATCAATAAATTAATTGAATAAAATACCTACAATTATCTACAATTAAACCTAACACTAAGAAAGCAGTAATCTGAGCACTCTGGGGCAAGGTAAAATCCAGAAATCTTTATTGAGCAAAAGGTAAAAGCTGCATCATTATGCAGGTGAGCAGGAATAGCAGTCCTGACGCGTTTTCATAGGAACTAGTGCTAAACATGTCTGTAGTGTACTTAAAGGGATGACTGTCCAATCACTAGCCTGTAATAGGTGCAACTGGACGTCACCCTGAAAGAAACACTGACAGCATGTAAAAAAAGGGAGTTAAAAAACAATTGATGTAATAAAACTGAAGGTACAAAAAATCCTTGTGTGCATACTAACAGGCTGTTTTAGATGTAAACACATAAAACATGTTAATTTATGTCTATGTGTATATATCTAATAACTTGTCTAAACATTGTTAATAAAAATGCCTAATAGACAATATACTGAACAAATCCATGGCTATCAATTAAACCTAGGACGATATATTCAAATATTATTAACAAGCATTGTGGCATAATTACAATGTTAAGACTATACAGGATGTATGATTGATCCATAGAAGAATTTGAATGATATTTGAAAAATAGTATTATTTCAGGAACAAATTATTTGTGAATATGCTGTTCACACTATTAAGGTCAACAATCTGGAAAGGGAGAACGCTAATAACAAGAAAAAATGCTTATGTACATGTTCATAAATATTAATAATTATAAATTAAATGAAGGAGTGCATATTTAAGCATTAATCTATAAAGTAAGAAATATCCCATTCCAGATTGATACCCTTGGGGTGTCTAGTTTCTAATTTCAGAATCCAAAATAACTCCCTTTTTGTAAGAAGTTTATGTCTATCCCCTCCTCTGGTAGGTTTATGAACTACTTCAATAATCTGCGCTCCAAAATTGGGAACACCAGTTAAGTGCAGGCCATTGAAGTGTTTGGCGACTGCTGAGTTTTTATTGAAATTCTCAACGTCTCTCAAGTACTCCCTAACCCTGTCTCGGAATTCGCGAGAGGTTTGGCCTACATATTGATGTTGACAGATATTACAGCTCAGTACATATACTACCCATTTGGTTCTACAGGTAGCATAGAAGTGGATTTCAAAAGATTTAACTATCAATAAATTAATTAAATAAAATACCTACAAATAAATACAATTAAATAAACTAACTAAAGTACAAAAAATAAAAAAGAACTAAGTTACAAAAATAAATAAATAATTTACAAACATTAGAAAAATATTACAACAATTTTAAGCTAATTACACCTACTCTAAGCCCCCTAATAAAATTACAAAGCTATACAAAATAAAAAAATTCCCTACCCTATTCTAAAATAAAAATAGAAAAGCTCTTTTGCGGGGCATGCCCCAAAGAATTCAGATCTTTTGCCTGTAAAAAAAAACATACAATACCCCCCCCCAACATTACAACCCACCACCCACATACCCCTAATCTAACCCAAACCCCCCTTAAATAAACCTAACACTAAGCCCCTGGAGATCTCCCTACCTTATCTTCACCACGCCGGGTATCACCGATCGGTCCAGAAGAGGCTCCGAAGTCTTCATCCAAGCCCAAGCGGGGGCTGAAGAGATCCATCATCGGGCTGAAGAGGTCCATCATCGGGCAGAAGTCTTCATCCTATCCGGGCAGAAGAGGACATCCGGACCGGTAGACATCTTCATCCAAGCGGCATCTTCTATCTTCATCCATCCGGAGTGGAGCGGGGACATCTTCTTCCAGCCGACGCGGATCCATCCTCTTCTACCGACACCTACTCGCCGAATGATGGTTCCTTTAAATGACGTCATCCAAGATGATGTCCCTCGAATTCCGATTGGCTGATAGGATTCTATCAGCCAATCGGAATTAAGGTAGGAAAAATCTGATTGGCTGATGGAATCAGATTCAAGTTCAATCCGATTGGCTGATCCAATCAGCCAATCAGATTGAGCTTGCATTCTATTGGCTGATCGGAAAGTATATTTAACTTAGGGGGGTGTTAGTGTTAGGGTTAGACTTAGCTTTAGGGGTTAATAAATTTATTAGAGTAGCGGTGGGGTCCGGTCGGCAGATTAGGGGTTAATACTTGAAGTTAGGTGTCGGCGATGTTAGGGAGGGCAGATTAGGAGTTAATACTATTTATTATAGGGTTATTGAGGCGGGAGGAAGGCGGATTAGGGGTTAATAACTTTATTATAGTAGCGGTGAGGTCCAGTCGGCAGATTAGGGGTTAATTAGTGTAGGTAGGTAGTGGCGACGTTGGGGGGCAGATTAGGGGTTAATAAATATAATGTAGTGGTCGGCGGTATTAGGGGCAGCAGATTAGGGGTACATAGGGATAACGTAGGTTGCGGCGGTGTGCGGTCGGCAGATTAGGGGTTAAAAATTTTTATTAGAGTGGCGGCGATGTGGGGGGACCTCGGTTTAGGGTACATAGGAAGTTTATGGGTGTTAGTGTACTTTAGAGCACAGTAGTTAAGAGCTTTATGAACCGGCGTTAGCCCAGAAAGCTCTTAACTCCTGGCTTTTTGCTGCAGCTGGAGTTTTGTCGTTAGATTTCTAACGCTCACTTCAGCCAAGACTCTAAATACCAGCGTTAGAAAGATCCCATTAAAATGATAGGATATTCAAATGGCGTAGGGGGATCTGCGGTATGGAAAAGTCGCGGTTGCAAAGTGAGCGTTAGACCTTTACCTACACGACTCTAAATACCAGCGGTAGCCCAAAACCAGCGTTAGGAGCCCCTAATGCTGGTTTTGACGGCTAACGCCAAACTCTAAATCTAGCCGATAAAGACTTAAAATAAGTGTCACTGTGCACCTCATTTGCATTAGTAGAAATATATTATTTCTTTATTAATATATTATTACATTACATAAATCAATGGCTTTAAGCTAGTGATGAAATACAGATTCTTCAAAACGATTTGTGGAAATTTTAATCTACTGAAGAATACCTAAAATTGAACAAAGAGGTCCTGTCAAAGATTGACAGTTTTCAGAGTAAATTAGCTTCAAATAAAATTGAAAAATTGGTTGGGATGAGGGGGATTATAAAGATGGAATGGTTTACAAGTTTAACAAGAAATGTAGGACATCTTCTGATCCAAATAATAAGATGGACATTATAAGAGGAAGTAAGGATAAGATAGATGGTGGAGACAATTGGGTGAAGGAAAAAAAACAATAATAATAATAACAACAATGGTTACAAACAAATTGATCAGCCCACCGATCGATCTTCCAAAATAGAGAGATCTAGAGTTCCTTATAGAGAAAGACATAATAATTTCGCCTTGACAAGTAGTGATTTATATATCATTTGGAACATCAGATTTCAAATATCAATATGAAACAGCTCTTGATTGTGCAAGTAGCGCCAATAAAAATAGATAGGGACTCCCAAGAAGTGGTACAGATTTTTCAGGAAAATCAAAACCTTAGGGCTGTCAAGCAGAAATCACACCCCCTAAAACTAAAACAGAAGGAGAGAAGGGACAAAGAGAACCACATTTCTACTATACCACGAGAGGCAAAAGGTCCTACGCAAACATGGCTGCAGAGGGCGAGGCAAGAATGCCAAAAAGGCAAAATTTGAAAGATTAAAGAGGGGTATATTTAATATCTCCAATTATAAGTTAACGCATGAAGAATTATCAGTACTTTATAGGGGTCTATCTTTTAGTCCATCAAATAGTCATAATATCTTAGATCTGTTCGTTGACCTGAATAGGTTTATTCGGAAATTATTGCTGCAAAAGTATTTTAGTGGCAAGAAATTGAATTATGAACAGAAAAGGCCCATACTTACTGATAATATGGACATTAAGATTAGATCTGAAAAGGTGATTTATATGGACCCGGAGGATCTATGTGATCACTTGTAGAATGATTATGTACATACGGATTTACATCTTCCTTCCACCTTTTATCCCCCTAACAATTACCCAAGCCTGCAGTTATACAAAAGTCTAGTTTTAGAATAATTTAATAAGATTCCCACTTTTGATAACAATAAGTCGAATCTAAATATATTTGAGAGGAGAGCAACTCAACAAGTTAACACTGAATTCAGAATTAGTGATTAGACAAGATGAAAAGATTGGTATTGCAGGATAAAGTAGCCTACCTTAAAGAAGCAGATAGGATATTACATGATAAGAATTATAATAGGAGATTATCCTTTGACCCCTCTAAAGAATATTTAAGAAATCTGATTTGTTTGATTGATGGAGCTTACATGGGGGTTATTATCATTAAGAAAGAACACGATTTTCTTATACTACAGCAGCCAAATTTGGCTTATTATTACCATCTTCCCAAGAGCCATAAGTCTTTGATTGACCGCCCAGGAAGACCCATCATCTCTGGTATAGGCAATTTAACATGTAATATTTCACGGTATATTGATAAGTTCCTCAAGAAAATAGTGATTATGCTCCAATCTTATCTGAGGAACACTTCAGACCTTTTATCAAAATTGGAGAATGTTAATAAAGGTCAACATAAATTGATACTGCTATCCTGTGATGTGACAGCACTTTATTCTAATATCAAACATTCATTGGGTTTAGAAGCTGTCAGGTACTTTCTCGAACAGGATATGTACCTTCCTGAGAAACAGAAATAATTTCTACTAAAGTCTATCTTGTTTGAATTGGAACACAATTATTTTATTTGTCAAGAACAATTTTTTATCCAAATCAAAGGAACGTGAATGTTTTCAACCTTTTTTATTAAATGTATGTGCATTTTAAGATATACTTGAGTCTATATGCTTAAGGTATTTGGGTCACTTTATTCCTTCTTATTTATGTTGAGTCCTCTTGTTCACTCACAGAGGCTCTTGTTCAGTTGAATTGCAGCCCTTTAGCACCTTTTAACAGATTTATGAGGATTTAGGTAATTTTTAAATCTGCATCTGAGTTGGTCATTTGGAGTTTGACTTACTGGAGACCTGGGATCCATTTCCCAGCAGACCAGTGTTTGTCCTTGCTGGACGGCATGATAAGGTCCAGACCGCTCGTATAGCACATATCAGTGCTTTATATCTTGTGGGTATATTTTTTCATCATCACCTATCACATCTATTGAAAGTACTACACCATTTGGGGATGCCCCTCTTTATATTTTTGTTCTAGACTGGATTCATTTGTTTGTGTTTGCATCAATAACTGTGAAAAGGTGGCAGCTGGAGGATTGTTAAAGATTACTCAGTATTAGTATTTCAGTGTTTTGTTTGGCCTGACGTTGGTATCGCCGATCCGTAACTATTTTACACATCTAGTTTTGGACGTTATGCCTATTGTTGCATATATATATATATATATATATATATATATAAAATGTACAAAAAATAGGAAAAAATGTAAAGGAATATTTATGCAATATTCATATTTAATAAAATGTTTAACTTTGTTTGTACTGTAACTATTTCACATTCCTATGTTCTTCACATAGGGAAGTTTTGCTGAAACACCTGAAGTATTTATTAATTTCAAAGTGCAGAACACAAAGATTTGGATGTACAAAGATATTTGTGTGTTGCAATTTAATACCCTTCAAATTGCAAATAGCTGTTAACCCTGGAGCATCATAGTTCTGATTGTTAGCAAGTATTTCACATCACTGCCATCTATTGGCACCTTCATGTGTGTTTGCTTTCCATACTAAGTATTCTTGCTATGCAATTTTACCAAAAACATATGATACAACCAGGTAAATCAAAAACATATAAACTTAATTGAAAAAATAACATAAATGAAATATTGTGTTTCCCACAGCTAACCAAACTTCTTCCCATATATATCACTTTATAGGAAACTAATAAATGAAAGATAAGTATTCAACCCCTTAGGGTGTTGTGTGTCTACATCCACCATCCAAAATGTTTCTTTTTGTAAGAGCAATTTTTTTGTGGTTACCCCCCCCCCCCCCCACACACACACACACACACACACTCTTTAATGAGGGAAAATTAAACTATTACAGGTGACACAACCATGACATTTATATAAAGCTGTTTTTTTTTTTAGGAAATGTGCTTTTTTATCCACATATTTATCATATGGGTCTGCTTGTACCAAGTAATCCTTCAAACTTCTCCCTTTTCTATAGGAGAATATTGGGGTTCCTGTGTGCAAGATTGTAACCTCCTCTCCACCTGTAATATTTTCCAGTTATCTAAAACTGCTTTTCTTAACTTCCACGTGTCTACTTGTATAATCTGTAGTGAAAAACATCCTGTTTTGAAAACTTTTGGTTGCCCTAATCTGTATTTCTTTTATTTAACTATGTTTTTTTCTAAGACCTTTTTAGGGTAACCCCTTGCGTGAAACTTTGCTCTCATCTCTTTTATTGTCCCTTCTGTCTCTGTCACCACTGATTTTGTTCTGTGTGCTCTTAACATTTGTGCTTTTAGCATTGAATTTATTAAATGTTTTGGGTGAAAACTTCCATACTGCACTAAAGTGTTCCTGCCTGTAGGTTTTTTTATAGTCTAGATTCTATACATCCATCATTTTTATAGAGTTCCAAATCTAAGAATTTGATTTCTTTTTTTGTTCCACTTACCCACTAATATAATGGGTCCCTGCAAATTATTTAGATCACAACAAAAGCTGTTTAAGGCTTTCCTCACTCCCTGTCCATAGAAAAAAACATTATCAATGAAGCAGCTGTAAAAACGACCATACATTTTAAAGAGAGGGTGTGTTTAAAACTGGTTCATAATCATGCATAAACGCATTGGGATAACTAGCGGCCAAATTTGACCCCCTAGCTGTGCCAAGGGGTTGCAAGAATATTTTCTTTTCAAATTTGAAGACATTTTTGTTTAATACAAAATGTAATAAGAGTATCGCATACTCTATTGGTGGCCCTTCATACTCATTCACCAACAAATTCCTAACCACATTAAGACCCTCTTTATGAGGAATACAAGTATATACGTTTGTAACATCACTTGTCACAAAGCAAGTATCTCCATCACAACTTCCTATTTCTTGTAATAGTTTCATTAATTCAAATGAATCTTTAAAGAATGAGGGTATTTTTTTTAACACTACTTTGAATTAGGCTATCTACATATCTGGCTACTGGTTGATTTATTGGGGTATATTTATCATCGTGCAAGTGGACATGACCCAGATCATGTCTGCTGCACATTGATAAATGCCGACAGCATATGCTCTCGGCATTTATCATTGCACCAGCAGTTCTGGCGAACTGCTGATGCAATACCGCCCCCTGCAGATTTGCGGCCAACCGGCCATTAGCAGGGGGTGTCAATCAGCCCGATCGCAGATGGACAGGTTATGGAGCAGCGGTCTTCAGACTTCTAATTCCTTCAGTTTCTAGTGAGCCTGAAGACTCGCAGAAACACGGGGTATCAAGCTCCATATGGAGCTTGATAAATATGCCCCATTGACTCCATTTATTAAATTATAGACCTGCCAGGGAAAGAGGGCAATGACTTATGCACCGTGGATAGAACATAAAACACTGGGGTTTTAGGGTATTCTGTTGTCATGTATTGCTAAAAACTCTCAGGTATTTTGGGCAAGTTTTCTCTGAGTCCCAGTAGGGAAAGGGTTAAAGTATGTAAACTTTCTGTATTAGTGCGAACAGGTATGTGTGGTCTTCTGTAACAATAGAGCCTTGTTTTTCTTTTAATATACCTGTCAAAACTATATATATATATTTATTTATTTATTTTTATTTTTTATTAAGTAGACAATCCAAGGTATTGATCTAGTCCTATTTTGGTGTATTTCATGCCACTATTTCTCTGCCAAATGCGATCAAATAAAATAAACAAATTGTTAACTTTCTCACAAACTCTGGGTTTCCCACTGAAATTATTTACATACTGCTTGTGCAATCATCCTGTAAGGTTCATTTTAGCTTTAGTGTAGAGATTAACCTCCCACCTGACACTTCCCACCGCCTGATCCCTCCCAAACAGCTTTCTTCCCTCTCCCCCCCCCCCCACTTAGGTACTGTCAGACAGTCTGCCAATATTACATTTAAAGGGATACTGAACCCTAATTTTTCTTTCTTTCATGATTCAGATAGAGGATGCCATTTTAAGCAACTTTCTAATTTACTCCTATTTTCAATTTTTCTTTGTTCCATTTGCATCTTTTTTGAAAAAGCAGGAATGTAAGCTTATGAGTCGGCTAAATGTAGTCAACAATAAGCAAGCTTTAACCAGAGTGCTGAACCTAAAATGGGCCGGCTCCTATGCTTGGATTCCTGCTTTTTCAAATAAAGATACCAAGAGAACGAAGAAAAATAATTGGAGTAAATTAGAAAGTTGATAAATTGCATGCTCTATCTATAGTTTTGCTTATTTTTAAATAACATTGCACTGATTTTCAGATTTCTTACCAAACCCCAAAGTTTTAGGAGAATATTGATGTATCCAGCTTGCTCCTGTTTGTGTTAAGAGTATTTTCATATGCAGAGGAAGGGAGAGGGGGCTGTCTGCTTTTCAGTGGGTGTTCCAGCTAACCTTTTCAACAGTGCTAAACTGGGAGCTTTTAAGTAACGGCTAGATTACGAGTTTTGTGGTATGGGTGAAAAAGCAGCGTTATGGCTCTTTTTCACTACCGCTGGTATTACGAGTCTTGCAGGTTTAGCTTAGCTGCACCACACACTTTTCTTGGCCGCAACGTAACTACCGCAGCTTTCAAGACGTCCTTTTTCAATGGGACTCCCATAGCACTGGTATTACGAGTTTGCCTGGAAGGCCAAAAAGTGAGCAGTACAGCCTAAGATCCATACCGTAAACTGAAAGTCAGTAGTTATGGGTTTTACGCTACAAAGCTGCAACATAAAATTCATAACTAAAGTGCTAAAAAGTACACTAACACCCATAAACTACATATTAACCTCCCGCATCACAAACACTAAAATAAAAATATTAACCCCTAATCGCCGCCACTATGATAAACATATTAACCCCTAAACCGCCACACTCCCGCATCATAAACACTAGTTAAATATAATTAACCCCTAATCTGATGTCTCTAACATCGCCGCAACCTACATTACTGTTATTAACCCCTAATCTGCTGCCACCAAAATCGCCGCCACTATACTAAAGTTATTAACCCCTAAACCTAACCCTAAGTCTAACCCTAACACCCACTAACTTTAATATAATTAAAATAAATCTAAATAAAAATTACTATCATTACCTAACTAATTCCTATTTAAAACTAAATACTTACCTATAAAATAAACCCTAAGCTTGCTACAATATAACTAAGAGTTACATCGTATCTATCTTAGGTTTTATTTTTATTTCACAGCTAAGTTTGTATTTATTTTAACTAGGTAGACTAGTTAGTCAATAGTTATTAACTATTTACTAACTACCTAGCTAAAATAAACACAGATTACACTAACAATTAACCTTACAGTACGATTAAATAAATTACATTAAATAAATACAATTAACTAAATTACAATAAAAAAAAACACTAAATTACTCAAAATAAAAAATAAATTATTGCTTGTTGCTGTGAGGTCTTCAAATGTTTGTTTACAGAAATGGATCTTTAAATGTATGATTGCAGAGAGTCTGTAGGATTGCTTGTTGCTGTGAGGTCTTTAAATGTATGATTGCAGAGAGTCTGTAGGATTGCTTGTTGCTGTGAGGTCTTTAAATGTATGATTGCAGAGAGTCTGTAGGATTGCTTGTTGCTGTGAGGTCTTTAAATGTATGTTTGCAGAGAGTCTGTAGGATTGCTTGTTGCTGTGAGGTCTTTAAATGTATGATTGCAGAGAGTCTGTAGGATTGCTTGTTGCTGTGAGGTCTTTAAATGTATGATTGCAGAGAGTCTGTAGGATTGCTTGTTGCTGTGAGGTCTTTAAATGTATGATTGCAGAGAGTCTGTAGGATTGCTTGTTGCTGTGAGGTCTTTAAATGTATGTTTGCAGAGAGTCTGTAGGATTGCTTGTTGCTGTGAGGTCTTTAAATGTATGATTGCAGAGAGTCTGTAGGATTGCTTGTTGCTGTGAGGTCTTTAAATGTATGATTGCAGAGAGTCTGTAGGATTGCTTGTTGCTGTGAGGTCTTTAAATGTATGTTTGCAGAGAGTCTGTAGGATTGCTTGTTGCTGTGAGGTCTTTAAATGTATGATTGCAGAGAGTCTGTAGGATTGCTTGTTGCTGTGAGGTCTTTAAATGTATGATTGCAGAGAGTCTGTAGGATTGCTTGTTGCTGTGAGGTCTTTAAATGTATGTTTGCAGAGAGTCTGTAGGATTGCTTGTTGCTGTGAGGTCTTTAAATGTATGATTGCAGAGAGTCTGTAGGATTGCTTGTTGCTGTGAGGTCTTTAAATGTATGATTGCAGAGAGTCTGTAGGATTGCTTGTTGCTGTGAGGTCTTTAAATGTATGATTGCAGAGAGTCTGTAGGATTGCTTGTTGCTGTGAGGTCTTTAAATGTATGATTGCAGAGAGTCTGTAGGATTGCTTGTTGCTGTGAGGTCTTTAAATGTATGATTGCAGAGAGTCTGTAGGATTGCTTGTTGCTGTGAGGTCTTTAAATGTATGATTGCAGAGAGTATGTAGGATTGCTTGTTGCTGTGAGGTAGTAGAATTCCGTAATATACTCTTCTATTGGACGTTTTCCTTGTTTTAGGGCACGTAGTCTGATCTCAGCTTTTATTTGTTTATCACAATCTTCGTATAAGCTGGCCATTGCTGATAGAAAACCGTCTAGAGACTCAAGAATAGGATCATTAGTCTTGAAGAATCTATTGGCCCATGCTCTGGGTTCTCCAGCAAGAAAAGAAATTGTTGTACACACTTTTATGTTTTCTGAATGATAAGTACGTGGTTTCATTGAGTAGGGGAGAAGACAAGCGTTTTTAAAATCCCTAAAATCAGATCTTTTACCAGAGAAAGGCCTTGGGAGATTTATATTGTTATAAATTGATTACTAATTTCAGCTGGGTCCATTTTTGAACTCAAAGTAATTAGTGATTTTTAGGCTTGATTATTATGTAAGGTCTTGATTTAAAACCTTTAACAGAATTTGTGTTTGTAGCTAATAACTTATACCCAAATAATAATAATAGATTAAATGAGTAAAATTGGTTATTAGCATTTACTTCATTTGGTGAGCAAACATACACAAAAGATATTGTCAGGTGTATGTTGCTTTAATTAACACATTTACACAGATTGAATGAGAGGTCTTAGGATAAAATGCATTCACTACATATGATTTTCTGTAAGTGTATCGATTCACCATTGGAAGAAGTTCATACAATTCAAAGAGTATAATTTTGAAGTGAATATATAATTCATGTAAAAATCCCAGAATAAAGTTTATATTTTAAGAACACGAGATGGCTTTGATGTTTAGGTAAAGTATATAAATAACACAGAAATAGTTTATAACTTTGAGTAATGCAGCAGGTTAGGCAAAAAGGTTCTTGCAGGCAAAGTACATGAGCAAAGACAAGATGAAACTGCACAGATAAATGGTCAGCTGGTTAATAAGCAGAGAGGAAGAAGTTAAACAGTTCAATACTCTGCAGCTTGCAGAAATACTTTCCCTTGTTTGTGATGATCCGATATAGCAGATTGGAGTTCTGTAGGCTATGTGAGCAGGGTGTCAGCTGAGCGCTAGCGTGTAGTCTATGTGATCAGCGTGTCAGCTGAGCGGTGCTCCGGTAACTGTGCGAACAGCGTGTCAGATGAATGGTGCTGTGTAGGCAGCCTGTCAGCTGGAGATGATGATCCGGATTAGAAGGTAAGTAAGAATAGCCTGCAATGCTTTGAAGTGCAAACAAACATTTAACAGGCAAGCAAAAGATACTGCAATCAGCGGATGTTTAAGGTAAACTGCAAAAGAGTCAAAATGAACTCCAGAATGGAGCAGCAACAAATCTTTCTGACATTCAGAATTGTAACAATAGCTTAAACTTTGATCCAAAGACTTTCAGTAGGAACAAAATAATCAAGCAACAATGGTAGGAGGAAGTGACCTTATATAGTGTATAGAGGTGAAGAGGAGGTGCCTGAGTTAAAGAGACAGTATGGAGTATTACAGTGACATTGCCTGATAAGTAAAAAAGCAGCCCAGGATAGAGATAACCTAGGTATGTATTGCGGAATTGCTACCACCTCTAAAAGGATAGGATTGCTGTCATAGGACCGTTGTTAACACAAGGCAAATTATTAATACATCCATACTATAATAAAGGGAAAAAATAATAGATCCCGTCGACTGGGCACGGGCCCTATACCCAGCACAGGTGAGTCGCATCAGCTAGCAAATATTTTTTTTTTTTTTTTTTTTTTTAAAACAATTTTTTTATTGAGGTATTTGCATTAAACATAATCACTAATAATACACAATACACCTTTTTGTCAACAGAATAGGATACAAACATTAGTAACCACAACATTTCGGCGTCTATATAATACATTGACTAAAGGCTAACGAAACCTCGTTTTTTCAATAATATAACATGTATGACTGACCAGTTAGAAACATGGATTTAGGCCCGATGGACCAGGAGTATAGAAAATAAAAGTTATCTGATGGTCAGAGTTCTAGCTCCTTAGGAGCTTCAGAAAGAGCGTGAACAAGGGGGAAGGGGATATTCAGCGGGTAAGCACCGCTATAGATAGAGGGGAAACGGTGGAGGGCGGAGCCATATATATATGCTAGTATTTTAGGAGACTTAAGGGGGGGGGGGGTACAGTCTAACCAATGAGGGAGGTTGAATGGGCCATGAAATAGGGTCAACTATCTATTTATTGTTAGATATGCATATGCATAGTAGGGGAAAATACATAGGTTAAATATTCTATAAGTAGACATATAATACATGTCTTATTAATTCCTGAACTTGGATGAGATAGAAGGTTTTAGTAATATGGGAGTTTTATAATTATAGGGGGATAAAATAGGTAGTAGGCAATAGGGTTATGAGAACTTGTGTTAGGATTGGGTATCAATAGTATGCAATAACTGAACTCCTAATTAGGCTAGCAAGGAAAGGAGAGTTCACTGTGTGTATAATAACCTGAGTAGGAATTTTTGTGTGTTCAGACCATGAATATAAAGATACCTTTAGATAATGAGCTATATTTTAATATGTCATAGGCTATATACTTTATATAAGAATATGAGAGGGTGGAATTAGTTATCCCTACACTAAGTTCAGAAGTACCAGTAACTCCCTAACTAGGTATAGTTTGCCAGAATATATAGAGACATATCTAAAGAGGGTAGAATCATAAGCCTTGAAGGTTAACTATGAAAATAGACTTTGCTAACTTACAATCCATACCCCGAAAGGGGACATCAGGATCTCTCCCAGAAGGGGGTGTCGTGGAGAGAGGAATCTAGTGGAGTATCTATCCCCTGCTATGTAATGGAGTCCGACTATAAATAAATGAAAAATCCTTGGCGTAAATAATATAGCCCCTAGGGTTACCGGAGGCAAGGATTAGCGAATGATGTTATTTTACATCTAGTGTGATTGCGTTTTAAAGTGAACATTAAACAGATATCTGTGTAGAAGAGTTATCAGATAACAAGAAGCCTAAGACAATAGCTGTGCACTTATTTATAATAATATATCTCATTGGGAATATTTTAGTCCATATATCATTGCAACAGACATAGAACCTGAATATAGTCTAACTTGTCCCTGGGAAGGAAAACACAAGACTGCAAGGTTCTGTTATCCTATAGGTGGGTATAAAATGAAACAGACCTCAATATAGGCAAAATATCTAGAACTCTATATATAAACAACAATTCTAGCGACCCTACCCTCAGCCATAGACTTTTAAATCAGGCCTCATTATTAGTAGTGAAGGTCTGGAAGTAGGTGCATAACCAGAGGAGGCAATGTAACGGACAAATATATTAGCATAGCTCAGTATACGTCTGCCTTGATAGGTAAACACTTAAAGGGAGCAATGCAAAACACATACATATTAGAACAGCAAATTATTCATGTGCCATTATAGTTGAAAATAGTAGAGACATACAAAAGTCTAGGAACATAAAAATTACAATTAGTATTTTGTCATTATGATTTGCTTTGAATTCTCATGAACATTAATTGGGTTAGGAGTTCTAGACGACTGCTATACTCAACATGTCTAGGCTAACTTCAGACGAGTAAACACACAGGTGCACTAACAAACCAATAACATAAGCCATATAAAGCTTACCCTAGTTAAAAAAGGGTTGAATCACTACAATAAACATCTTTCCAGAGCAGTATTGTATATAGTTATTGTTAACTTATGTATATCCGGTTTAGGATTGGCTTTGTGTCTAAAGATGTTATTGCGGGATAATATATATTTAGTATTAACCATATAGTGTAGAAAGCTGAGGTAGACGCAGCAATTAAAAGCTGGATAACTAACACAGAAGAAATGAGCTAATGTGCTTCAATTAGGTTATCTAACAGCTGTTAGTCAGTGCGTACATATTTTCTCACAACTAGTCTGAAGCTTTGCAGGCATAGTATATATACAGAGAGATACCCCTATAATAAAAGCATGCTGAGTAAAGGCTTATAAACGAACACTTTGGTATAGCAAGTAAACCTAGATGCACAAGATATTATGCTTGAGCGGCGAATTCAGCTGATATAGTTATCTGCTGTTCTCATAAATTAGTAAGGTCTTATTATGCATATATGTTCATATTATATTAATGATTAAGCATATGAGCAATAAGTCAATACAAGTGTATAGATTGGCTAGAGAAAGATATGAATTACACTATTAGGAAAACACTAATCTTGCCCATGCTACAAACCAACGGACAAAAAGTATAATGGAACTTGAAAAAAAAAGAGAAAGGAGCTAGAGTACCAGGAGCATATCTATAGGCGACCTGCTATTGCTCTATCTCCCAAGTTACATAAAGTTTAATGGCATGCAAACACAATAAGGGGGCTAAAATATATCGCCAAACAACATTAATCATAGAAGAGGGAACAATAAACTTGCTGTTGTATGAGCACAGTCCCCCGCATTGGAGTGGTTGTTAATGTCAGCCAATGCCACTTTTCTGAAGGTATCCCACAACGTATGCATTAGGGAGTGGATAGATTATTATGTAGACGTTCAGAAGTTCTGGGCTCCAGGTCTGGGAATGTGAGATCGGATGCCTGCTATCCTGTGGCCATGAGGCTGTATAGCGATCACCCTGTAGTAACTCTGCTGCAGCGAGTAGACTAAGTAGTTCATCAGCCTGCATGGTATCCGGAGCGTTGTTTAGGTCAGGGATCCGGCTCTCCGGTAAGCGGTCTAGGCTGCCTGCTTGCGGTGAAATAGTACCAGTTCGTGACTCTCTGTCGCCGACATATAGCTGCTCATTATCCGGAACAAATGAGGTAGGTCCCCTCTCAACCGCAGGATTCCCCTTTGCGCCATGATGTGTCTCCTTTACAGAAGAGCCTATGCAGGTCTGCGGCAGCTCCAGCGCAGCATTTGATGATCTGGTAAGAATCTGTGAGTTCTCCTTTTTCCCATCGGGATCATCAGTAGTCGCCATTTTAAATAGGGAAATATCGTCTGCCACACACTGTTCTCTAAGCACAAATGTTAGGTCTTGGAAGTTAAGGTCCATCTGCTGTATCAATTTTTTGAGCGATTCTCTCACTGGTTCATTAAAGTCAGCCATTCTTGGTGATGCAGTCTAGGGACCAGAGTGTTATAAGCTATGGCTATGTGTCAGGTAATCACCGCTACCACGTGGAGCTATCCTTGAAATGTTCACTGTACAGGAGTCAAAATAAATGCTTGAAATTGCATTATATAAAGTTGTAGAGTTGCTGCTTTCTCCCTTATGATAAAGGGATTCTGGTGATAAGTTGAAAAAACATAAATTAAATGTTCCATATGCTAAATAGTTAAAGATTTTGCAGGAGCTCAAGATGAAAACGTCCTGTTGCTTCAGTAGTTGGCTCCGCCCCCCCCAGCTAGCAAATATTTTATGGCTAAAGGAGAAGGAAAAATAATAAATTCTAGAAGGCTTAAACAGGAGTCAATATATTAGGTTACTTGTCCCTGGTAGTACCTATCTATTCCAAAAGTGCAGATAGGTGTTTAGAATCCCAGTTATAACATGCTGAAGACAGATAGGTTTTAAAGACCAATCTCCTCACAAGCTCACTTGCTTCTCTAGGACTAGGGCAATATTAACATGGTAGTGCACCCACTCAATAGGAAATGTAAATCTCACAATGTATGATTGCAGAGAGTCTGTAGGATTGCTTGTTGCTGTGAGGTCTTTAAATGTATGATTGCAGAGAGTCTGTAGGATTGCTTGTTGCTGTGAGGTCTTTAAATGTATGATTGCAGAGAGTCTGTAGGATTGCTTGTTGCTGTGAGGTAGTGGTATTCCGTAAAATACTCTTCTATTGGACGTTATCCTTGTTTTAGGGCACGTAGTCAGATCTCAGCTTTTATTTGTTTATCACAATCTTCGTATAAGCTGGCCATTGCTGATAGAAAACTGTCTAGAGATTCAAGAATAGGATCATTAGTCTTGAATAATCTTTTGGCCCATGCTCTGGGTTCTCCAGAAAGAAAATAAATTGTTGTACACACTTTTATGTTTTCTGAATGATAAGTACGTGGTTTCATTGAGTAGGGGAGAAAACAAGCGTTTTTAAAATCCCTAAAATCAGATCTTTTACCAGAGAAAGCACTTGGGAGATTTATATGGGGTTCGGGTATATCAGTGGTTCTTGGAGAAATAATATTTTTAAATAAAGCTTTTAAAGCTGTGTTTTCTGCTTGTACCTCAGTGAGACCTCTAGCAAGGTAATCCAACTTTTGATTGATGTTGGCAAATTGATTACTAATTTCAGCTGGGTCCATTTTTGAACGCAAAGTAATTAGTGATTTTTAGGCTTGATTATTATGTAAGGTCTTGATTTAAAACCTTTAACAGAATTTGTGTTTGTAGCTAATAACTTATACCCAAATAATAATAATAGATTAAATGAGTAAAATTGGTTATTAGCATTTACTTCATTTGGTGAGCAAACATACACAAAAGATATTGTCAGGTGTATGTTGCTTTAATTAACACATTTACACAGATTGAATGAGAGGTCTTAGGATAAAATGCATTCACTACATATGATTTTCTGTAAGTGTATCGATTCACCATTGGAAGAAGTCCATACAATTCAAAGAGTATAATTTTGAAGTGAATATATAATTCATGTAAAAATCCCAGAATAAATTTTATATTTTGATAACACAAGATGGCTTTGATGTTTAGGTAAAGTATATAAATAACACAGAAATAGTTTATAACTTTGAGTAATGCAGCAGGTTAAGCAAAAAGATTCTTGCAGGCAAAGTACATGAGCAAAGACAAGATGAAACTGCACAGATAAATGGTCAGCTGGTTAATAAGCAGAGAGGAAGAAGTTAAACAGTTCAATACTCTGCAGCTTGCAGAAATACTTTCCCTTGTTTGTGATGATCCGATATAGCAGATTGGAGTTCTGTAGGCTATGTGAGCAGGGTGTCAGCTGAGCGGTGCTCCGGTGGCTGTGCGAACAGCGTGTCAGATGAATGGTGCTGTGTAGGCAGCCTGTCAGCTGGAGATGATGATCCGGATTAGAAGGTCAGTAAGAATAGCCTGCAATGCTTGGAAGTGCAAACGAACATTTAACAGGCAAGCAAAAGATACTGCAATCAGCGGATGTTTAAGGTAAACTGCAAAAGAGTCAAAATGAACTCCAGAATGGAGCAGCAACAAATGTTTCTGAAATTCTGAATTGTAACAATAGCTTAAACTTTGATCCAAAGACTTTCAGTAGGAACAAAATAATCAAGCAACAATGGTAGGAGGAAGTGACCTTATATAGTGTATAGAGGTGAAGAGGAGGTGCCTGAGTTAAAGAGACAGTAATGGAGTATTACAGTGACATTGCCTGATAAGTAAAAAAGCAGCCCAGGATAGAGATAACCTAGGTATGTATTGCGGAATTGCTACCACCTCTAAAAGGATAGGATTGCTGTCATAGGACCGTTGTTAACACAAGGCAAATTATTAATACATCCATACTATAATAGAGGGAAAAAAAAAATAGATCCCGTCGACTGGGCACGGGCCCTATACCCAGCACAGGTGAGTCGCATCAGCTAGCAAATATTTTATGGCTAAAGGAGAAGGAAAAATAATAAATTCTAGAAGGCTTAAACAGGAGTCAATATATTAGGTTACTTGTCCCTGGTAGTACCTATCTATTCCAAAAGTGCAGATAGGTGTTTAGAATCCCAGTTATAACATGCTGAAGACAGATAGGTGTATAAAATCCCAGTTATAACATGCTGAAGACAGATAGGTGTATAAAATCCCAGTTATAACATGCTGAAGACAGATAGGTGTATAAAATCCCAGTTATAACATGCTGAAGACAGATAGGTGTATAAAATCCCAGTAATAACATGCTGAAGGCAGATAGGTTTAAAAGACCAATCTCCTCACAAGCTCACTTGCTTCTCTATGGCTAGGGCAATATTAACATGGTAGTGCACCCACTCAATAGGAAATGTAAATCTCACAAGGTAGGTAAGCCGCTGTGGTAAAGTAATAAGAAAATACTGCTATCATGCAAATATACAAAAAACAAGTGAACAGCTATATAATATTTGTAAGCACACTCACAAGTAGGCAACTTAAACTCCAGAGTTAACTAACCCAAATGTAACTGCCCAAGTTTTGTTTTGTTTTTTAAAAAATATTTTTTATTGAGGTTAAAGTAAAAGGAAACATACATTGATCCGACCGCACAGGTTAAATACAAAATACAAAACAGTATTAAAGTTTAGTACAGAAGACAAAAATTGTGCAATTCAAGTACTTATGTTAAATAGTGATAAAAAGGTAATGAAAACTAGAAGAATTAACCTGTGCAGGGGTAGGAGTGACCTCTTTTTTCATGGGCCAACCACTACCATATAAAGCAAGACACATTATAAAATAAGCATACGTATTTAGGAAACCTAATGGTGAGGCAGATAGTGTGTAAAAGAGTTGAAGATTATGAAAAGTTAGACATCTCTGAATAGAAAAGAACCTATGGGTTCAACTATACAACGAACATGCTTATATCTATATATACATAGGTAGTGGTATGGTTTAAGGGGAGGGGGGGAAGATCAGTGGGCCAGAGCCACTTTTAGTTTGGGGGAGGGGGGACTTTAGGGGGGCGGGCTAGAGTGAATATAGAGAAAACATAGGTATCTTAAGAACTAGAAGCGATAGGAAACTTATGAGAGTCCTATAGTAAGGTTGTTAAATCAAGAGCTCAAGTTCTTACACAATTCAATATAGTATAGGAGAAAACATAAAGAGGGGCTGTATGTAGGTAGGAAATCACTGAACCTGAGTCCAGTAGATAAACAATGATATGATCAAATAATATAATATCTAACATAATGTAAAGTATGGGCAATCATAGCCCTGCTCTAATTTTTGGGCTTGTGAATAGGTGTGAAATATGTAAGTTATGTCTCTAAGCGTATGTAATTAATATAAAAGCCGGGGGATGGTTTGTTACTTTCAAACTATGTAATACTTAAATTATTATTACGTTATTAACTCCTAAACTAAAGAACACATGAGTCTATGGTACGCTTTTTAAGTTTATCCCTAGGATACAGAATTAGTAACCATAGTGACATAGAAAGGGTGTTATGGAGATGTAGGGTAATAACTGCGATGTTGCTACAGGGTAAGCTATGGTAGTACTGCAGCCTGGTCTATGAGTACTAAATCCATTTATTTGTGAGGAGTGTAATTGTTCTCCCTCATGCAAGGGAGACAGACAGTACCCATTTTGAAATGCAAAATATGCTAACGAGTTATAAAGAGTCAGGGATATATCACCTTATATTACATTAAGTGTGAACATCTTACTATAGGGGAGTCACATTTGGTATATCTTTTAACTCAAAAACACAAATAGCTATATATAGGTACCAGCTATATAACACATACAGACAATAACTACATGATTGATAAGATATTATACAGAGGGTACATGCAGAAGCACTCCTGCCTCATGTGCTTAGGTAGCCAGATGCAAGCATCAGCATCAGAACATAGAAAATTAATAGGAGGATAAGCGGCTAGTTTTCTGCAAGTTTAACAACGTGGTGAATCAACTTTACTTTTGTCACACAAGCCTATCTGCTCTATTAAATAAAGGTTACAGATTAGATGGGTTTTCCAGAAATTGCAGTAAATGTGACATAACGCTGAGTCCTGTACTCCATAAACCAGAACCGGCATCATAAAAGTTGAATTATAAAACATCTTAGAGTAAAAGCTGTTAATTTAGTGTTGAATTAGGGCTGTCAAAGACTAATAGTGCAGGGATATGGAGCTTTACCGAATGTGACCAGAGCCTCATCCTACCCCTCTTTTCAGTCCTTTACTGCCAATGAAGTGTGGTGCAAGTTGTAGAGTTTGCTCCTGAATTTCCAAAAAGAGTGAGAATTTGTCGAAAAGACCCTGCTCATTCCAGAGGAAGTGAGGAAGCACACGTAAGGTCTATAACCCGCTGCCAAGGCTCTGATCAGTCTGCAAACTAGCCAGGACAACGGCTATATGTTTAAAATCTCCCCGAGGTTGCCCTGGGCTGGTGAGATGGATTTTTGAGAATGGTAAGTCCGGCCTCATAAGGGACTTCAGGTCTTTATGACCGGGTTCCTGTATGGTCTCGACCATGGCGAGCAGCATCTGCAGATCACCATCTATTACCGTCAGACATACAGCTCCGATAACGTCAGCGACAGAGTCCGCAGCAGCCGAGGCCATCTCAGAGCCGAGGATCCTGCTCTCTGTATGAGGGTGTGAACCACTTGTAAGCGGCACGGTGCTGACTAACTGCAGAATTTAGTCTTTGAAACTCTTCTCTTTTCTAGGCGAATCCGATAGGATGTAGCTCTTCTCTTCTGCGAAACTTGCCCCTGTGTATAGCGAGATATCATGTAGAGAAGACTCCATGCAGGGTTGTGGCATTTCTAACGCTGATGTTGTTAATCTGAGGCTAAGATGGGAGGTCTCGTCGTTCTTAGCGAGATTTAGAGGAGCCGCCATTTTGGTTATTGGGATTACCTCTTCCCCACGCTGATCTCTTACTATAAGCTGTATGTCGTGAAAGCAGCGATCCATTTTCTCCTCCATTCTATCAAGCGATGCTTGCATCAGCACATAAAAGTCTGCCATTTTTAATTGGGTAGTAGTCACTTCTGCCTCGTGGTTATACCAGTTGGTGTGTCTCCAATTTTTTTAAAAAAAAATTTAAAATGTAAGCAACGGCTTAGGGTGGGAAAACTAGGATTTGACCCTTCATATATGATTGTCCAATATACCTGGAGAACATCAGAATACTGAGTGAAAAAATATAGGAATAACATGGTACACTTAGTAGGGAATAAAATTACAACTGTAGTTAACCAAGGAAAAGAGCAATATAAACAGCAACAAGGTTAACATTTTTCAGTATGAACAAGTTCTGATAGATAATTAAATTGTTCGGCAGCTTTGACGCAAACTATAATAGCTCATTATGTCCCAAAGCCGTGTGGACTAGTTTACCAGTCAACATATTAGGGTAAATCTAGCATTATAACTAGACAATGCCTAGTTTGGAGTCAACTTGTGTCAGGATCAATGAAAGTCCGCAGCACTGGGCACCTCTAGGTAGGTTATCCTGTGAAGTTGGTGCTGTGTGTAAGAGACAAAGCAAAATGGAGCAGTCCAGCAACACTCATCCCCTGCCTCATGGTCATCTCCAATGGAGAAGTGTAAAGAGGTAAGAATCTAGTGAGACAGGAATGGACTATCCTATTGCAGCTTTTCCTCTGACTTGGAAAAATGTTTAAAAAAGTGTAATTGCATTAGCCATATCCATAATTTATTTTGAGTGTAAATGAGTTATGAGGTGGATGAAAAGAGAATAGTAAAGGTCCTTACCAGAAGATGAGAAGTGCCGGTTCCCGGTATCGATCCCTCCTTCAATCCCAACTAGGGCCACCTCGGATATGTTGGGGCACAGCATTTCCTCCCAGCGGCTGTAGACAAATTTCTGTTC
Organism: Bombina bombina; assembly: GCF_027579735.1. Classification (NCBI taxonomy): domain Eukaryota; kingdom Metazoa; phylum Chordata; class Amphibia; order Anura; family Bombinatoridae; genus Bombina; species Bombina bombina. The sequence goes on from NC_069503.1 coordinate 696,210,760, forward strand.
CGGGCCGCCACCGGTCGCAGTATTCGTTTGTTTCTTCCTCAACATTTTTTTCTTGAGCTCGCTTTTGCAGTCCTGGTAGCAGTGCTGTATAGATTTTAAGTCCCTCCTGAAGTCCCCCACTGCTTTGACAGCATCCCTGATCTTCAGCCACAACTTTTTATTCACTGAAGGGACGGCCTTCGGTGCCTGCAGCCTCCTAGCCCTCTCCATATGAGCCATTATAAGGGACTCCTTCTCCTCCCTAGTATACCTCTCCTCTCTCTGCCTGGGCTTCCCCTGTGTTGTGAGCCTTTGTTCTCCAGACTGTATTGCACCCTCTCTGGGCACCTGCCTTGTCCCACTGGGCTCAGCCACTTGTTCGTCTTCAACAATGTGGCTTGGCCCACCCACCCTGACCTCTCCCCTTTCCTCTCTAATTCCTTTCCCTCTTCCTCTCCCCTTCCTCTCCCACTCTCGTCCCTAATCTCCTGCCTTATCTTGTCCCTAATCTGCTGCCTAATCTCCTCCCTAATCTCGTCCCTAATCTCTTTCCTATTCCTCCTTCCCACCATACCTTTTCAGAAGGTGAAAGTGCACAAATGAAAGGGGGTCAAAATAATGAAGCAAAAGTAAAAAGTGTTTAAAGTGTGAATAGGTTCTAGAAAATAGGGTAATGGGTAGTAATAAACAGACAAACTTTAAAAAAAAGTACTAAATGAGGGTGTGTAAACAATAAATTGATCTAAAATGAACAAAATATAACTATGGGATGGTATAGGTTTAAAGGGAACGGGACATGGAGTGTATGTGTGTGTATGTAGTGTTACTGGTATGTGTATGTATGTACTGAATGTGTTTGCGTGTAAATAAAAGTAAATATGTTCAACTATAAGGAATGAAAAACAAAGGAGCACTCATACACTCACCCAGACAGATTTGTACACAAATACAACTCTCTCTCATACTCTCTGTCTCTCTCTCTCTCTCTCTCTCTCTCTTTCTCTCTCTCACTATCTCTCTCTCACTATCTCTCTCACTATCTCTCTATCACTATTTCTCACTTCTCTCTCTCTAGCTATCGCTGACTATCTCTCACTATCTCTAACTTCCAATGCCTAGACCTGTACCTGTCTTGAAAAAGCAATACAGTCAATGTAGCCATGTTCCGAGCATGCTTATATACCCTATGTAAATGCTTAATGATGTACCGGTTTGCAAAGTAAACGAGGTCCAGGTTGTGCTTTTGTGAAGATTTGTATGTGTGCACTGTGGAGAAGTTGTTTGAATTTGCGCATGCTCAGATTGAGTTTCTAAATCCACATATTTTTTTAAGGAATGTGTATAATACGATGATGTCATAGTGATTGTTTGCATAACATTATCATAATTTAATATTGCAAAATCAAAATTATAATTTTTGATTGTATCGTATTTGCTAACTGTTCTAAATCTTTATTTTTTTAAATCTTTCCTAGTCGCCGATGCGAATGTTTGGTTTGTGTATCCATACCCACTCTGCTTAGACCGCACGACTGAACGCATATACTTACACACGTTTACCCGGTTTTGCAGATACTAGTGACTGTGTTGCTCAACTCGAAGGGATATTTTGTCAAATCATTTCCCCTTTTCATATTATACCCGCGCCTAGCAGCCCTCTAACGGGAGACTTTTCTTTTTTAAGCTGTGTCAAGCATATTTTTCTCCCTTGGGCTCGGCGTAATTACATGCTGTTTTTAAGTTGCTTCTTCTTCTCTTAAATACTTATACTGGGGTTAATTAATCATCTACACACCCCAGCAATATTTGAGAAGTATTAGAGCTCTATAAACATGGACACTACTGATTTATTTTCGTTAAAATCCCTACAAGATATGGACATTGAGAGACTCTCTTTGGAAGACACTTTTACTAAACAAATAGAGACACTTTCAATCAGTGAAGCATTTTTGCAAATGGAAAAGATACTACTAAAAGAATACAAAACATGGTGGGACAAGCGTGCTTTAGAAAAATATCTACTAATGGACTTAATACCCAGAGGACTGAGACTCAATAAGTACCCTACTTTTCAAGTAGACGATCAGGATTTTGTAAAAGAATGGAACATGGTTTTGAGTGAATGCTCCCAGAAACTTATGCACCTTATAATTAAGTTCAAAGCCACTCAATTAGCTAATGTGAGGGAGGATATGGTCAACATACAAGCTAATTTAAACACATACATAGATCATCCCAAATACACTGAGTTTGACACAATCCTACAAGATACAATAAAAATGTTCAGGACAGATCTAGACAACTACAAACTCAGAAAGTATAATCGTGACCTCACTGACTATACAAATAACAGGGTTTATACTTGGCATAATCGATCTAATTCCCAAGAAAAGAGACAGAGAAGATCTAGATCAAAGTCTAAAGTAGCTAATGTAAATTCTAGTGACAAGCAGGATAAAACCTTCTCAGATCCGGAGATATCTGATGAAGAGAGGCCTAGTACTAGTGACATCACCAACCCGAGTAGTCAACCCTCAATAGACACACAAAGTACATTACCAAAAGCACAAAGAGACATTAGATCTGAACCTGTGTTAATCAGGAACTCTGCTAAAAACAAAGTGAGCACACAGCTGCCCATCTCAGAAGAACTGAGTAATGCAGACTTCCTGGCGAATGATGATTCAGATCCAAGACCATCAGTTCCATCCTCCTTTAATTTACCCCCTAACAGGACGGATGTGCAGCAGGGTTTTCAGAGTGCCATACGGTCAACCGAGGGGGGACGAAACGGAGGAAGAGGAGGAAGAGGCAGATGGGGTGCAAGAAGAGGCAGAGGCAGAGGCAGATGGAACAAATACAACATTTAAAAATAATTAACCTATCATCAATGGAATTAAATGAGACAGAAAAACAAGTTCTGGGTCTGGGTTTGGGATTTGTACCAAAAAATGATTTCAACCTTTTTGATACAATAGTTGATGTGAACAGAATGGTGAGAGATCTTACCCTCAAAAAATTATTTTGGGGTAGATCTACACTCCCCCCAGACCCGGCTGACAATCTTTCCATGCACACTGATGCAATTTCTAATGTAAGCATAACTAGTCAAGATGTTTTTGACATAGTTAGCTTCCAAGATACTTGTGACTTGGTTAATCTGCGAGAACTCTACTCAGAATCAAATGTAGTCAATCAAGGTCTAAAGACCTCACATTCTGGCTTTAGACCACGTTCAGTGTTTTATCCAACAAAAGAACGTGGTCCATTCCTAGAAGCTTTTCACAAAAGGATTGAAGAAGACTTAATCAGTCTCTCAAAAAATCATAAAAGGACTTACCCCAATCTCACTATTTTACAAAGAGAAGCCCTCAAAAATCTGAGTACCAAAAATGACATAGTAATTAAGGACTCAGATAAGGGCGGGAGTATAGTCATTATGAATCGAGATGACTATGTCCTGGAGGCACATAGACAACTTTATGATGTTAATGTCTACCAGAAACTGAGTAGAGATCCCACTGATACCTTCAAGAAACAGCTCTGGGATCTTTTGGATGATGGTCTTGAGGAGGGAATTCTAGATAGAGATACAGTTGATTATCTCTTTGTCCCCCGACCATTAATATCGGTCTTCCATCACTTGCCAAAAGTGCATAAATCTATAACAGAGGTGAAAGGAAGACCGATAGTCTCCGGTATAGGTTCCCTTTTCGAGCGTCTATCTAGTTGGGTTGAATCCCTCCTTCAGCCTCTTGTGCTTCAGATCCCGTCCTACCTCAAAGATACCAAACATCTCTTAAAATTTTTATCAGAGGTTAACTGGGACACGAAGTGTTCATGGCTCACCATAGATGTGGTGGGTCTCTACTCGGCAATCCCTCATCAAGAGGGATTAAGAGCGGTGGAGTTTTTTCTGAAACAACATAGCAACTATGACCCCTTACTAATAGATTATATCATGAGGGTATTAGATTTTCTTCTGAGCCATAACTTTTTCAAGTTTGAGGGTGAGTACTTTCTGCAGAGACGTGGGACCGCCATGGGGGCCAAATTCGCCCCTGCCTATGCAAACATCTTCATGGCATGGTGGGAAATATCCCACGTCTATGCAGAGAGTAACCCCTTCAAAGGCTACATCAAAATATATAAACGATATATTGATGATTTGTTGATTGTCTGGACTGGTAATGAACAACAACTGATGGACTTTGTCCAATATATTAATCTAAATGATTTAAATTTACAATTTACTTTCCAGCATGATACCATACAGATTCCTTATTTGGATCTCACTCTTCAGGGTGAACCTATCTCTGGAAAGGTGGTCACCAGTTTGTATAGAAAGCCCATTACGTCTAATGCATTGCTACATGCACGCAGTAACCACCCAAAGCACACAGGTTTTGGATTAGCCAAAGGGCAATTCATACGAATCAAACGCAATTGCACCGAAGAGGCTAATTTTCTGCAAGAAAGTGAGATTCTTAAATCTCAACTTTTAGCAAGAGGATATGCAACTAAAACCATTAACAGAGCATTTCTTGAGGTCACCAGGATGAATAGGGGCAGTATGCTGGCTAGTAACATTAATGGGACGCGACCAAGAACTTTCGATCGGTCAGCACCCCTTTTTGTCACGACATACAGCTCTCAATTTGATCAGATTTGCAACATAATAAACAAACATCTGCCTATACTGTCAGCAGAGGATAGTCTCAAGGATTATGTTAGCAAGGGCTGTAAATTTTCAGCCAGAAGGGACTGCACACTTTCCAACATACTATCTCCTAGTATCCTAAAAAAACGAACCACAGTAGCAAGCAGTTGGCTCAGTGTCAAGGGGCACTATAAATGCCATTTTTCAAAGTGTATTGCATGTGGTCACACCAGAGTTACGAAAACCTTTCAGTCGAAAGTGACCCAGAGAATGTATGACCTCCTTAGTTGCACCAACTGTCGCTCGTCCAACGTTGTTTATCTTGTGGAGTGCACAACATGCAAAAAACAGTATGTAGGGTGCTCTACTAGGGAAGTACGGTCGCGTATAAGAGAGCACCTCAACAATGTTGAGAATGGTGCTGAAGTATCAGACCTTGCTATGCATTTCATCAGTGTGCATGAAAAAAATGTCACAAGCTTTGTCTGGCAGGTCATTGAACAGATCAGGAGCCCAGAGAGAGGAGGGGACACCACAAGTAAATTAATGTACCAAGAAGCATTCTGGATATTCCAGTTAAAAACTAGAAAACCCCTTGGTTTCAACATTGAGGGAGATGTCATTAACTTTTGGAAAAGAATTAGATAAAGGCTGTAACAATTTAGTATGTGTCACAAGATTTCTGCATACCAACCACACAGCTCTATGTTTAGTAACCTGTAAATAATGTTTACTTATGGATTTAATTCTAATACATAATAGAGGTTGCATAGTTCATTACATATAACGAAGTATATTAGCCACTTAGGAAGAAATAATACTAGCAACAAGTAATATATCGTCTATCTTCATCACTTGTCCCTCTGTATATATATGTCTTCTTATTTACAGAGCTGTACTGTACAATGCACAGCTTAGTCAGTTCAAATCCTGTGCCCAATAGTTTAAATTGAGTTTACTGAGTCCTGCAATTCCTAGTTAAGGTTATGAACAATAAATGCTAACAAAGTTTTAGGGTACTAATTGATGCTTAAGATAGCAATTATCCCCAACAGTTAGCTTTAGGCAGGAAAAACAGTTACATGTTAATAGTCAATATGCTCTTTATGCCTTGACTGTCTCTGAATGTTATCAAGCCTTTTAATTTATTGCATATGTTCTTTACAGCCTATACCCACAGAAGACTCAATGAGTGTATTTTTCCCTGGCTAGAAACAAACTACGGTTGCCTACACAGTTCACCTCTCAGGTGCTATTTAATGTGGTAATAGATCTAGTTAATGTTTACTTTGTGAATTCATCTGTATTAGTCCACTTGGTAACAGTTGATTTAGTGCAACTAATTAAATCCATTTGTCTCATAAGAGTGTTATAAAAACTTATCTATCAATGCCCATTATTGTGATATTTACTATTTTAAATTGACAGCTGCTTTTAATCTGTGACCCTGAGCACTGGCTATTTAAGCCAGTAGCTCCGGGTCACAGACATGTCTATGAGTAAGGCTATTCCCTAAGCCGAAACGCGTAAGACACTTTGTCTTAGGAGCTGTCAGGCTTTTTTTGTTGGATTTTAAAATGTTCAAAGAATAAAGCTCTATTTTTGATTTAATGTAAGTGCCTTGTAGTCCTGCTTGGTCTTTTGCTGCATTGTGTATCAGTGTGTAATTTGTTTTTCTTGTTCTTTTGTTCCGTGATGCATATCCTCATTTTGTGTAAATGTTATGTAGTATTTGTTGTAAATAATTGTGAATGTTGAATGCGAATCTGCTATGTTGTGTGAGCGATTGTTGTTTGTACATTTGACATGATTATTATTTGTTTCCAGTAAGTTGTATGTGTAATGTGATAGAGCAATGTGTAGTTCTCGCGTTATCAAGTGTTAGATGAAAAACCAGTTTATTTTTCAGTTTCCATTGATCTCTATGGGGGAATCCATTATGTGGCCGTGATTAGGCAAGTGAAATAAACGCGGTATTCATGTTAACGCGATGCGTAACAATGTTCTTTTCAGACTTGTAATACCTACGTTACGAAGAGTGTGCAATAAACATTACGCATGCACTATTTGCGCACTGCCATAACGCAAAACTCGTAATCTAGCCGAATGTAATTACTCAGAATATTGTTGTCATTAAGGGGCCTATTTATCAAAGCATCAACTATGTTGCATTCGCCGGCGTCAATACGCTCGCCAAACATCGCTGCCGGGGACCTGAAAACAATCTCCTTATTTATAAAAAAAGCCGTAAAAAACACGCACATCAAGTACGGTGCGAAGAGCATCAGACTAGTGTTAACTAACAGTCATCGATGTCGCAGTTATTCAAGTTGTTCCAAACTTTATTTATACCATTTCATTACTGTCCATGACAAGCACATTTCTCTAATGCTAATCTTTTATTTTTCAACTGATAATGTCCAAGAAATAGCTACATTTATACCTGATCAAACAATATCTCATAGAAAGTTATTTTTATATTTATTTGTTATACAAAAAAATCTGTTATATGATATTTTCACATAAATGAATGTGTATTTGTATTTCTAGAAGTCATGATATGCTTTTATCTTATATTTTTCTTATAAATGATTATTAATGCAAGAATTTGTACATAAATCTTTGCACATGCTATATATATATATATATATATATATATATATATATATATATATATAATTACCGTCCTCTTTACTGTGTTACCCTCCTTGGGGACAGCTGCCTGGGTGCAAAGATACTTCAAATATTCCTTGCAAATAAATGCACTCTCAGGGTGAACAATCAAAGCTTTCTTTAATGAAACGTTTTCGGGGATGTTTTCCCCTTCATCAGCATGACAAAATGTGACAAAGCAAACAAATTTATACACATGTGTATACACAACAAACAATTCCCACCTGTGTTAAATCAGTGAAAGTGCGGCAAAAACTATCCGTGGAACGCATACCTTGCGTTCCACCATTGCTAACCCGGAAGTGTCTACTTCTACTACATCCGGTAGGTTACGTCAAATATTATACACCTTTTTTGGTATGTATGTATTATTTAAATCTTATGTGTCAATGTTATCCATCAAATTCATACTATTACTATATACATGTGCTAATTATTCTTTTGCATCCCCTCGATGCTTAAATAAATAAATACTTATAGTGCACTATCGGTGTTATCATTTCCTACTTATGTTTGTCACTTATATTACATTAATTATCTCTAAACAACACACTACTTGTACCCCGCTCTTATCATTTTTGTAACACTGATCGGGTCTCTGTTTTTTTCATTGTGATGAATGTACTTACTACGCTGGTTGTATTGCGTGTTTTGTTATTCTGGTGGTCATGGTAAAATCCTTCTGCCGGAACTATTTGGCGTAGGGATCCTACGTTGTACTATTTTTTAGGGCGCTATGTTGCTATGCATATGTTCCGTTCTTATTCTCAGTATAGGTACTGTGTTCATACTAGTACTATTCTATTAATCTGACCCACATATACTAATCTAGTTACAACTTTCATACACCAGTTTGCACTATATATATCATGTATATATTGACACAAATTAAAAATGGAAAAAATAAAAAGTAACAGATAAAATGCTAGTATACATACTAACAATTATGCACTACTATATTGGCTACTATGTACTACTGCAGGATTGGCCCCTGGTGATATAAGTATAAATTGACTAAATGTTTGAATAGATACATGTCTTGGGAGTTCAAATTATATCTCTTATACAGTTCTTATGTTATTTTGCTTCCCCTCTTATCATGGTGTTATAGAACTGGTTCTTCTCTTTCTTGGTGTGCACTATCCACTATCCTTTATATGTGATCCTTCATTGAAAGGAACAGTTCCTTCTTCCTGCATCTTTTTCTGGTGTGGCTCTACTGGCTCCTTGTTTCGTCTTCAGCTCATTTTTGTACAGATATAGGAGATAGAATGTATAAGAAGCGCAATATGCCTTTGTGGACCACTTGTATTATGAGTGGTGGGTGGCACCTAGGTGTCTCCCTCCTACTCAGGTTTTTGGTGTATGTTAGATAGCTCACCCCCACTGGGGACAAGTTCGCCAAACTACCAAAGCATACTAGGGTTTCCACTGGCCATGCTTCGTAGTGTGTCTCCAATCTATATGAGCGCTTTATAATCCGGTGGGGAATTCAGTCCCCCTGGGGTTATAGTGCCAAGTCTGTACATCCATTCTGCTTCACGCCTCAATAGGGTCTTGTTCCGATCTCCCCCTCTATCCAGGGGGGGGATATGATCGATGAGAATATACCTGATGGTCGATACTTGATGTGATTTTACTGCACAGTGTCTCGCCACCGGTTGGTCCGAATCCCCTTCCTTTAGTGCTACTCGGATAGCTCTCCTGTGATTGGCCATCCTTTCTCTGAGTGTTCCACTCGTTTTTCCAACATAGAATTGAGAGCATGGACAATAGAGCAGGTATATCACATGTGTCGTGTTGCAGGATATGGAGTGTTGGATGGTGTACACTTTATTCGTTTGTGGATGGTGAAACGTTTTGGTAGATATCAACCCATTGCATGTGGTGCATCCCAAGCACTTGTATGAGCCTTTAATATTTTTATGTGTAGCACCTATGTAGCTTTTTTTAGGGTCAGTGCGGACCAAGATGTCTCGTAGATTGGTTCCTCTTCTGTAGACTATCATAGGTGTCATTCTCTCTGCAAATTTCAAACTTGTGTCTGATTGTATCAGGGGCCAATGTGTCCTCAATATTTTGCCAGCTTGTGTGGTATTTGGGGCAAAGGTGGTAGCCATTATTAATTTATTTTCTGTTTCAGCTTTTGCTGCTTTGTAGATGAGGGTATCTTGTGTAAGTGGTAGGACCTCGTTTAAGGTATCCTCCACTATTCTCTTCTTATAGCCCCTCTGAAGAAATTTGTCCCTCATTTCCTGCAGCTGGGAGACCCCTGCAAAGTGGTTCGAATTATTTCTAATTACACGAATCATTTGGGACTTAATGATCCCCCTCAGGAGTGTGGGCAGATGGCAGCTGTTGGCACTCAGTATAGAATTTCTATCTGTTGGCTTGTGATAAAGTGTACTTCCCAATTTGTGTCCCTGTATATAGATATTTAGATCTAGGAACTGTATTTCTTTCTCATTGTGGCTAATTTTAAATCTCACAGTGGTTTCTGTGTTGTTTAGATGGTTAAACCAATCGAGTAATGTTCTTTGCCCCCCTCGCCAGATCAAGAAAACATCATCGATGTATCTCACATAAAACACTATCGACGATGTGTCAGTGTTCCATAAATAATCATTTTCGAACTGGGACTTAAATATGTTGGCATAGGATGGGGCCATATTCGACCCCATCGCCGTGCCTGCTATCTGCAGGTAAAATTTTGTCTCAAATCGAAAATAATTATGGCTGAGACAGTACTCTAAAAGGGTAAGTAAATATTCAACAGGTGGCCCCTCATATAGCCTGCCTTCCGTCAAATGAGTTCTTACTGCATCTATGCCCTTATCATGGGGGATGATTGTGTAGAGACTGTTGACATCCAGGGTTACCAGGATGTCACCAGTCTCCACACTCACATCCCTCATTTTCCTTATCAGATCATTGGTGTCAGCTATATATGATCTGACCCCCTTTACAATTGGTTGTAAAAGGATGTCGATCACTTGCGCAACCGGTTGAGTAAGCGATTGTACTGCTGACACTATGGGACGTCCCGGAGGTTTATGTAAGGTTTTATGTATTTTTGGAGTTGTATACAAGATAGGTATTCGAGGATATTGTGTTACACAGAAATCATACAATTTGTCTGTTAAATACCCTTAGTGTTTGTTTTTTTGTGATTTAGCTAATTTAATTTAATTTATTTAATTGTATTTAATTTAGTTAATTTATTTAATAACTATTCTATCTAGTTAAAATAAATACAAACTTGCCTGTAAAATAAAAATAAACCCTAAGCTAGCTACAATGTAACTATTAGTTATATTGTAGCTAGCTTAGGGTTTATTTTTATAGGTAAGTATTTAGTTTTAAATAGGAATAATTTAGTTAATTATAGTAATTTTATTTAAATTATATTTAAGTTAGGGAGTGTTAGGGTTAGGGTTAGACTTAGGTTTAGGGGTTAATAAATTTAGAATAGTGGCGTCGACGTTGGGGACAGCAGATTAGGGGTTAATAAATATAACGTAGGTGTCGGCGATGTTAGGGGCGGCAGATTAGGGGTTAATAAGTATAATGTAGGTGGCGGCGGTGTCCGGAGCGGCAGATTAGGGGTTAATAAGTATAATGTAGGTGTCGGCGATGTCGGGGCAGCAGATTAGGGGTTAATAAGTGTAAGATTAGGAGTGTTTAGACTCGGGGTTCATGTTAGGGTGTTAGGTGCAAACATGAAATGTGTTTCCCCATAGGAATCAATGGGTCTGCGTTACTGAGTTTTATGCTGCTTTTTGGCAGGTGTTAGACTTTTTCTTAGCCGGCTCTCCCCATTGATGTCTATGGGGAAATCGTGCACGAGCACGTATAACCAGCTCACCGCCGATTTAAGCAGCGCTGGTATTGGAGTGCGGTATGGAGCACAATTTTGCTCAACGCTCACTTCTTGTCTTTTAACGCCGGGTTTGTAAAAACCCATAATACCAGTGCTGCAGGTAAGTGAGCGGTGAGAAAAAACTGCTCATTAGCACCACAAAGCTTCTAACGCAAAACTCGCAATCTGGCTGTTAGAAATTTGAAGATTAGAGCACTAATATGAACAATAAATATATGAGTTGATCAAGGTGATATTAAAGAAAATGATGTTTTTCACATATGTTGGATTTCTTACTATATTAGACAGCCAATTTTTCTCATATAAATCATTGGCATATCTAAATATAACTATTGATCCCTGTTTTGAAAATAATACAGACACACACACAACACACACTGAATAACAACTGTTGACAACTACAAGATAAGCCATGTGGCACATAGATCTATTTGTGCAATGTACAGAAATCTGTTTTAGGACACAACACATATTGATCACAATGCAATACATAACATATTTTTAAAGAAATGTCATCATGGTGCTGTTTGAATATTTTGATATATCTATAAAGGTAGTCCAAGAGTGAAAGATGTGATTTAGATATCAACATTGTTTCATCAAAACAGTGTAAGGATTAATTTAGATATTTGTAATTAATATTAAATAGTAAAATATCTTTATTTGACAATGTCACTGTTAAGGAATTGTCTAGTCCATATGTTGATGTAATGAATGGGATAGAGCATGCAATACCTTTAATAAATATAATTTCATGCTATCATCAAGAATCTTTAATTATCCTTCTCTCTTAAAGGGACATGAAACTCAAAATGTGTAATTGTATTTTTTATACAGATTCAAATCCAGCCTGTGATTTAAAAAAGCTTACAAATATACTTAAATTAGGTAATTTTATTCATTGTCTTAGAATTCTTTTTAAAAGGATCAACTATGTCCTACTGGGAGTTATCGGAAGACATTTGTTTAAACAATTAAAATATTATATAATGTGCATCAACCAATCATCAGGTTACTCCCAGTAATGCATTGCTACTCCTGAGACTACCTAGATATGCTTTTCAACTAAGGATACCAATAAACTGAAGCTATTTAGATAATCAAATAACATTTGAAACTTGTTTCATATAACAGGTTGTCTAAATCATAAAAGAAAAATGTTGGTTTTCATGTCCCTTTAATGATAAGAAGAATATATCAAAGCATATGAGATGTATATTTATATAATCTGCACATATGTAAATATGTGTTGGTGTGGTCTTAATGTAGCCAAAAACTGTCAAGCACTACCCAGGGGCATAATACTAAAGGGCCATGACCCGAAGATTACATTAAAATGAAGATATCAAGAATTGAAGGAATATCTTCAAATACTCATAATTTAATATTTGTACTACAATGGAATCCAAAATCTCATTTGTGATTCTTATTTTAAAATAACATTAAAATAGATTTAGAGTATCCATATTAATAGAGATAAATGTGAATGGATTAGGTAATGTTATGTCCAAGTTTGTGAGACAAATGAAAATTAAAATGAGACATACAAGACTGTGACGAACACGGGCTCGAGGTTCCAGCACCGACAGCCATATCTGTAAAATATTCAATCATGATTGGATATCATTAATAAAAATCAGGCCATGGACACAAACAATATTTTCTTTTTTATTTTAGAATTGACAAAGTAAAATTATATTTGTATTCACGTGAGTTCATTGTTTTCTAAATTAATTTTTAAACAAAGAGAACATGTATTCTTGTTTTCAATCTTTTAAGTTGTTGACTGTTGCTTTAAGTCATTTTTTATTCTTGCATTGTCATCAATTGTTAGACATTGTTCATTTATTTTTGTGATCTTGCTAGTATATGTTTTCAAATGTAGAAGATTGTAAATAAGGATACTGTATTCTTCACATATATACTAATTCATGTATACATTGGACCAACATGTCTAAAGTAATGCCACTGTTACAGCAAACACATGTTCACGTCTCTGCGCAATTATATCTTTCATGATCATCGCGCAATTAGTCAAAGCATAATTGCGCATACATGATTCATAATTGATTTGGATATAGTAGTGTGATGAGTATAATTTTTAAAGACTTCGAATATATTTTCAAATGGGTGTATTACGATATTCAATTCGGATATTTGTAAAGATTGAATGATAACAATTAATATTTAGAACTGTGGTATGATTCGATATTCAATGTCTGAAATGGCGGATGATAGGGATTTCACAAATGCGCAATTCCATTTTATCTCTGTGACGCATATTCGGGAGAGCGCAACATACATCATTCCTATTTCATGTGTGAAGATTCTAAATTGAGATATCTAAACATCATATGTAACGTGTGTTGTGAGATCTATATAGGTTGAATATCTGACTATCTACACATTTTTTAAGTACATCGTAAAGGCTAATGAGCTGATCGCGATTGAGTCTATACTTGTCATAAACCTCAAAGTCGCTCATGTTATCCAAGGTGGGCCTCACCCTGTGAATAGGAGGACCTCTAAGCAGACAAGCCCTACGTCTCTCTTGGAGACGCCAAGCACGCCTGATTCAGTTGAACACAACTCGTGCAACAGCACCAGCAACAACTAACTGTGGATCATCCATATTTGCCAAGCTAAGCAGCACAAAGCCAAACAGCAGAGCAAACACACAGGGAGTAACAAGGTATGCAAAAACACAAAATCGATTTGATACAATGTCGATCACAAGGGACGCTTTGACCATGTTGTTTGGGTGATTTATAGTTCAATATGTCCAAATGTAGCATGTTTGTAATGATTGCTGATTGTGTACACTTGATTGTATGTGAGCGGTGCGGATGCTTTCAAAGTAGGCAGATTTTTCTTGTGTTTGCTGAAATTTCTCCCCCCCATGAATCGTAATGTGAAAGTGTAAAATGTAACATATACAGTGCATCTTTGTGATGTTTATTCATATGCGTAATAAATACTTATTAAACCCGATCTTATTGTAGAAAGCACATGTCCACACTAAAATGAATGAAAGTGCATACTTGTGTATAATGTGTGCATAGACATGGCATAGAATCTGATCAATCAATGTTGCTGTAATATTGTTGCTAAACGATAAAGTAATGGGTGACAAATATAATATTCAATATATAAGTGATTGGCGAGATTTCAATATTTAACTTGTCCCATTGAAACTGCAATCCATTGAAACTGCAATAATAATGAAGATCTTCCAAACTCTCGTTTACGTATATGTAGTATTGTAGTATTGAGTGAGAAACTGGTGAAAGGGGCGGTACAGTCCTAATGCTGTAATCTGTATGGTTGAAGCTTCGAATGACTTCATCATATTAGCAACCTGCCTGTCTAGTTATCAAATCTTCATTCTGTTGTTGTATTTTACAACATTGTAATTGTGTGCTGATTAAAAATATAAATGTGTGTTTTGTTGTTGTGTGATGCGTGTTATGTACATCTATGTATGTATGGTGATTCTCTCCCACATATGCTGATTTCTATAAAGTAGTATAGCATTGTTGTTCCTTCCAAAAAAGCGACAACACTAATATGTTCTATTGATACGTTCTTATTGTACGTAATTCTAATGGTATATTATGAGTAAATCATGATGTTAAAGGGACACTAAATCCATAATTGATCTTTCATGATTCCTTGAGAGAATCCAATGTTAACCAACCTTCCAATGTATTTGTATGATGTAAATGTGTTCATTGTTTATATGTGTTATTTTTTAAAGAATATCAATGCACATGTATGAGTCATTGGCAAAAGGCATGTATGTGCATCCATCATACATCATCTGGTGAGCCTATGTAGATATGCTGTTCATCCAAGCATATGAGTTCAATAAATTAAGTGTTATAATAGACGTAAATGAGACAATTACAATTGGCTGCTGTTTGTGAATAATGAAATGTTAACAATAATATTCTGTCCCTTTAAATATGATTTAAATTTTTAAACAGATTTCGTATTGTTGATGATAGAATTGATGGTGATTTGTAGTTGATGTAATGCAATTTCCTTTAAGAATGTGATGTTGTAGTGATGTTGACACAAGTAAAAGCCATAAGTCCATAGGGAAATAGTAATTTCTCGATCTATTTGTCATAGCGGAACTAACGCAAGAATGAATGAATTAGCACCCCTATTGTAACGCTGGTATTACGAGTTTTAAAGGCTATGCATTTTGCGTGCGTTAGGTAAATCTTGCGGTCGCGTGCACGAGCACGTCTTCCCCATAAAAGTCAATGGAGGAGAGATATGTCCCTAGAAATAAAACCAAACACTTGTCTTGAGCGTAAAGTGAGTGATGTCATGTCCTTGTGTGAAAAAGTAGCTAAATCGTGTTAATTTCCTAATAAAAATCTGTTTTGTGTAGGTAATGTGCTGTATATTGTTTGTATGTATCGATTTGTGTATGTATGTGATAAAATATTTGTAGTTGGATGTAGCTATATGAGTGTATGTTCCCGTCTGTCTATGTAAGTCAATGTAGAATGAGTTTGTGTGCATTTTTTTCAAACACCCGAGATCTCGTAACTTTGATCCGTTATATTTGGACATGAAAATGTTTGATATGAAAATAATTATTGTCAAGTGTTTGTATGAGTGTAGGTGTACTTTGTGTAATGTTTTTGAAGTGATTTGTGGATGTTTTTGTTATCAATATATCATTAACTACTAAGTCTGGGTTTACGTTATGGATTTGGTGAAATTTGTGGCATAACGGAAACTCGTAATACCAGCAGTAGTGAAAAGCAGCGTTAGGAGGCTTTTTCACTCATAACGCAAAACTCGTAATCTAGCCGTAAGTCTTGAATCCTGTGAGCTATACTACTTCGAACTACATTAAAAAGATACAATATTATACCCCGAATATTCAGTAAAAGAAAAGGGTTTCTATATAATATTTAATTTATTAAAAATATGCCAACTAAAGAAATGTATGTATATGTTCACTGTTTCTGGGATCTTAGTACTAAAATCATTGATTCATTTGTGCCTTGAATACATTGTATGTGATGTGCTGTTAAATGCACTATATGTGGTGTATTGAATACATTGGCAAAGTTATTTTATTATATAAGGTTAAAGGAACCTTATAGGGAAAACTTTTTTGGGGGGGAGGGAAGGATGGTAGATGCCAATTTGCAATTGGGTACCCTCAAAAACTTCATTGCTGGTAGGAAAAAGGTGGTAGCAAACCTCAATAACAACATACTTATTAAATCCTTATTATATCCTCATTTACCCTTTTTTGTTCATTTGTATATCAGTATGCGGTGTTAGTGCAAGACATAACCACATTCTTGAAAAATGCAATTAAATACGACAAAATACAATATACAACAAAGGGGAAAATATTATGTGACCACATATTGCAGTACACTATCTTTTGATGTGTGATTAAACTATCACTTCAGTATCTGTAGCAAAATAGAATAAAATAAAATGAATATTTTAAATATTTTTATTATTTTAAATATTGCTCAGGGTTATTCCCAATAGTTAATAATATCATATACACTATTAAACCCCAAAGGGATCCTAGTCCCTAGGGTAAAGATCCAGAAAGCCTCACGTTTGTGTACCAATTTGGTGATATTACCACCCCTTTTGGGTACTCTCACTTGTTCAATGACCATCCAATTGAATGTTGTATTATCATTGTTGTGTTCCAGAATAAAGTGTCTAGCAAAACGATGTTTAGATCTCTTGATGTCTGAGAGATGTTGGCGAATCCTCTCTCTCACCTCTCGTGTAGTGCAACCAACATATTGCTTGTTATTGCAACTGCACCAAAGCAAATATATCACATTTTTGCTGCGACAATTGACACAAGAACTTAATTGATATTCTCTACCCGTGGCAAAACTCGTAAAGCTTTGTCTTTTTTCTATGAAACCACATGGGATACATGGTCCATAGCCACATTTGTACACCCCTCTGTTTTCAAGCCACGCGCTACCACTTTTCTTGGTACGCAATTTACTCGGAGATAGGATATTTCCTAAAGTAACTCCTCTCCGATAAGAAAAATGACAGCCACGTTTAAGCACATCAATTAGTTGATCATCGGCTGCGAGCATAGGTAAATGCTTTCTAATGATCTTACATATTTGCTCGAAGTCTGTGGTGTACTGTGTGATGAATGAAATTGGTTGCTTGTCTTTGCGGTCTTTATTTTGTTTATCTTTGTCTCTATCTTTTAACAATAATTCCCTATCTATACCATCCACCTCGCTTTTGGCTTTTTGGATAACCTCTCTTTGGTAACCTCTTTGTTGTAATCTCGATACCAAATCTTGACTCTGTAACTCACAATCTGTAGCATTGGAACAGTTTCTCTTTGTTCGTATAAACTGTCCCTTTGCTATGGCAAAAGTTACCCTCCTGGGGTGGCAGCTTTTTCCATGTAGTAGGGTATTGCCCGATATAGGCTTCCTATAGATGGTTGACAAGACCAATTCATTAGTGGTGTCTGCTTTCAAAGTGACATCTAAGTAATTGATATTATTTTAATTGAATTTGTGTGTAAATTTTAAACCCCAAGGGTTTTCATTCAGATGTTCAACAAAGGACTCTCTCTGCCTCCTGTCCATACAAAAATAAGATAATCTATGAAACGATGGTAAATCTTAATATCCTCAGAAAGGATTGTCATCACCATAGATGTAGGTGGCTTCCCACCATCCCATCACCAAATTTCCATAAGAAGGTGCAAATTTTGCACCCATGGTTGTACCTCGGGACTGTAGATAACAATTACAGTCAAAAGAGAAGTAATTGTGAGTTAATAAAAAACGTGTCACAAGAAGTAAATAATTTACAAATTCAGTCGAATAGTTAGTTTGGGTGGTCAGAAAGTATTTAATCGCTTCCAATCCCATATTATGTGAGATTGACGAATAAAGAGATACCACGTCAATTGTCAACCAAGCATGTCCTTGTTGCCATTTTACTTTTGCCATTTTTGTAATAGGTGCTTAGTATCTCTTAGATAACTATGCAGTCTCAATACTAGAGGTTGTAAGATACTGTCAAGCCATATATACGTATATATATATATATATATATATATACACTGTAGACACAAGTCTAAAACAAAAATAGAAAGTGCCGCCCCCAAATGGTGCAGTACTTCCAATAAATGTGATAGTTATGATGACAAAAGATGTAAAGTACTGATATGTGCTATACGAGGAGTCTGGACCTTATCATGCAGTCCATCATGCTGGGGAAATGGATCCCAGGTCTCCAGTCAGTCAAAACTCCAAACGACCACCTCAAATCCGGATGTACAATAATTCAAATCCTCAAAGATCTGTTAAAAGGGCTGCAATCCAACTGAACAAGAGTCTCTGTGAGAGAACAAGAGAACTCAAGATATATAAGAAAGACTATAGCGACACAGATACCTTAAATATAAAGACTTGAGTATAGTTTAAAATGCACATTTTATAAAAAAAATGTTAAAAACATTCACTTACCTTTGATTTGGAGAAAGAATTGTTATTGTACATCTGGATCTGAGGTGGTCATTTGGAGTTTGACTGACTGGAGACCGGGGATCCATATCCCCAGCAGACCAGTGTTTGCACTTGCTGGATGGTATGATAAGGTACAGACTGCTTGTATAGCAGATATCAGTGCTTTACATCTTGTGAGTATATTTTTTTATCATACCTATCACATCTATTGGAAGTACTGCACCATTTGGGGGCGCCCCTCTTTATTTTTGTTCTAGACTGGATTAATTTGTTCGTGTTTGCATGAATAACTGTGAAGAGGTGGCAAATGGAGGATTGTTGAAGATCACTCAATATTAGTATTTCAGTGTTCTGTTTGGACTGAAGTTGGTATCGCCGATCTGTAACTATTTGGTGCATCTAGTTTTGGACTTTATGTCAATTGTATATATATATATATATATATATATATATATATATATTTATATATATATATATAAAATTGCATTGTCATATAGTCCTATTTGTTGAACCCCCACTAAGGGCCAGATTACGAGTGGCGTGCTAACAGTTACATGCAAGCAAAAGGGGAGTCTCGTTCTCATGCCGTGGCACACGGCAAAGAACCTTGTGTGTACATATGTATTTATGTGTTTATATGTGTATAAATTTTGTAAGTACATAAACACACATATACATATGTATATACACATATTATTATTATTTTATTATTATACTTTATTTATGAAGCGCCAACATATTCTGCAGCGCTGTTCATGGATACAATTCATTTAAATAAAACAATTATATAAAACTTGTAAGATACAGGACACAATTTACACACATACAGGAGGAATTGAGGGCCCTATTCCCATGGGAACTTACAATCTAGAAGGGTAGGAGGTTGAGAAACAGGAGGTGAGGACTGCAAGATTGAGAATGATGTTAATGCAGAGTTAGATGAGGGAAATGTTGTTAGGTAAGAGAAATTCATTTATTAATGAGTTGGGTGGTAGGCTTCTCTGAACAGAAAAGTCTTCAGAGAGCATTAAGAGGAAGAAAGATTAGGGCAAAGCCTGACAGCACGAGGGAGATGCTGCACGACAGAAGTCCTGCAATCGCGCATGAGAAGAGGTGATAGTCGCAAATGCAAGGAGCAGGTCATTGTTGGATCTTAGTGGGCGGGCTGGAGTATACTTGTTGATTAGAGTGGATAGGTAGAGGGGAGCGGCATTGGTGAGTGCTTTGTATGCAAGGGTGAGAATTTTGAATTTAATTCTGCAGTGAATGGGAGGCAAATGAAGGGACTCGCAGAGAGGTGCAGCATATACAGAGCAACGGAAAAGGTGGATCAGCCTGGCAGAGGCATTTAGGATGGATTGAAGGGGGAGAGGTAGGAAAGAGGAAGGCCAATAAGTAGGTTATTGCAGTAGTCAAGTTGTGAAATAACAAGGGAGTGGATTATTTGCTTTGTGGTGTTAGCGCACAGAAAAGGTTGAATCTTGGAACTATTGCGTAGATGGTTGCGGCAGGATGTAGAAAGCGATTGGATATGGGGGATGAAGGATAGATTTGGGTCAAGTATAACTCCAAGGCAGCGGACTTGGGGCGATGGGGAAATGGTGATGCCATCAACAGGGGTAGAGAAGTCACAAGTCGGCGTAGAGCTTGAGGGGGGGATAAGAAGGAGCTCAGTCTTGGACATGTTAATCTTTAGGTGGTGAGAGGCCATCCAGGAAGAAATACCAGATTAGTAGTCACTGACATGAGAAAGGACAGATGGAGAGAGAGCAGGGGTGGAGAGGTAGATCTGGGAGTCATCAGCAGAGAGGTGATATTTGAAGCCAAAACTGTTGATAAGTTTACCCAGCAAAGAAGTATAAATGGAGAAGAGTAGAGGACCCAGAACAGATCCTTGAGATACTTCAACAGACAGAGGCATTGGAGAGGAAGATTTGCCGGCAAATGACACAGAAAAAGACCTGTGAGAAAGAAGGGGTGGTCAACTGTGTCGAAGGCAGCTGAGAGGTCAAGTAAGATGAGTATAGAGTAGTGGCCAATATTTTTAGCAGAGAGAAGATCGTTAGTAACCTTGGTAAGGGCAGTCTCAGTAGAGTATTTGGGGTGGAATCCGGATTGCAGGGGGTAAAGCAAGGAGTTGGCAGACAGGAAGTGGGTTAGGCAATTGTAAACTAGTTTTTCAAAGAGTTTTGATGTTAGTGGAAGCAGTGATATGGGGCGGTAGCTTTCAGGAGAATTAAGGTCGAGGGAGGGTTTTTTGAGTATGGGAGTGACTTTTGCGTGTTTGAAAGAAGATGGGAATGAGCCAGTAGAGAGATAGGTTGAAGATTTGGGTAAGAACAGGAGTGAGGGTGGAAGATAGGGAGGGTATTACATGGGAAGAGATAGGGTTGAGTGGGCAGGTAGTGAGGTGTGAGGAAGATAGTAAGGAAGAAACTTAATTCTCAGTGACTGGATGGAAGATGCAAAGGGTGGCAGAGGGAGTAATTGGGCCTGTTGATGGAATATTGCATGTTGGTGTTGGGATGTTGCTTCAGATAGTATGTGTTTTGTTTAAAAAGTAGTCTGACAGGTCTTGAGCACTAAAGACAGACAGGGGGATGGAGCAGGTGGGTAGAGGAGAGAATTAAAGGTGGAGAAGAGTCATTTATGGTTTGAGGAAAGAGTAGATTATGAGAGAAGAGAAGCAGGTTTGCTTGGCTAAGTGAAGGGCAGAAGTGTATGAACGAAGAATAAACTTATATAGTGTATGAAATCAGGTTCAGAGTGAGTTTTCCTACAGGCACGCATAGCAATATGGGAGCATTTTGCAAATAGCTTGTTTGCTGAGAGTGCCAGGGCTGTAACTGACGGCGTGATGTGTTGCGCAGTGGGGGGGAGGAGCAAGTGTGTCTAGTGCAGAGGAGAGAGTTTTGTTATAGTGGGCTGTTGCGAGATCAGCGCAGGTTATAGTGGAAGTGTGAGGAAGGAGATCTTGAATGAAAATTGGAGAAAATCCACAGCATATAGATTTCTACAGGTGCGGGGGCGGGATGTAGAAGTGGGTTTAGCTGTTGCATTAATATTATAGGTGACCAGGTGATGGTCTGAAATAAGAAACAATGGTGACAGGTGAGGTCAGATATAGATTAGAGGTAGGAAAATACCAGGTAGATGGAGTGTCCATCATGGTGGGTAGGGAATAGGGTGGATTGTGAGATACCTAAGGAGGATGTGAGTGAAAGAAGTTTAGAGGCAGCAGGGGCAGATGGGTTGTCAATGGGAATGTTGAAGTCCGCAATAATTAGGGTTGGTATATTTGTAGAGAGAAAGTGAGGAAGCCAGGCGGCAAAGTTGTCATGGAATTGGGAGGTAGGTCCGGGAGGGTGATAGATGACTGCCACTTTGAGGTAGAGGGGGGAGAATAGGCGAATACAGTGGACTTCAAAGGAGGAGAAGGAGAGAGGTGGGATTGGAGGTAGGTACTGATATGTGCAGGAGGGGGAGAGCAGGATCTCAACACCACCGCCACGTTTCTCACCTGGCCTAGGGGTATGGCTAAAGTGAAGACCACCATGTGTGAGAGCAGCAGTGGTAACGGTGTCGGAAAAAGATAGACAGGTTTCGGTAATTGCTAAGAGGGTTAAAGCATTTGACATAAACAGGTCCTGAATGGTTTTAAGTGTGTTGCAGACAGAGCGAGAGTTCCATAGTGTGCAAGTGAAAGAAGTGTGTGCGTATGGGATGCATTGGATGGAAATTAGGTTATGTGTGTTGCTTTTATTAAAGTTTCTATAAGGAGTGCGTGATTGGGTAATGGTGGGAATGAAGGTGGTCCCAGGATTTGGAGAGATGTTGCCTGATGCTAATAGCAGCAAGATGGAAAGTAAGAGTAGGTGAGAATGAGATTTATAGCAGTGTGTGTATTTCTGTGAGGTGATGCAGTTTAGTGACATTGATTTTAAAATAGAAAGTAGTTCATGAGAGCTAAGGTAAGGAGAGGAAAGGATAAAGGGGCCTATATAAACTGCATGTGGAGAAGGGTAAGGTATGAGCATGTGAGCATGCCTGTGGAATAGAAAAAGCAGTTCTGAAAGCATAGCAGAATATTAATTGTCAAATATTGGTTTTGAAAAGAAAATATTTAGCTTGCCACAAATCTTGCCTAATTCTTAGTGCTGCCACTCATAGATGTTCACTTAGAGAGATGGCAGCTTAGAGAGATGGTGTTCACTGCAAATGCTAAACCCAGCAAATGCTTTCCCTAAAGCTGATCTTAAATTTATAGGGCTTCTGCTGACAGCTGAGTTAAATAAATTAACTGAGTGGAGACAGGGATATGAGTGACACACAGGTGAGAAAATTAAGACCTAGAACTAGATCAAAGGGATAGATGCAAACAAAACAAGAAATTAGGAAATGCAAATGCTGGGGACAGGATATGATCAGATACAGGCATAGAAGGAGGTTTACATGGGAGACATACCATAGAATAAGTGTTAAACCCTGGACAAGCCCATTTTTCATTTTCTTACCCTTAAGGATCAGGGCTATTTTTACATTTCTGCGGTGTTTGTGTTTAGCTGTAATTTTCCTCCTACTCATTTACTGTACCCACACATATTATATACCGTTTTTAAATGGACTTTTTAAAGATACCATTATTTTCATCATATCTTATAATTTAAAAACACACTTTTTCTAACTTTGACCCCAAAAATCTGTTACAAATCTACCACCACCAAAAAACAACCATGCTAAATAGTTTCTAATTTTTTTTCCTGAGTTTAGAAATACTGGTACTCAACTTCTTAACAAATTTGCTTTTTTTTAAATTCATTTTGTATTTTTCCCCAATTTTCCGTAGTGTAGCTACCCCCATCAATATCCTCCCCCCCTCCCCCTCCCAGATCCCATTCCCAACAACATTTCCCCTCTCCATCCTCCCACTGATCAGATGGTCGGACGGTGCCTGCGCTCCCGCCCCCCCTCGCGAGCTCCCGCCCCCTTTCCTGGAACAGTCCAGTGATGGGCCGCCCACCCGCCTGCCTGCAGTTGCTCCCACCTACCAACAATAGGCACCATCTCTGGTCAATGCAGAGAGGGCCACAGAGTGGAAGAGACAGCAGTTTACATGGGAGACATACCATAGAATAAGTTTTAAAGCAGTGTTAAAAAAAGATCCAGGAAGAGACAGAAGTTTACATGAGAGACATGCCTTAGAATAAGTTTTAAAGCAGTGTTAAAAAAAAGATCCAGGAAGAGACAGCAGTTTACATGGGAGACATACCATAACTAAATATGTATACATATATAGACATATATATATTTATACAGTACATACATATACATATACTGTATAGACATGTATATTTATGTATCTCTATGTTAAAGCCCTTTGCAGTCTTTTTTTCTAACACCTAAGACCTCATATCATTGAGCCCTTATAACTTGTGTATGCAATATTTTATTTTAATAAATGTTATTAAATGGTGTTATTATGATTGTAACTGTACTGTGCAATGTATTCCTGATGTGTTTTGTGACACTATTTTGTTTCGTGAAACAATTAACCAGAGCTCTGAGGTTGCAGTAATCATTCTAGAGTAAATTGCGGTTGTGCTCATGCTTTCGCGTTTACTTTAAACTTGTAATACGAGCGGTAAACGCAATGTGCGCAAACATCCAAGAAAAAACCCTTTTCACTTGCGTGTAATTGTTAACTTGCCACTTGTTATCTAACCCATAATTGGGATATTTGCAAGCTCTACAGTTGACATGGGTAAATGTATTTATATGGAACACAGCATGCTTATAGCTTTTGTCTATATCTAGTGACCTTTTAAGTTGGAAGTTTATAGCTTTAATGGTTCTTGACCTGTTCCTTAAAAACAAACAAGGTAGTAAACAATTATGTGGGGTTTTTCTAATCTACATAGTAAAAAAGAAGGAGTTATCCTCATATAAATAAGGGCTTTTAGGTATATTTATATAACTTTGATGTGCACATAAGGGCATGAGTCTACTCAAAGAAATGCACATTTATTCATGCCAGCTGATCACAATTACCACTGTGATCTCCTGGCTATATAAACTAATTTAGAGGATTTACTTTAAAGAAGTGCTTCTGGGATTTATAACAAAGGCCATGGGGGTCTCTAGGCTTTTTCTGTTGGCCTATTATAAGTGCATATATGTTTTAAAGGGACATTGTGCTCTAAAATGTTCTTCCCTTTAATGTGTTCCCAATGTTCCATTTTACCTGCTGGATTGTATTTGTTTGCTATCTTTATTTTGTTATTTGAAATAGCTGATTTTGCCTTTAGAAACCCTCACCCACACTGAAAATATGAACACCAAACATATTCTGAAGTAAAGCATGTAAACAGGAGACAATAGCACCAATTAATATTTCTGTGGGGGTAGCAATTTTTGGTATGTGAAATAGCCGGCTGTGTTCATTAAACCCCTCAGCCATAATCAATTACATCAATGACATCACTAGTGGAACACTTATGACATTGTCAATGACATCACTAGTGACATCAAACAGGACATCATCTTACAGAGTATGAGGGACAGAGGTTCTGACAGAGTGAGCAGGGGCTGGTACACGAGGGATATATATAAATATATATTAGAGATGTGGACTTGAGTTGCATGACTTAGACTTGACTTGGACTCAAGTCAAAAATTTGATGACGTGATTAAATTAGAAATAATCAAGAAAGACTTGTGACTTGACTTAGACTTTGACAGAAATGACTCGAGACTTGACCTTGACTTGAGCCCTATGACTTGCCAAGTCTTTATACATTCTAAAGGTCAGAGTTATTACCTAGTGTGGTCCCTGGAGAATGTATATAAATAATAGATTTAAAATACCTAACTCACTTTTGTTTTAATTACACCCCAAGATATTTATTTTTGGTCAAGCAATAAAATATGATAAAATGGCATTGGAAAGTGTCATGTTTTTTTTTTTAGTAATAAAAAGGTTATACAAAATCTCAGAATGTCACTATCTAAGGTTATTTGTTAAAGCCTGACCCTTATGTGAACACTTTACACACATGCTTTGACTGACTGTTTAAGAGATTTCCATCAACAGGAATTCAATCTACAAACAAGGTCGGCCAATCAGAGCAGTCCATGGAAAGTGAAACTGGGATAAACTAAGATGTTGCTCTCAGTCTGAAGTTAAAGTAATATAACTACAAAAGTACAACAAACAAAAATGTAACCAAATTCTCATTTTATGCTGACTGGGCTTGTCTGTTATTAACATAAAAAAAATGTAGAGAAGACGAAGTACAGCAAAATTTGCCTGTGTAGAATCTTGTGAAAGTTTCAACAGTCTGAAGATGAGGTGAAACTGTTTGGAGTATATCGCAAGAAACCAAGAAAGGACGTTAAGACCACTTCAGCACATCAGCTAATGCTCTCTTGTTCTGGGGTATGAACATGAAGATTCTTCCAGCACTATTTCTAGTGCTCCGGACTTACTTGTGACCTGCAAACCAATGACTTGGTCCCACCTCATATATATATATATATATATATATATATATATATATATATATATATATATATAACCAGCACCCATAATAGAAATTGTAATGTTCTCTGACTTGTGTGTGTTTTAGTCTTAAGTTTGAGGTCACCATATACTTAAATATTGACAACGCATCTATTCAATGTTGAGCACAGATTTTACTTAGCATCCAAATAAATAATACCAGTGACCAGTCTGATCACCTACCTACCTAGGTTGATGAGTTTCAACCTTTTTACCAAATATGATGCAGATACTGGTCAGCTGCTAAGCTATTAGCTAGTTTTGCTTTTGTTTTATTCTTTATTTAAGCTGACCACCGCCAAGTGTTTAACATTAGAACAATGGGGGGGCTGCCTACAATACTGGGCACGCCCCCAGTCCAATTTACCAGGAGGTTGCAGGACGCCAAAAAAGGTAGGACGTTCCATGCAGTTCCAACAGCATTAAAGCCCAGAGCCGTTAGGACTCATGGAACGTCCTAACTGCGTGAAGTGGTTAAAAAGGAAGCACAAACATGGATCGCATTTTTGCTCTTTCACAAAATGAATTTTTATTGTCTCTGAGGACCTCTAGTGGTCATTTGTACTATCTCCTTTCTGTCAGCAAAACATTGGTTAGACTTTTATGGTTAGTGAAAATAATTAATAACAGTTTGCTCTTAACATTTCTTACTATCCTGTTTTTTGTTTGTTTTAAAAAATAATCTCACACTCTTTTTTTTTTTTGCTTTTCTGCCAATCTGTGTCTTTGCAATAAGAAGAATTGGAAGAGGGGAAAAAAAGAATGTGCTTCAAAAAAATAGCTCTGTTTAATCCTTAACCCTTAATTTGTTTTACACTGAGCAATTCTCTGGTTTAGTGTAATTTTGATGCTTATGTTTATCAGTTTGAAAGTAAACTTTGAAAATAAACATGTTTGCTTGAGCACAATTTAATTTAACACGCATTTGGGTTAGCGCAACCACACTTGAAAAAAATGTCACTTGACAAACATTAAAAATACATTACAAAGTACAGTTACACTCATAATAGCACTGTCTAATAAAAAAATGTTTTTTTTAATTCCAAGAAAAAGTTATAAGAGCTCAAAGATATGAGGTCTCAGGTGTTAGAAAAAAGGCATGCAAAGGGCTTTAACACAGAGATACATACATACATACACCTGTCTTAATATGTATATGTGTGTATATATGTATATGAACAAAGTGATGGGATAACGTTATCGGAATTCTCGTATTGCAGATACAGCTGGTTTGATGTAAATACAGATGTAGTACCCCAAAGAAAACCCATGTAAGCTAGAATGAACGAGTTTACTGCTCAGAAATCACTGTTTTGCCAATATCACAAGGTCTGGAGAGGCGCAAATTCTAAATCTCAACAGGCCCAAATAAATAGATTTAAGAATCAAATGTATATATAAAAAAAATGAAACAAAACACAATTCACAATTCAAAAACGATGAAACATTACATCAAAAATAAAGTTTAAAGCTAAATATGCTTAAATATGAATGAGTGATGAGAAAAAGTTTCCAATAGTGGTAGAAACTTCCTAGATTTAGTTTTTTGCCATGAGGTAACAAGATTTTGACAAAACTGTATAAAAAAGATAGTACTGCAATGGCTATCTCCATGCCAAAAGCACCCACAATCCAAGTTGGGTTATGAATATTCCTTTTGGACAGTACCAAAGAATATGAAGGAACTGTTCCAAATTGGAAGATTTCAATAAAGAAGCACAAGAACTTCCAAATAAGGTTTTGGCAAAGGGATACCCTGCGGGCTTGCTAAAAGAGGCCCAAAATAGAACTCTGGAATTTGATAGACAAATGCTTCTTGAGGGTAAAAAAGAACCAAAAAAAGGAGTCTACAAAAAAAGGGTGGACAAAAAATATAAACAAAACCAGTTTTATTACTAAATACAATGAAGGGGCAAGATAGATTAAGAACATCCTTCAGAAACACTGGTATATTCTGGAACAAGATTCCCCCTAAAAGATATCACAGAGAATAGTCCCACAGTAATATACAGACAAAACCAGAATTTAACATCTATTTTGGCCCCAAGCAAACTAAAATCAGATAAACCTAGGAGTATAAATTGGTTAGGTGAAAGATCCAAGTTTTTTTTAAAGTGTAACAGTTAAACTGTGAAGCATGTATTCACCATTACAATGCAACAAAACCAACAAAGTCAATCAGCTCAACCACATTTGTGAAATCATTTAATATCTTGTGCCAATGTAACGGTAAAACCGATTATGTTGTGTACCTACTACAGTGTAGTTGTAATTTACAGTACGTAGGAAGAACAACCTGCCCATACAAGAAAAGGTTGCTGGAACATATAACAAACATAAAATTAGGCCTAACGTCACATAATCTATCGAATTACATTACATTACATACTAAGTCCTTGCACACTCTGCACTCTCCGCGGGGATATGTAAACATAAGGATCACATGGTGTCACGCTCTTCAAGGGAGCATGTTCAGGTGTTGGAAGCTGTTGTGCAGAGGTGTCAGGTTCTGGGGTTAAAGTTGTGTTTTGTCTGCGTGAGTCTTTCCTTTTTGGCATAATTAAACTGATACAAGGGTTTTAGAAAATAAAGGTGAAGTTTTTTGATAAGTTAATTAGCAATGCAGAGAGATGCAAACTAGATAAAATGCAAAATCTCTGTGCAGACAATAATACAAAGTAACTTGGTTAAGACAATCTTAAAGCAGGCAAAAATGTAAATCAACAGTAGACAAGAAACTTGGCAATAGCAGGCAGGATATGTAGATATGCTGTAGACCAAAACTTGTCAGTAACAGGCAGGACATGAAGAGATGCTGTAATCAGGTAACTTTGTAAATACAGGCAGGATACTTGCATAGGCTGTAGACTGGAACTTTATAGTAACAGGTAGGAATACAGATCTTTGTAATAACAGGCAGAATACTTGCATAGGTTGTAGACTGGAACTCTGTAGTAACAGGCAGGAATGCAGTTCTTTGTAATAACAGACAGGATACTTGCATATACTTTAGACTGGAACTCTGTAGTATCAGGTAACAAGCAAGCAAAAGTACCTGAGGCAGGGGGCGTGTCCAAGCAGCGGCTCTGTTTAGTCACACTTTTCTAAACTCTGGGAGAAAAGAATATAATCCGCCGATTATTTCTGCAATCCTACAGCTGTTTACTATTAGCACAAGTGGCGTTGTGCTCCTGTGGATCAGCAAGCAATATTATTTTCTAAAGGGCTGTATTTATGATCCGGAGGCGAAAAAGGACAACTGAGGCCTGGAGCGGCGGCTACTATACAGGCAGCGTTCCCCCCTAGGAAATCCCTAGGGCAATTTGCCAGATACTTTACTATTGCAATACCTTGGTTTTACAAAAGCAAATAACATTTTACAAAAGCGACTAACTTTTTACAGTTGGGCAACTGAACAGTGAGAGAAGCTGCAAGTGTCAAATGGTAGTACATACTGACGATCTCTCTAACATTTTAGAATGTAGAATAGCCAAATTAGAAGCACTGTTTCAGGCTCTGATAGACAAAGCTGAACATGATTTACAAATACTGATAGAACGAACATCAAGTATAAGGTACAAGCCAAACCAACCTCGACATCTACCAGCGGCAGGACATGCACCAACACAAAATCTATCAGAGACCGGTAATCATCACGCCTAACGATAATGTGAATATCTGCCCAGGTGGTAACTTGCTAATATCACCCCTGCCGATACATCTAAGGGACAATCACAGAGTAGAAAACAGCAAACACTGGTATGACCCTCGGGCCAAATAGCTCCTTGTTACGGAGCAGGATATTTCCAGGGAGACCATCGCTACCACATTTTCCAAGATAGCGCCTGCCTCCATACTGAGTTTACTATTAGTACAAGTGGCGTTGTGCTCCTGTGGATCAGCAAGCAATATTATTTTCTAAAGGGCTGTATTTATGATCCGGAGGCGAAAAAGGACAACTGAGGCCTGGAGCAGCGGCTACTATACAGGCAGCGTTCCCCCCTAGGAAATCCCTAGGGCAATTTGCCAGATACTTTACTATTGCAATACCTTGGTTTTACAAAAGTGAATAACATTTTACAAAAGCGACTAACTTTCTACAGTCAGGCAACTGAACAGTGAGAGAAGCTGCAAGTATCAAAATGGTAGTACATACTGACGATCTCTCTAACATTTTAGAATGTAGAATAGCCAAATTAGAAGCACTGTTTCAGGCTCTGATAGACAAAGCTGAACATGATTTACAAATACTGATAGAACGAACATCAAGTATAAGGTACAAGCCAAACCAACCTCGACATCTACCAGCGGCAGGACATACACCAACACAAAATCTATCAGAGACCGGTAATCATCATGCCTAACGATAATGTGAATATCTGCCCAGGTGGTAACTTGCTAATATCACCCCTGCCGATACATCTAAGGGACAATCACAGAGTAGAAAACAGCAAACACTGGTATGACCCTCGGGCCAAATACCTCCTTGTTACAGAGCAGGATATTTCCAGGGAGACCATCGCTACCACATTTTCCAAGATGATGCCTGCCTCCATACTGAGCAGATCCCGGGTGAGAGACCTAAACCCAAACAAGACTGCAGTCAACAAAGAAGATCAGGGACAACCACTACAGTACCGGACTGACAAAGAAGCAGTTTACGAGAGAGCGATATCTGGAGCCTATACCACCGCCTCAAGGGCTCGGGGGGGATCCCTGGGTGGCAGAGGAACCTGATTAATCAAATCCTCTATCTAATGTACAAGATATTAAGGCCTCTGCTTTGATGTGAGATATTAAGGAGACTTAATAAGCTCTAATAAGGGCTGGATTGTTCAGCTTAACAATGGAAGTTATACAAAACATCCCAATCTCCTCTAATAAGGACAACACTGAAGGGATTGCTCAGCAGGCAATTTTCAATGGCGGATAGCATTTCTGTAAAGCTCCTGTACCAACGGATCTTTTATTTAGAGGATCAGGTTATTATAACGAAAAGTTAAATGATGTTCAGTTATGTTCTGAGTTAAGTTAATAGCATCTTAACCACTTATGTTATAAGCTAATCTATGAATTATCTGGGACGAATAGCAATGCACAACTGTATTAACTAAATATGCAGTAATATTTAGACTAATAGTAAACAATGTCCACAAAATGTATTATTTATAATTATTATACTGTTTTTTGAAATAACACCTATACTAATGGCGCTCAGACTGAAAGTTTATTGTATCGCCTTTATAGAGTGTGACTCAATCCTTCGGCTATCCTAGAAAAGAGATACTGATTTGCTGCTTAGAAGTCCTTTAAAATGGGATGTGGCTACTGAGGAACTTTTGAGAACATCCGGTAAACGGGGGCTGGAAGCCACAGCACTCCACCGGAACTAACAGTCCGAAGATTGGAACAGTGCACTGTTGAACAGGAGGAGACTTTGCAGAACGCTAAACGCCAACAAACCGTATGTACATACTATGAGCTAAAAACAAGCTATTTACAGGTACCCAGCAGAACCTTTTTCATAGAGCCTTTAACAAAGGAGAACGGATACTATAGGCAGCCTCGTGTAAATGTGCACAGCTAAGCCACAATCTGTTATATTTGTCAGAGCACATGCCCAAATACAACAATATAACTATAATTTACAACTCAGAAGTCAAGATTTTAATTTAAGCCTAGAAAGGTATTTGCAACCTACCTTGAAAATATCAACCACAACCAACAAAGGGTCTATACGAAACAATTTTTTTTTCAAGAGACATTGAACTGATAGCAACATTGTTTCAAGGACCTTTTATGTTTTCATTTTTATGTATCAATTTTAATGTACCCAGTACTTATATGTTTTACTAAGAAGTGCACATGCTTTAGATATATTTAGATTAATTTACCAATTATAATATATATTTAATCTAGATTAGTATTATTCAACACCGGTGTTTTAAATATAAAAGTATTTTTAGCATT
This sequence comes from Bombina bombina, assembly GCF_027579735.1. Lineage (NCBI taxonomy): Eukaryota > Metazoa > Chordata > Amphibia > Anura > Bombinatoridae > Bombina > Bombina bombina. The sequence goes on from NC_069503.1 coordinate 696,242,994, forward strand.
TTAAGAATTGAATATTTTAAGAATTGAATATTGTATAATAAAACAATACATTTCACCTAATACACTGAGTTTTTCTATAAGAAACCTCTTACGGAGTTAAATAACTCACAAATCCAAAAGGATTATTAGAGACGTACCACACTTATCATTATGGACACATACTATTAAGACATTATCGCCTAGATTACGAGTCTTGCGTTAGGGCTAAAAAGCAGCGTTGAGAGGTCCCAACGCTGCTTTTTAACGCCCGCTGGTATTACGAGTCTTGAAGGTACAGGTGTACCGCTCACTTTTTTTTTCGCGACTCGAAAGTACCGCAAATCCATTTACGCCATTTGCGTATCCTATTTTTTCAATGGGATTTTCCTAACGCCGGTATTACAAGTTTTCCTAAAAGTGAGCGGTACACCCTCTACCTCCAAGATCCCTACCGCATTTGAAAGTCAGTAGTTAAGAGTTTTATGGGCTAGCGCCGTAGTATAAAACTCTTAACTAAAGTGCTAAAAAGTACACTAACACCCATAAACTACCTATTAACCCCTAAACCGAGGCCCCCCCCCCACATCGCAGACACTAAAATAAAAATTTGAACCCCTAATCTGCTGAACTGGACATCGCCGCCACTTCAATAAATGTATTAACCCCTAAACCACCGCACTCCCGCCTCGCAAACACTAGTTAAATATTATTAACCCCTAATCTGCTGTCCCTAACATCGCCGACACCTACCTACATTTATTAACCCCTAATCTGCTGCCCCCAACATCGCCACCACTATATTAAATGTATTAACCCCTAAATCTAAGTCTAACCCTAACACGCCCTAACTTAAATATTATTTAAATAAATCTAAATAAAATAACTACAATTAAATAAATTATTCCTATTTAAAACTAAATGTACTTACCTATAAAATAAACCCTAAGCTAGCTACAATATAACTTATAATTAGATTGTAGCTATCATAGGGTTAATTTTTATTTTACAGGCAACTTTGTATTTATTATAACTAGGTACAATAGTTATTAAATAGTTATTAACTATTTAATAAACTACCTAGCTAAAATAAATACAAAAGTACCTGTAAAATAAAACCTAACCTAAGTTACAATTACACCTAACACTACACTATAATTAAATTAATTACCTAAATGAAATTAAATTAATTACAATAAAATAAAATAAACTAAAGTACAAAAAAACCCACTAAATTACAGAAAATAATAAAATAATTACAAGTTTTTAAACTAATTACACCTAATCTAATCCCCCTAATAAAATAAAAAAGCCCCCCAAAATAAAAAAAAATCCCTACCCTATACTAAATTACAAATAGCCCTTTAAAGGGCTTTTTGTGGGGCATTGCCCCAAAGTAATCAGCTCTTTTACCTGTAAAAAAAAGTACAATACCCCCCAAACATTAAAACCCACCACCCACACACCCAACCCTACTCTAAAACCCACCCAATTAATAAAACCTAACACTAACCACTTGAAGATCACCCTACCTTGAGACGTCTTCACCCAACCGGGCTGAAGTCCTCAACGAAGCTGGGCGAAGTGGTCCTCCAGACGGGCAGAAGTCTTCATCAAAGCCGGGCAGAAGAGGTCCTCCAGAAGGGCAGAAGTTTTCACCCAGACAGCATCTTCTATCTTCATCCTTCCGGCGCGGAGCGGGTCCATCTTCAAGACATCCGACGCGGAGCATCCTCTTCTTTCTTGATCCGATGACTAAATGCTATCAGCCAATCGGGAATTAAGGTAAAAAAAATCCTATTGGCTGATCCAATCAGCCAATAGGATTGAGCTTGCATTCTATTTGCTGTTCCAATCAGCCAATAGAATGAGAGCTCAATCCTATTGGCTGATTGGATCAGCCAATAGGATTAAACTTCAATCCTATTGGCTGATTGCATCAGCCAATAGTATTTTTTTCTACCTTAATTCCAATTGGCTGATAGAATTCTATCAGCCAATCGGAATTGAAGGGATGCCATCTTGGATGACGTCACTTAAAGGTACCGTCATTTAGTCGTCGGATCAAGAAAGAAGAGGATGCTCCGCGTTGGATGTCTTGAAGATGGACCCGCTCCGCGCCGGAAGGATGAAGATAGAAGATGCCGTCTGGATGAAGACTTCTACCCGTCTGGAGGATCTCTTCTGCCCAGCTTCGATGAAGACTTCTCCCCGTCTGGAGGACCACTTTGCCCGGCTTCGTTGAGGATTTTGGCCCGGTTGGGTGAAGATGTCTCAAGGTAGGGTGATCTTCAAGGGGTTAGTGTTAGGTTTTATTAAGGGGGGATTGGGTGGGTTTTAGAGTAGGGTTGGGTGTGTGGGTTTTAATGTTGGGGGGGTATTGTATTTTTTTTTTACAGGTAAAAGAGCTGATTACTTTGGGGCAATGCTCGGCAAAAAGCCCTTTTAAGGGCTATTTGTAATTTAGTATAGGGTAGGGATTTTTATTATTTTGGGGGGCTTTTTTATTTTATTAGGGGGATTAGATTAGGTGTAATTAGTTTAAAAACTTGTAATTATTTTATTATTTTCTGTAATTTTGTGTTTATTTTTTGTACTTTAGCTTATTTTTTTTAATTGTAATTAATTTAATTTAATTGTAGTTAATGTAGGTAATTAATTTAATTATAGTGTAGTGTTAGGTGTAATTGTAACTTAGGTTAGGTTTTATTTTACAGGTACTTTTGTGTTTATTTTAACTAGGTAGCTATTAAATAGTTAATAACTATTTAATAACTACTGTACCTAGTTAAAATAAATACAAAGTTGCCTGTAAAATAAAAATAAACCCTAAGCTATCTACAATGTAATTATTAGTTATATTGTAGCTAGCTTAGGGTTTATTTTACAGGTAAGTACATTTAGTTTTAAATAGGAATAATTTATTTAATTGTAGTTATTTTATTTAGATTTATTTAAATAATATTTAAGTTAGGGGGTGTTAGGGTTAGACTTAGGTTTAGGGGTTAATACATTTAATATAGTGGTGGCGACGTTGGGGGAAGCAGATTAGGGGTTAATAAGTGTAGTTAGGTTGCAGCAACATTGGGGGCGGCAGAGTAGGGGTTAATAAATATAATGTAGGTGTAGGCGATGTTAGGGGCAGCAGATTAGGGGTTCATAGGTATAATGTTGGTGGCGGCGGTGTCCAGAGCAGCAGATTAGGGGTTAATAATATAATGCAGGTGTCGGCGATGTCGGGGGTGGCAGATTAGGGGTTAATAAGTGTAATATTAGGGGTGGTTAGACTCTGGGTTCATGTTAGGGTGTTAGGTGTAGACATAAAATGTGTTTCCCCATAGGAATCAATGGGGCTGCGTTAGGAGCTGAACGCTGCTTTTTTGCAGGTGTTAGGTTTTTTTTCAGCTGGCTCTGCCCCATTGTTTCCTATGGGGAAATTGTGCACGAGCACGTTACACCAGCTCACCGCTACCATAAGCAGCGCTGGTATTGAGGTGAGATGTGGAGCTAAATTTTGCTCTACGCTCACTTTTCTGCGGCTAATGCCGGGTTTGAAAAAACCCATAATACCAGTGTTGTCTGTAGGTGAGCGGTGAGCAGAAACTGCTCATTTGTTAGCACCGCACGGCTTTACCGACAAAACTCGTAATCTACCCGTATATTATTATATATTTTTAGAGTCATACATAGTAAAATTAATTATAAACCTGAGAGCCACCCTGAAGAACATCCCAAGACCTATATAATATCTAGTTTAAGTTTATTTTAGGAATCGGCATTAGTTTGCGCCACCTTATATTAGAATTGAATTTTTTTATAGCCTTCATCACTGACGGCCGCAGCAGTGAAGGTGAGGAAATATACAGCCTATAATGAATCTGACATGCCATATTTTACCAAGAACTAAGAAAACTGCTCACCCCACACTAGATCTTATCGCAGATGAGAATGTAATTTTTTTTTTTTATTTTTTTTTTTTGTATTAAGGACATTACATAGAAAGTAAAATACAACTGTTAGTATAGAATACAGCTATGCAAACCTTTACATCATAGTTGATAAATAGACTTGTATTCACAAAAGTGCAGTCCTTATTTTCTATCCCCTGAGAAAAGGTTGGACACTTTTGGTCCCATATTAACATTATGAATAAAAGCTGAGGGATTTTCATTAACACAGTAAACCAGAAATTATGAGAAGTAACACAGAATTTTGCATCTGTAGGAGGAGTATTGTGAACTTGGTGTAGAGTAAAAATAAAACTAGATGCTAATTTTAAAAACTGATTGATTAAAATACAACCGCACCGTCGTTTATGCCTGTGTTTCTGTGAGATATTGCCACAAACCCTTTCTAAAACACATCAATTTACCACCATAATAGGCACATATAAGAGAACCTCATAACATGTGAAGAGCTATACATAAAACAAAACTTTAAAGCAGTCTGGCAGTTATAGAATGATAGGTCACGGTCCCCAGAACCTATCTGCAAAAAGTGCAAGGCCTTATTGTTAGTTAGCTCCCATAACCTTCAAAGATGCGATGAATTATTAACGCCTCACCTGTCTCACATGCGGTTGGTAAATGAGCCGGCGCTGAGCTCTGCTAAAAAAAATAAATATGGCAAATCCCCCTAACTGGTTAACAGTACTGTCTGCACATTCCATATAGGGACCTGTCCCACACCGCCTCGGCCACTTGCGATATAGGAGGAGTTTGAGTTAAAATATTCAATGTACTTTAATGCCATGGGATTGCCTCATATAGAAATATATATGTTTAGGGTTACACAGTTGCTAAGGAAGTGTCCCGCCACTAAAAGCATTATCAGGCACTATCTCCGGCTTTGCGATGCAAGTGTGGGTTATATATTGAGAACAGCTTGGCGTGGAGGCTTCACATATCAATTCTGTCAGCCTGTCTACAATTTAAGCATAGCGAACATAATGAATTTACATAAAAGGAAAACCAAACGTACAAGTAAAACCTAAATAAAGCAGTGCAATACATTTACAAATTTTAACGGCTGACAGACACTTTACCTTCATAACCCCTAGGAATTGTTTAAGTCGGGTATACAATTTTAGGATATAAGGCTTTATTTATATGCATGTGCCATGAAGTGTCAAATGCCGCAGGGAAAGTGACCCACTTCTCCATGGGGACCTGCAATGTATGTGGGGGTTTGCACACAGTCATGTATTTGCCCAGAGAGGATGAAATCAGTGTTCCCGTTATGTCGGGAGAGTTCCATAAGTACAGTGCATTAGGAATAAAACCCTGCACTACGATGATGTTGTCATGGTCTTGTTTAGTCCCTGTGGTTCGGGATGTAAGCTGAACAGGTAGCCAACTGGAGTTGAGGGCAGGGTATTTGTGATCCAGAATGTCCGGTGGTGAGCGTAAAGGTTTCTCCATGGGTTTTTTCTCTTTAGCAGTCACCGTTGACTCGTCTTCTACATGTCGTATTATAGTCTGGAGGGAAAGCGCGCCTAGGAGATCAGCTTGATCTAATTCCCCTGTCAACTGTTTCTTGGATTCTGCGACCCTCCTGGGCCCAATAGGTAAGACACACTTCAGGGTCTTTGGTTGTAAATACTAAAAAGGAAGAGAAATAAAGATATCTCACACCAGCACTCTTAGTCCAATATGTTTTACTTAGTAAAAGATAGTTCACATATGCTTAAAACTATCTACTGTGCACAGTTAACACAACTAATACTAAGGCAGGACTTATGTAACAGGTATATACACCCTATTACCATACAAAGTAAATATTGAAACAAAAAAGGAAATGATAAATAAAACATTAAATACTGAGGAAAACACTCGCAAGTAAAGCAACAAACATGGATAAATAATAAAGTTCATGAGATGCAAAACAGCAAAGATATACTTATCGTTGGCCAACGTTAATACTGTATAGTTGCTGTCCTTAAAGTAGCAGAGTATCCCATGAACCGGTCATCAAAGATTTATCCGTGTAAATTGTAATCCGTCTGTGACTGTTCCTTTAGGTGAAAAGCAGCATATTCTCTGTAACAGGGTGATCCTGGAGGGAGCTGCGCTCCACAGCCGAAGGCCGGTTGATCCCAGCACACACAAGCCGTGGCGTGTAGTATGAACGTAGCGGTAATTCTTCCCTCTACACTTTGTTACTTGCTTACTTGCTGCTTGACAGGAAATCCTCCCAACGGAACTGTGCACTACTTTGTAGCTTAAAGATTATACAGGCTACTCTGGGCGTTCTCCTCACTGTCGCTCAGATCAGACTGAGCCGTTATAGCCGACGTACGTTTCACCAATTCTTTGGCTTCATCCGGGCAATTGTATGTTTGTATTTGGTGCCGTCCTCATTTAAAGGGATATTGAGTACCATTACCTCCGGAAACATAGCTGGTGAATATTGGTTCCTATTCACTGAGTTTCATTAGTGAACATATCTTCATAATGAAAGCCCATCTGTTTCAATATAATATTCATAAACTTTTTACAAAAAGCAACATAATAATTGCTAAGTGTCAACCATATTGGTGCGTAATGAGATACTACTATTCACTTTATAGCAGACTACTTTGTGCAGAGGCAAATTCACTCACAGTGACAGCGACTTTTAACCAGATGCCACCTCAATTTCTAAATTTAACCTTAAGGCTACATCTTATACTTAAAACCTGCTACATCCTATACTTGAGACCTTTTCAATTCAACTCAAAATAATATACTGTCACAGACATTATTTATTCACAATCATAGAAAATGACCTAAATTATTTTCTTCATTCAGACCTTGGGGCGTGAGGGTTCCCAGGTTGAAAATCCACTTACTTTCTCGCTGTAGCAATATTTTGTCTATATTACCACCGCGAATACCTAAGTGGACCTTATCAATACCTATAAGCCTAAAGCAGTTAGGAGAAGAATTGTGATATTCTGTAAAATGTCTCGCCACACTTGAAGTTATGACATCTTGTTCGATGTCTCTCACATGTTCCAGTGTGCGATCTCGTAGGGCCCTTGTGGTTTTCCCCACATAATATTGGGGACAGTTGCATTTTGCTAGATAAACTAGTCCCTCCGTTCTACACGTTATCTTAGAGCGAATCCTATAAATTTTACCTTTCCTATCTGAGAAAAAACTTATTTTCTCTATATAGTTGCAGGCTTTGCATTTTTTACATGGATAACACCCTGGCTCCATACTCTTCCTGTCCAGCCAATTTCCATCCAATTGTGGCCGAACATAATGACTATGGACCAGGCTGTCACGTAAATTAGGAGCCCTGCGTGTAGTCATTAGGGGTTCTGGAGTTAAAATTTCACATAGTTTAGTGTCTGTCAGAAGAATATGCCAATATCTTTGCATTATTTTCCTCAAATCCTCCCAACTTTCATTATATCTTGATATGAATCTTATTGGTCCACTCTGTCTTTTATTAGGTTTTTTAGCTGTAACATTGAAGATACTCTCTTCCTGTGTTCGTTTATATTGGCGTTGATATGCTGCACTTATCATTTTTTTAGGGTACCCCCTGTCTCTAAAACGTTTAGTCAGCCCCTGTGATTCTTTAATAAACTCCTCATCTGTTGTACAATTCCTTCGTGCCCTAAAGAACTGTGATACTGGAATACCTTTTATTTGATGTTTAGGGTGAAAGCTGTCAGCCCTTAACAGGCTATTAGTGGAAGTTATTTTACGATAGACTTTTGTTGTCAAAATACCTTGATAGGCCATTACTGTCACATCCAAAAAATTGATAGAGTTAAAGTCACACGTAAGTGTAAACTTCAAATTGAATGTCTCATTATTCAAAGATTCAACATAAGACTTCAATTGTGGTTTTGTACCCCGCCACAGGAGGAACACGTCATCTATGTAGCGAAGCCACATAGAGACGTGCTCACTCACTGTGGCAGAGTCCAGAACATAAATATTTTCCCAGAAACCTAGATAGAGGCACGCATATGAGGGCGCAAATTTCGCCCCCATAGCCGTGCCTCGTATCTGTAGGAAATACCTGTCATCATACACAAAGAGATTATTTGTAAGTGCAAATTCCAGTAAATCACAAACGAAGTTTGTATGTCTCTGAAAAGCACTCCCTCTTTGCTGCAGAAAGAATCGTGTAGCCTGCATTCCCTTTTCATGGGGAATGCTAGAATACAGAGACTCAACATCGATAGTTGCCAATATTGTATCCTCTTCAATACTAATGCCACTGATCTTTCTTAGAAAGTCAGGGGTGTCCTGGACATAGGTTGTAAGATATTGGACAAATGGTTTGAGGAAGTGATCAATGTATTCCCCTATACTTTCCAAAGGTCCATCAATGCCGGCAATTATTGGTCTTCCAGGGGGGTATTTACACCCCTCCTTATGGACCTTTGGAATAGTATAGAATGTGGGTATCTTTGGATTCTTAGGTAACAAATATTCAAATTCATCTTTTGAAATAATATCATTCATCAAACCATATTCCAAGATAGTTTTTAATTTCTTTAGAATAGTACTCAGAGGGTTATCATACATTTTCTTATATTGTGCTGTGTCATTTAACTGTCTGTAACACTCTTCCTTGTATTTCAAAGTATCCTGTATTACCAAATTTCCACCCTTGTCAGATGGTTTAATGGTTAGATTTTTATTTGATCCTAGCTCATAAAGAGCTTTTCTTTCATCTTGAGTAAGATTATCCATTACAATATTGTCATTATTTAGACGCATAATCTCCCCTTCCACCAATCTGACAAAGGTCGAAACTACCGGTACTTTATTAAGATTGGGCATAAACGTGGATTTTGGTTTAAGACCACTATCGATGGTATTTTGATCCTCAACGGTGTCAGTAGTTACATTATCATGTGCCAATGATTCAAGTGTAGCCAAAACTTCATCTGAATTTAAATGCTTATCAGGCTCTACATCAAACAGTTTATGGCAAGTTAATTTTCTAGCAAATAATTTTAGATCCTTTACTGCCTCAAATTTATCCAAAGCATAGATGGGCGAGTATGACAACCCTTTTTTTAAAAGAGATGTTTGTTCACTTGTCAACTGTATTGAAGAAAGATTAATAATAGCCATATCAACTATTTCTTTGTTCTCAATTTGTAATTGGATCTCCTGGAGTTGGCTGTTCTCTTTTTTTTGTTGGTTACATTTACTTCTGCTGCGTCTAGTTTTTGGGTGTCTTTTTCTGCTTGTCCTAAAGGGACCTTTCTTTGTTTATTCCCACTTTTTGCTCCATCTGAGTCACTACCTTCCTTTTTATTTTTATTATAAGTATACACCTGTTTCAGTTTATAATCCTTATCATCTCTAACATATTTTTTCTTTTTCTTAATTTTCATTTCAGATTGTGTGCGCAAGATCTCATTTTTCATCTTATCATTCAATTCTTTAAATTCGCTGTTCTCTTCCCATTTATTAAGTGTGGTTGTAGTCTCTGTCAGTTGCCTATTTATTTTCTCAAGTTTAAGTCTATCTTCCTTTAGAATTAGAGTCATTATTTTATTAGAGCATTCAGTCAGTATATCTTCCCATTGTTCCCTAAAATCAGGTATTTCTGTTTCCTGTAAATTTGTACCCGGTAATTTAAGGTTGTAAAGGCAAAGGTGGCTTCGAGATTAAAGGTGGAGCTTTCTGCATGAGAGAGAGAAGGTCCTGCTCTGACAGAGCCTTGTCTATCAATTTCTGAAATAATGCCTCTAATTTAAGCATAGTACGGTCTAGCGATGTGAGGGTGTTGTCGCTCTCCGTGTCTGCTACAGTAGCCGCCATTTTCTTTTTCCGATAATTGAAGTATGCGACAGATAAACTTTACCAAGAAGGTAAGGAGGAGGGAAAAAGTCAAAAAATAAGTGAAGGAACGAAGTAGTAGGATGTGTTCTGTCCTGAATTCGGTCCTGGTTGATCACCCCTGGGGATACACCAAGGGGGGGGGACGCTGCCTGTGAGATCGCCGCTGCTACAGGCCTCGATTGTCCGTTTCTGATCCTGGGATCATACGTACAGCCAAAGATAGTTGTATTAAAATGTGTAAAGATCAATTAGTTAGCTGATACCGTATTTGTGAGTTGATATTAATCGGCTTATAACCCACACTCCCAGAGCTCAGGAAAATGCGACTGCACGGAGCCGCTGCTTGGACACGCCCCCGAGAATGTAATTTTTAACCCATTAATGAAAATCTGCTGTTAGATTTCTTATTATAAACATAACTGAGCTATATAGTCTACTCTTTTCACTTGCAGGGCATAAATTGCATAATGTCAGAGATGTATGTATCTCAATCATTACTCAACTATATAGTATTATTGTATGATCTAGAAAAAGTCGCTAAAAACGTTAAATATTAATCATATGTATAATTATTTTGTTATAATTGAAAATATTAGCCAAGGTTTTGCCGGAAATATCGATGGTGTAATCTTTTCTGGTATGTTACATTTCCACCTTCCTACAATTTAATTTCTATCTGTATTTTATTTGAACCACGTAGATGTAAAACAATTTTTTCTCAAAAACAAAAAAAGAGGACTGGACTCTCTTTCACATAAGCTATGATATCAGAAACTATGTAATTATCTGTAATTCCTGTTTAATACTTTGTAAAAGCATATCATTTATTGTCCTCAATAAAAAAAAAAAATATATATATATATATATATATATATATATATATATATATATATAAAAAGTAGTACCTGAGGCAGTCCTTAGGGAATATCAGAGAATTAGCCAAGGTCAATTGCCAGGAAATCAGTCCAGAAACTAAACACAGTGCCAAGGGAAAATCCAGAAGAGTAGTCTCAAAATGAAGCAGAAATCAGGCACCAGGAAATCCAACAAATCTGTATTCAAACAGGAATCTGGACCAGAGGCTCTGTCAGAGTGCATCACTCAATGTCAAGGCCCAGAACTAAAAGCAACCCTGCCTAATATAGCAGGCTGCTGATTATATGATTTGTTACAGCTGGTAGGCAGGTGGAGCTAGAGAGCCAAAGTTGCAGCAAAACCAATTTTCTCAGCCTGGGACCAAGCCATCTGGTAGCGAAGAAAGTAAGTCAGCAGGCTGGGGAAGAACAGCAGCAAAAATAAAAACAGGTGCCAGGTTCAACTGTAGGCTGGATCATGACACATGGAGAGTGCTAGATCATTGGTGCTCCAGGAGGAGTGCCGAGATGAGTCACAACAACACGTGACCAGAAATACCATTTAGATTCTTTTTTTGCTTGGAGGTGGAGCCACAACATCTGTTTTTAAATAGCAAACTTTTAGTGACTTCTTAAACCTCTGATGAAGAAGGTCATATAGTTTTTATTCCTTCGAAACGCATAAGGTATTACGGCACCTCTCACCGTGCCATATAGTTTTATGGACATTTTGAATGTTTGATTTAAATTGTGCTTCGTTTGTGGGAGACTTATCTACCCTTATCCGTATGTGAAAGCCGTTTGTTCATCTGCTGTAGATGAAGGGACAGATTGTCATTTCACATAAGGATCGTGTCTAAGGCTTGTTAATACCTCATTGTTTTGAGGTTAACTAATGTGAGCAGAACATCCTCAGGGCTTTATACATGCAGTTCATTTGTTTTTCCTATTAAACCGCAGTATTGCACCATTATTTTGTTTTTTGTTTCTTCTTATGTTACTCTGACTCGAGGATTCCTGATCGCTTCTACCACACTGCAACAAGCACTGAAGGCATCATATAAAGATACAGACCTTGCGACGGGTTACGTGTAGTGCCAGATCAGAGCTCTCCTGTCAAGCTGTCTACCTACCTCATATTGATTGAGGTTGGAGCCTATAAGTAGGAAATTCTACAACTAATGTAAATATTTTCTCATCGCTCCTTCTTCATTCATATTTAAGCGTTTTTAGCTTTTAACTTTATTTTTTAAAGTGATGTTTCATCTTTTTTGAATTGTGTTTTATTCCCTTTTTTTATATCTACGTTTGATTCTTAACCCTTTAAGGACCAGCGACGTACCCTGTATGTCACTGGCCTTTTTTTGGGACTTGATTGTTTTATAGCGCGGTCTTGTCACCAGCATTGAGACTGCTCTATTCCACAAAGCCTGCTGGAGGGAGGGCATTAATAGCGTGTTCTTGCTAGACTTGTGCTATTATGTCCTGAAAAAACCCTTAACGAACAGTGACATACAGGGTACATTGTGGTCATTAAGGGGTTAAATCTGTTTATTTGGGCCTGTTTAGATTTAGGATTTGCGCCTATCCAGACCTTGTGATATTGGCAAAACATAGGAGTGATTTCTGAGCACTAAACTTGCTCATTCTAGCTTACACTACCCCCTTTCTCCAGGGGTTTTCTTTGGGGTACTTCATTTGTGTTTACATCAAACCAGCTGTATCTGCAATAAGAGAATTCCGATAGCGCTATCCCATCACTTTGTTCTCTTGTATTGTCTGCGTTCAGCAAGACTGGGGACCTTGCTGTATTCTGTTTTGGGATTGGGCTGCTGCAGAGTTCTTTTTTATTTTATTTTGTTTTCTTATTTTTTTAGAAGATTTAATCAACGTCGCTTGGAAGTTGTCAAGGTGTGTTAGCTCACACTAATTATTTATTTACCTATATGTATATATGTGTGCATTGGAGCCCTTTGCAGTTAAGTAGATGAAAACATGAAAAATCATATTCATGCAATATAAATTCCTATATTATAAAAGGCAAAGTATGTTTGTCCGAAGCTGTCAAGCGCAGTAGAGACTGCGCGAGGACAAACATACCTGGCCTTTAATTGCAGTGCGAGACAGCTTTAGGAAGTATTGGAGAAACTAATAGGACCTAAAATAGAGGTCAGCTACAGAAGGACAAAAAACCTGAAAGATATATTGAGTCCCAGTCACTTCGTATACAACAAAAAAACTGTAAGAGGTAATATACCAAATGGATCCTATCCATGTGGATCATGCTCAAGTTGTCAATTTTTGAAAAAGACCACCACGGTGAAAGACAGATTTAATAAAATACACAATATTAAATCTTTCATCAACTGCAACACTACTAGTGTAATTTATGTCTTAAATTGTAAATGCCCGAAGATCTACGTCGGAATGACGACACGGAAATTACACACACGGTTGCAGGAACATGTACGAAATATAAAAAATGCAGCCAAAGACCTACATAATAAAAAGACCATTACATCAGTGGCTAGACATTTCTTTAAATGCCATCAGGGCAAATTGAATACTTTACAGTGTTTTGGAGTGCAAAAAGTTAAATTTGGCATAAGAGGTGGAGACAAAGAGAAACAACTACTACAATATGAAAGTAGATGGATCTACCTGTTAAATGCCACTCAACCCAATGGGTTGAATGAACATAATAATTATGTTTCTTATCTGTAAACTGAATCAGTGTAACTCAATAAGATAGATGAAAAACCTTAAATAGATAAGCCAGTACGTTGGTTAATATATGAATCAAGAGAAACGATATTTTCTTCACTAGAGAATACCCTTGGACCAATAAGAATTGGAATCTATTAGAACAGGTTATGATAGTGTGAGACAGAGTGACACCAAATAAAAAGTGTTTTAATATTTGATTAATGCAATGATAACGTCCCCATCACAATGCCTAGGCACTTTATTTATCTCACGTACCTAGCACTCATCAGCATACACACCGTAGAGCACTATGGTCTATCACTTCCTCACTCTAATCATGCAACAATTTTTTCCACATCGTTTTGCACATTTTTTCATTTTCCCTTCTTGTTGAGAGCACTCACTTTTAGTAGTTGTATGACCCCACACAATTATATATTTTACTTAGAATCAGCCATGATTCCACACACATAACCAACATAATTGGTTCACTTTTTACATACTCAGCGTTATTTTATTTTATTATTTTGATAACTATTATTATTTATAACGTACTCAGAATCTAAATCACAATATCTTAAACCGCACTCTTACACAGCCTCTATATTCACTTCACTATAATGTAACAATATTAGAAAAAACCTGATTCTTCGTAATATGGCATACTTAGGAATTGCACAAAACCTATATGTGCAACTTCATAATCTAAAATATAGAGATTTTAAAATACCACATGTAACACCTAATAAGTACAATATTACATATGAATTTGGTAACCATCATTAAAAGTAAATCACCTACAATTCTACCATTGGTTATTTCAGTGGCATGATACTAAATGGATACTTTCAAATTAGGGACATATAACAAATTAATCCTATCTTAATGGTATCTATTCAAGTATAGGGATATAACCTGTTAACTATAAGTATCTGATACAGGAAATTATAATGACTATCATGGGAATTGTGTAACAACATCTATCCGTTTCATATACATATACAAATGTAACCATAAACATCCCCAGCATGTCATTCAATAACAATGTGGATAGAACACATAATGCACACTGATTCTTACAGTTGTGATTAAAACACATATTGAAATAACCTTATAACACTCAATATATTGACTAAATTATAACGAGAGAATCGTTACATTCATTATTCATTATAAGCTCAGAACTCCAATCGATAAGCATCCCCTTAGGTGCTAGATCACATCAAGCAAGCACTTTAGAGAGATGACCATTGGCGCAGACGAACATCCATTCTGATAGGCGATGACGTCAGGAAAAGGGGAGTGATACGAGTTGTTAAAAGACCACGCCGAACGCCGCGATTTACCCTTTGAGAAAGCCACGTTGGTGGCGAAACATGTTAGGGCTTAGCAAGTTGATATGCTAAAAGCACAACTTTTTTAATTTGCAGAATTTAATGACAAGGTTAACCTAATAGCGATGTTTATTAAAAACACCTTATATTACATGTTGACTAACGGCTGTCAGCCGAAGGCATAGATATATTACGGGCTTTCCCTGGAGAAACAAACCTCTTAACTTTGATTATTTTGCGGCGACTAGCCGAACATAAACATTTAATGTGGGCAGTTTGTTTCATTCAATTTAAGCTGCAGCGGTGCCTATACACGAATATAGTGAGCAGGCTGTTTAAGTTAATCAAGAAATAGGTTTATATACGCCTTGAAGCTGCAGTAGGACCCATTGTAATTAATATCTGATTTATTTAACTGGTGCAGTTTATACCAATATTAGGTTATTACATAACCTGGAGCTGAAAACTTGTTGAAGTACAAGACCACTTCTATAAGTTTCTATAGTGACTACACTTTATGAGTGCTGTATCTGACCACCATAAGCTAGCATAGTATATAATGTTGAAACAAACGCTATCACGATAGGTTTGTAAACTTTTACTATAAACACTTTTGGATAATTATACAATCATTCCAAGTTCGTTTGGATAGTGTTTTTTGATACCATAGCAGCAAGCTCTAATAAATTGACCTCGAATTAAGAGCAAATAAGTATCAGCAACACTAGCCTTTAAAGATAACTATATACCAATGAACTTAGGACAATATAAGATATTCCTTAAGTGTTTTACTTTATTATTTTTTCAAGTTTTTACAGCTTATTATGTTGAAGCACATACCATGATTACAGTATGATAAAAGTTTCACTATATAAAGGTGGGAACCAACCATTTTCTTAGAAATTAGTAATATAATAAGTAAGCTCCCACTAATATATTACAATAGTAAACTCCCACAAATGGACCTTAGATTGGGATACAAACAGGGGTATATATAGACATCTTTATACTCTGAACTTGGGGAAATATATGATAATCACATAAGTACTGTTTATCACTTGAGATTACAGTGAATAGAGGATAAATATCGAATTCCCTCAATCACTAGATTATAGCAAAGAGTTATAACTCTATATCATTGGATTTAATTTATAAAATACAGAGAAATATAAATTTCTAATGATAGTTCACCAAAAGTGATCACTAATTTTTCAAAATCAATATCGGGGCTTTATATATACTGAATAACACTATTCAAGTGCTATTCTGAGTCCTAATTCACGGTATATGAATTTAAAGTGATACCTTACACTAGTATTCTATCTAGTATACTTAATACTCTTATGCAGTTTACTACTGTATTTTTCTAAGCACAGACATCTAACCTTCGGTCAAGAAAACACACCCTAAGTCACTATTTGTGTGGAATACTACACGCAGCCTATTATAATTTCATCTACATTCTGTGTTTTTAATAAATTATATGTTTGTTTGTGGATCCGTTATTTTTTAATGATACCCAATAAAGGTTATATTTTAATATATTACGGGTAAAACCGTCTCCCTCCTCCAATAACTGTTCTAACTTATAGCCACCTTTCTTGGGCTTAGAAATTCTCTTCTCTTTTCAGGAAGCTCCAGCACTCTCAGCTGTTATGTTACAGCCGAGAGCTGGAGCTCCTGAAGCTCCAGGCATATGGAGCTGGAGCATGACCAGTGCTCTGCCTCCATATGAGGGCAGATGCCTGATCGTTACAGGTGGTGATACTGTGTGTACCAGCGTCTGTAACAATCTTCTGCTGGTGCCGGCTTGAGGTGGGGTCTGGAGGCAGGTGGCGGGTGGGTGGCTCAGCAGCAGAGGTGGGAGGGAAGAGGAGGGAGTGGGAAGGCCCTACGCTACAAAAAAGATTTTTATAAAGGAACAGGGAGGGATGAGGCCGCTACACTACAGAAAAGGAATTTGAGTGTGTGTGGGGGTAAATGGCGATCGCGGGAGGGGGGAAGTGGTGGGACCCCTACACTACAGAAAAAATATACAAATAAATGAAAGAAAGGGGGTTTATAGGTACTGGCAGACAGCTGCCAGAACCTAAGATGGCGGAAATAGTTAGAGGGGGTGGGTTAGACAGCTGTTTGATGGGGTATTAGTGAGTTTGTAGGGTTAGAGGGATCCTATACTGCAGAAAAATAAAGAAATAGAGGGATAGGGATAGAGTGATAGGGATAGAGGGATAGGGATAGGGGGATAGGGATGGGGGATAGGAATAGAGGGATAGGGATAGAGATAGAAGGATAGATGGATAGGGATAGAGGGATAGGGATAGTTGGATAGAGGGATAGAGAGAGAGGGGTAGATGGATAGGGATAGAGGGATAGGGATAGAGGCATAGGGATAGATAGATAGATAGATAGATAGATAGAGATAGATGGAAGGAAGGGATAGGAATTGGGGGATAGGATAGATGGGCAGGGATAGAGTTAGAGGGATAGGGATATAAGCATAGGGATAGATATAGATGGATAGGGATAGAGGAATAGGGATAGAGGGATAGGGATAGAAGGATAGAGGGATATAATTATAGAGTTAGATGGATAGAGGGATAGAGATAGAGGGATAGAGATAGAGCAGTAGAGATAGAGGGATAGAGATAAAGGTATAGTTGAATAGAGGGATAGTTGAATAGAGGGATAGATGGATAAAGGGATAGGTATATTTTGGCATACATTTTGGCCAGTTTACACAGGCTTTAACACTAATTTTTAATAAAGTATTTATGTATTTACTGTAAATATTTCATATTCTAATGTTCTTCACTTATAGGTGAATATATATATTGTAAAATAGATAATAGTATATATATCTGTACATATATATATATATATATATATATATAATCTACAGTATATACAGTATAGGTATAGATATATATTCTACCAAAAAATAATCATATATATATAGACATGTGTATTTATGAAAAAATAGAACATATTCTTCTATGTGAAGAACATTGAATGTGAAATATTAATATTTTATGTCAGGTTAGCGCCCTTGAGAAATTTCAATCAACCTGTTGATTTTATTCCCACTTTTCGCCCTCTATTGAAGTCTATGAGAGAATACATTAATGCAGTTGCAATATTGTAACTGACTTTTTGCATGTGTGGGGTTAGCGCTCCTACGAAAAAGTTTTACTTTAAACTTGTAATACACGCGGTATCCAACACACGCAAAAAGCCGAAGTGGAGCACAGTTAACAAGTTAGTGGGAGAAATAATTAGTGCTCCACTTGGAATCTAGCCTTATATCGCTTAACTTACAAATTTATATGCACAATTTAGTTTTTACAAAAGCATGCAGTTGTAGCAGTAGAGGAAATTCAAGAGAGCCTCAGGTGGGTATCATTTAGGTAATTCACTAAAATGTTATCTAAAATTATGTAAGGATTGGTGTAAAGTAAGGGGCCATATTAAAAAAAAAAAGACTTCTAAAGAAGGAAAACAACAAAAGCATATTTTAAAAATGCAATTTACACATAGGGGCCTATTTACTATGGTGCGAGCGGATATAATCCGATATAGCGGATCATGTCCGCTGCACATCAATAAATGCCGACAGCATACGCTGGCGGCATTTATTATTGCACCAGCAGTTCTTGTAAACTGCTGGTGCAATGCTGCCCCCTGCAGATTCGCAGCAGGGAGTGTCAATCAACCCGATCGTATTGGATCGGGTTGATTTCTGTCCGCCGCCTTAGAGCAGGCGGAGAAGTTATGGAGCAGCGGTCTTTAGGCCACTGCTTCATAATTTCTGTTTCCAGCGAGCCTGAAGCCTCGCCGGAAACACGGGGCATCAAGCTCCATATGGAGCTTGATAAATATGCCCCATAAACTGTGTCATTTTAATGTACAAGCTGATGCATTTATATGATAAATGTAAAATTCATTACACAGCTAATTTGTGGTATAAAAATAATAACAACAAACATATGTAATTTACAGCAATTTACAAACAATGGTCGCAATCCATTTCAGAATAATTAATTCAAATAATGTATTTATTTGTCACGTACTAAGTGTTTCACACCATAATGCAATATGTTTATTTATTTACGGCTAGATTACGAGATTTTGCGTTAGAGGCTATGCGGTACTAACGAGCAGTTTATGCTCACTGCTCACTTACAGACAGCGCTGGTATTACGGGTTTTTACAAACCCGGAACTAAAAGACAAGAAGTGGAGGGCGGAGCTAACCGCAATACGGAGTGGCAGCACAATTAGTGAGCTCTCTCTAGATCTAAACTTAATAAGCTTATTAACAACTAGTAAACTCTAGAAATTGTGGAAAAACCACACATCATTGACAGGAACATCCTAGGATTGAACTGGGAGCAAAAAACTTTAAAGTCGTGAGCCTGCTTACCCCAGTCTCCCTGAGAAGAAGCATCACTAGCCGCTTGCAGCAAGGCCTTAATAGAAGTTTACCAGCCTGAGTTGTTGGGACCCCAGAGGGTCGGGGCTCCGCTCCGGGGCTGTTGAAAGACAATCTGAATCTCTTATACAGCAAGACTTCTCTGGACCCTGCCGCATACCTAATAGCGGCCACTGACGCGGCGCCGGACCTAAAAACTTGCATGTGATTCCAGACACCGGTGACTACTCACCACTTGGAGAAACTGAGACGGACCTAGGAGCCATCGACACCCGCACTATCGAGCCCACTGCCACGCATCTTCTCTGCATCTTGCGATCCGGAGGGTCGGGGCTCCGCTCCGGATCGAGCAGTGACCATCTGTGAACCAAGACGGAGACCATTGAGTGATCGCCGGTGGTAAGGGAGTGTTCTCAAGATCTGACCCCTCTCCTGACCAGTAGATTACCCACATTGAGGGCCTGAACTAGAAGTGGGCCTCCTGAGAAGCCTGGAAAGGAATCTGCGGCCTGAAGTGCGCTACACTTAGGCTTTTTGAGCGCGTACTCCCGCCATCTTGAGGCCTTCATTTAAAACACACTGAAGGCCCCAGAGAGAGAGCGGAACAGCCTCGCATAAACGGGTAAGAGTCTTTACCAAATACAGCGACTCCCCCCTTTACTAAGAACCACATTACTTCACGGGCTGCACGTATACATGCTAAGCCTAAACCCCAGAAAACCAAGGCCTTACAGTTAGATCCTGGTCCTGCCGCAGCCAATTTCTCATCACTTTATTAGACTTTTAACAGGTCCTTATACACCTCTTTCGGGCCACATAAAGTTTCAGGACTGACCAATATCAATACCCTCTACCACCTAGAAGAGGAGTAAGGTCCTTATCAGCCCACATTTACTAGAAAAAAAAGGCCTGGAGGAAAGTTTTAACCTAGTAACCAACTAATGCACATTTTGGGCTGTAACTGTGTTTACTGATGTCCTTCATCAGATATTTCTGGACAGTTTATGATACTCTGATTTGAATACTTCTGTTACTGTAGTGTTGTCTTATGTACATCATATATTGTTAATATCATTTTCTCACCTTATATGTTGACACTGTTGTGCCCGTTCTCTTTCTGTAATTCTGATAATCTACTCCTAAAGCTCTATTGTTGATCTAATAAGGTACCTGTGGTATATTGACTGGTATATTCCGGCCAGTTCTGTGTGAATTAAAAGGGTTAACTACTGCTTTCCAATCCCTCACCTCCCCGCTCCCGCCTGGCTAGTCCGGGTGGGTCACTTCCAATTCCCTTTCCCCTTCCTTCGGGTCGTATCCCCCTATTCCCCGAGGTGAGGGACCTGACTGGTAGTAACAAATGTGAGTATTCATGTAACTTTTCCCTTTAAAGTGTGACTCAGCCCCGCTCTAACTATGAGATAGGTTTTATGTAAATTGCGTGCTTCAATGTGATATGCATAACCCTTGAATTTCTTCCAAAACAGCAGTATATTACCCTTGAGCCCCCAGGGATTTATTACTTTGCCTCCCGGAGATCTAATAACTAGTCTATAAAATGCCTCACATGATGAAGAAACATTCAAAGTCAAACCCCAAACCTAGGAAGACAGTCTTTGACCATTTTGCCCACGCTTCTAAGGAGTCCCTACCCCATCCAGGTGGCGAAATAAGTGAACCGGACTCCCAAGACGAGGAGTCTCAATCCAGCCTACACTCAGCAACTGCTTCCCAACATTACATTACAGAATCATCGCTCAAGAAACTTCTGGCCATTCAGACTAAGTCCATCACCCAAGAAATCCAGCGCAGCTCTGCAGAACTCAAGAAAGAAATCTCAGAAATTGGTGACAGAGTTGATGCGCTGGAACGCAAGCAGGATGATCAGGCTGTGGATCAATCCAACATCCTGGCCTATGCTGAAAATTTGGCTGAGCAGATTTCACAATTAGAATCTAAACTGGCTGACATGGAGGATAGATCGAGGCGAAGTAATATCAGATTCAGAGGAGTCCCGGAATCAGTGGCTCCAGCAGATATCCAGGGCTACCTTCAGGATCTCTTCAAAGAGCTTATAGGCACCCCTGAAGGCCTCACTAACACAATGGAGAGAGCACACAGGGCTTTGCGCCCTAGGACAGTGAGTTCTGACAAGCCGAGGGACATCATAGTATGCTTTCATAGCTACTTATATAAAGATCGCCTTCTTCAAGCTGCCAACCATAAACAAAATCTAAGTGGTAGGTTTGAGGGAGTACAAATACTACCTGACCTCTCAGCACACACCCTCCAACAGTGTCGCCACTTCCAGTCAATAACCTCTGCTCTACGCAAGGCTAACTTCCGATACCGATGGGGGTTCCCAACCAGGCTCATAGTAACCAAAGATAACCAGTCCATAACCATCACCACACCCTCTCAGGGTATGACTCTCCTGGCCTCATGGGGTCTATTGGTGGACCCCTTGAATGCACGGGCCCAACCTCAATCTGCCTTGAGAGCCTCAGCTCCTGAATGGCCGACGAAAGAACAGAGAGTAAAAAGACCTAAGATACAACAATTACAAGTATCCCAAGAACACCCTGAGCCCATTGCGTAGGCTCCTTCAGGAGTCATTGGTCCTGGTTTGAAAGTATATAGGCTCCTAGGTCTCATCTGATGGTTCTTTTTGACTTGCCTGCAACTTGAGTCAGGCAAAGTACTTGTGAGACTTTTTGAGCCGCCAAAATCGTTATTCACTAAATAAGTTATATGTTATATGTTCTGGTAAGATATGTTTTCTGCTGTTTTGTAATCACTTTGGTTTAAGCACTTTATGTTATGATACTTATGTTATTAGAGCGGGGCTGATGTTTCTGCCCCACTGCACTAGCTCCGGAGCTGTATGCTCAACCCCCCCACTGAAGCCCACGCCAGGGCTCCCTCGAGGTGGACTACTTCCACCGCTTTAGAGGCACTACTAAGTGTCTTCTCTTTTTCCTTACCTTTCCTCTCCTTATCTTCTCCCCCACTCTGTCTCCCAGACCCGGGTACTCAGACCCTCCGTACCCAACTCTTAATCACTCCCAGACATGACTTGCTCTCCTTTGAGGTTTCTCACCCAAAACGTTAGAGGACTTAACACTCCCTTTAAGAGAAGTCTCTTATTACGCTCGCTGAAACACCACAATCCTGACATAGTGTTCCTCCAAGAGACGCATTGGCTAATTGACGAACCGATCAGACTCTCCTCCAGGGAATATACACATATTGAATATGCTCCCTTCACCAAAAAAGCCAGAGGCACAGCTATTCTTCTGCACAAGAGGTTAGCTGTTGAACCAGTCTTGACCATTAGAGATCTGCAGGCCAGATATATCATCCTAGTCTGTAACATCAACCACGTGCTCTATACACTTGTGTCAGTCTACTTGCCCAACACTCACCAGCCTAAGTGCCTCAAACACATACTTCATGTTATTTCCCAGCACAAACAAGGTAGGGTTATTGTCTTGGGCGACTTTAACATGACCTGGGATCTGAAACTAGATAGAAAGTCCTCTGACTTAGCTAGGGCGCCTCCTTCTACAGAACGGCTTGCTGCGAAATTCCGTACTCTCATGACAGGATCAGGTTTTTTTGACATATGGAGGGCTATCCACACTAAGGACCGAGACTACACGCACTACTCACAACCACATCGACAATACGCCAGACTTGACTACATGTTCTCTACGGCAGACTCACTAGATCTAGTCACTAACACAGCCATTTCTATTTGCCCCTGGTCTGACCATGACTGTGTCACCGCCGACCTCATCTCTTCAAACACTACTCGCTCTAGACCCTCCTGGCGCATGCCCCACAATCTCTTACAAGATATTCCCCTTAGAGAAAAATTGCGTACAGAAATTAAACACTTTCTGGAAACTAATGACCGGGCTCAGGTCGGAGATGACACCCTCTGGGGAGCTGCTAAAGCAACCATTAGAGGCTTAATGATATCTGAACAGGCTAAACTCCGAAGACAAGCGGGTCTCTCGTTGTCCCAGGCTCACATTAAACTTAGAGATTTAGAATCCCAAAATAGAGTAAAGCCTGCTAACTCCTTAGCAGCCCAAATAATCGATCTTAAAAATCACATCTCACAGCTAGAGCTTAGGAGAACCCAGGATAACCTAACTAAACTCAAACAACTGTATTTCTATAAGGGCAATAAGGCGGACACCCTCCTAGCCAACAAAATCAGAAAAAGAACTAGTATCTCACGTATACATAGCATTGTCAAAGAGAGCTCCCTCCTCAAAATTCCCTCACAGATAGGGGAGGCTTTTGCCGAGTTTTACTATAACCTCTATAACATAGAAAGGTCTGAGAACCCCCCTGTGACCTCAGCAGACTCTATTTGCGAGTACTTAAAAGCACTGAACCTCCCGTCCCTCTCACCCGATCAAAAGGATACCTTAAACTTGCCATTCTCTCTCAAAGAAGTGCAACAAGTCATCAAGAATTCTAAATCATTTAAATCGCCTGGACCAGATGGCTTCCCAGTGCATTTCTATAAAACTTAGATTCAAGAACTTTCCCCCTTGCTTCTTAGACTCTTCAACTTAGCTAGAAATGAAGGTAAATTTAAGAGTGAATTCCTTGAAGCCACTATTATAACTATTTTGAAACCCAATAAGGACCCCTCTCTTTGTGCCAGCTATAGGCCAATCTCACTAATCAACACTGATATTAAATTCTTCTCAAAAATTTTAGCTAATCGCATTGCCAACCTTCTCCCCCACTTGATCAATCCAGACCAAGTAGGATTTATCCCCAAAAGAGAAGGACCAGATAACACTAGAAGACTTTTGAATGTGATGAGCCTGTCGTCTAGCCTCAATAAACCTATGGCGATCATTTCATTGGACGCCGAAAAGGCCTTTGATCGGGTGAGATGGCGGTTTTTGTGGGAAGTACTTGATACCTTTCAATTCCCAAGCTCCCTTGTGGGAGCAATTAAAGCCTTATACTCCACTCCCTCCGCTTCGGTAAAGGGGCTCGGTTTCCAAACTCCCCCTTTCTATATCTTCAACGGGACTAGACAGGGCTGTCCCCTGTCACCCCTGCTCTTTGCGCTGGCCATTGAGCCGTTGGCAGAACAAATTAGATTGGACCCACACATGGGTGGGATAACCCTATGTGGTACCAAACACAATATAGCCTTATTTGCGGACGACATCACCCTTTTCTCCTCGGACCTTGCGATCACCCTTCCTAGACTCCTACAAATAGTCAGGGAATTTAATGCCCATTCTCACTACAAACTAAACATTCCTAAAACAGAGATCTACACCCAAGGCTTCCAGAACTTGTCTTTGGCCCCTCTAAAAACCAAATACCCTTTCAGATGGTCGGAAACATCGGTGACGCATTTAGGCGTCAAACTTTCCAACGACTTTCCCCGGATTGTTAGGGACAATTATCTCCCCTTGCTATCGGAGCTTCGCTCCCTTAGTAAGAGTTGGAACCTCTCGCAAGTCTCGTGGATGGGACGGATCGCAGCTTTAAAGATGTCTTTCCTACCTCGTCTCACATACTTATTCCGTTGTCTGCCAATCAGAGTCCCCAGGCAAATTCTTTTACAGTTCCAGAGCGAATTCACCAAATATATTTGGCAGGGCAAACCCCCAAGAGTGGCGCAGAGAGTTCTGCAATTGCCCAGGTTAAAAGGAGGTCTGGGCTCTCCCTCGATAGTGAGATACTACGAGGGAGCCATGCTCACCCATGTCTCACAATGGGGAGTCAAGCAGTCTTCCTGCAAATGGCGCTCCATCGAACAGGCCTCGTTGCCCTACAACCTAGCCTTACGAGACCTGATCTGGACGCCCACACATTGTCGCAGAGAATTAACCTTGATAAATCCCATCATTCGGGAATGCCTGCAATTTTGGGATAAAATCCGCCACTCTAGACAAATTGCCCCTCACCCATCTCCCATAACCTCATTGCCCGGCCTATTGGTAGGCTTACAGGATGCCCATCCATTGAAATGGTCTCAAATCGGAATGAATGTGGTATCGGACCTTTGGCTTCCGCCACCGGAAAGTGGATTCAAATCTGCCTCTCAGTTGGGGGCTGATGTGGCCTTACCCCATATCCTGAAATTTGAACACCACAGAATTAAAAGCTTCTTGACCTCTTGGGGCTTTAAACCTCAGTTAGCCCGCCCACTGACCCCGTGGGAGTCCACTTGGAACCAAGGAAAGAGGCTATATAGACCCCTCTCCAGACACTATACCCTGTTGGACTCTAACCTAAACTCGGATTTAACTCCCCACCTTGTAAAGTGGGAATCCCTGCTTGACAAATCACTTACAGAAGATGATTGGGGACAAGCGCTTGAGCGTACCAAAAAGGCCATACATTGCACCACCTTATTTGAGACTTATTACAAGTTGGTGGCTCATTGGTACTATGTGCCCACCAGGTTGGCTAAAATATTTTCTAGCGCATCCCCGTATTGTTGGAGAGGTTGTGGTCAGAGAGGGGATTCTCTACACATCTGGTGGGAATGCCCCAAAATTCGCCCCTTGTGGACAAAATGTTTTAGAGTCCTCCCCAAATTGGGAGTCTCATTACGTAGCTCTCCCGCAGTTGCCCTGCTACACATAGGTATCCACTCTATCCCTAAGCATCATGCTTACATAAGCATATACCTTTTCATGTCCATTAAACATCTGATAGCTTGTGATTGGAAATCAGAGTCCCCACCTAGCTGGACAAGAGTCTGCTCCTATATGGCCTACTTATATACCATGGAAAAAAGCATATTTTATAATTTAGGTAATTCCGACCTCTTCGAGCTTACATGGGCTGACTGGAAAGACGCATATGATACAACCTGGAAACCTAATGTTCTCTCTCCTTGTTAGCTTTTCATGGGGGGGGGGCATAGGATTTGATTTGGGGATAGACCTGCCTCGACCCAGATGGCTTCCATGAAACGCCCACTCATGACTAACGATATACCCCTCCTCCCTCTCCCTCCCCCCCCCCCCCATCTCACTTCTAGACTCCTATCCTTTCCCCCCTTCTCCTGGCCAAGAGACCTTTGGGTCTCCCTCATCCGTGTTATAAGGTACCACTATGTATTACGGCTAATTTCTGTGCTTTTGGTATCGCCTTGAACAGAGTACTATCCATTTTACAATGTGTAACATTATACTGTTCTGAGGACGAATTGTGTCCTCACACTGTTAATTTTCCTTTTCTTTTGTTTTTTTTTTTTCCTCTTCTTACTTACATATTCTCACTTGTAAACATGATAAGATCAATAAAGCTCTTTGGAAGGTTAAAAAAAAAAAAAAAAAAATGTAAAGTTAAATGAAAAATGAGAAAAATTAACTCAGAAAAGCAACATCTTGATGAAGGTTATATTAAGACCTATAGAAATATTATTTATCTGTTCTTTATCACCTAACTCAACTAAGTCTATTGAAAATTTCTACTTTAACAATAGAATTGACTGTTTAGTAAGTTGCCATACTTCCAGAAGTGAGCTTCCATTTATTGTTTTCAGGTGTATTAATGTCACTTGTATCTTTGTGATGTTTTTGACTCGCAGATTTGTTGCGTTTATTTGATGTCATTGAAATTTCTCAATAAAACACTTTATTTAAAAAAAAAAAAAAAAAAAAAGACAAGAAGTGAGCGTAGAGCAAAATTTTGCTCCACATCTCACTCCAATACCAGCGCTGCTTTAATGGTGAGCTGGTGTAACGTGCTCGTGCACGATTTCCCCATAGGAATCAACTGGGAGAGCCAGCTGAAAAAATGTCTAAGACCTGCAAAAAAATATAATTTATGTAAGAACTTACCTGATAAATTCATTTCTTTCATATTAGCAAGAGTCCATGAGCTAGTGACGTATGGGATATACATTCCTACCAGGAGGGGCAAAGTTTCCCAAACCTCAAAATGCCTATAAATACACCCCTCACCACACCCACAAATCAGTTTAACGAATAGCCAAGAAGTGGGGTGAAAAGAAAAAAGTGCGAAAGCATAAAAAATAAGGAATTGGAGTAATTGTGCTTTATACAAAAAAATCATAACCACCACAAAAAAGGGTGGGCCTCATGGACTCTTGCTAATATGAAAGAAATGAATTTATCAGGTAAGTTCTTACATAAATTATGTTTTCTTTCATGTAATTAGCAAGAGTCCATGAGCTAGTGATGTATGGGATAATGACTACCCAAGATGTGGATATTTCCACCCAAGAGTCACTAGAGAGGGAGGGATAAAATAAAGACAGCCAATTCCTGCTGAAAATAATCCACACCCAAAATAAAGTTTAAATGAAAACATAAGCAGAAGATTCAAACTGAAACAGCTGCCTGAAGTACTTTTCTACCAAAAACTGCTTCAGAAGAAGAAAACACATCAAAATGGTAGAATTTAGTAAAAGTATGCAACGAAGACCAAGTTGCTGCTTTGCAAATCTGATCAACCGAAGCTTCATTCCTAAACGCCCAGGAAGTAGAAACTGACCTAGTAGAATGAGCTGTAATCCTCTGAGGCGGAGTTTTACCCGACTCAACATAGGCATGATGAATTAAAGATTTCAACCAAGATGCCAAAGAAATGGCAGAAGCTTTCTGGCCTTTTCTAGAACCGGAAAAGATGACAAATAGACTAGAAGTCTTTCGGAAAGTCTTAGTAGCTTCAACATAATATTTCAAAGCTCTAACAACATCCAAAGAATGCAATGATTTCTCCTTAGAATTTTTAGGATTAGGGCATAATGAAGGAACTACAATTTCTCTACTAATGTTGTTGGAATTCACAACCTTAGGTAAAAATTCAAAAGAAGTTCGCAACACTGCCTTTTCCTGATGAAAAATCAGAAAAGGAGACTCACAAGAAAGAGCAGACAATTCAGAGACTCTTCTGGCAGAAGAGATGGCCAAAAGGAACAAAACTTTCCAAGAAAGTAATTTAATGTCCAATGAATGCATAGGTTCAAACGGAGGAGCTTGAAGAGCCCCCAGAACCAAATTCAAACTCCAAGGAGGAGAAATTGACTTAATGACAGGTTTTATACGAACCAAGGCTTGCACAAAACAATGAATATCAGGAAGATTAGCAATCTTTCTGTGAAAAAGAACAGAAAGAGCAGAGATTTGACCTTTAAAGGAACTTGCGGACAAACCTTTATATAAACCATCCTGAAGAAACTGTAAAATTCTCGGAATTCTAAAAGAATGCCAGGAAAAATGATGAGAAAGACACCAAGAAATATAAGTCTTCCAGACTCTATAATATATCTCTCTAGATACAGATTTACGAGCCTGTAACATAGTATTAATCACAGAGTCAGAGAAACCTCTTTGACCAAGAATCAAGCGTTCAATCTCCATACCTTTAAATTTAAGGATTTGAGATCCTGATGGAAAAAAGGACCTTGCGACAGAAGGTCTGGTCTTAACGGAAGAGTCCACGGTTGGCAAGAGGCCATCCGGACAAGATCCGCATACCAAAACCTGTGAGGCCATGCTGGAGCTACCAGCAGAACAAATGAGCAGAATCTTGGAGATTACTCTTGGAAGAAGAACTAGAGGCAGAAAGATATAGGCAGGATGATACTTCCAAGGAAGTGATAATGCATCCACTGCCTCCGCCTGAGGATCCCGGGATCTGGACAGATACCTGGGAAGTTTCTTGTTTAGATGAGAAGCCATCAGATCTATTTCTGGAAGTTCCCACATTTGAACAATCTGAATAAATACCTCTGGGTGAAGAGACCATTCGCCCGGATGCAACGTTTGGCGACTGAGATAATCCGCTTCCCAATTGTCTATTCCTGGAATATGAACCGCAGAGATTAGACAGGAGCTGGATTCCGCCCAAACCAGAATTCGAGATACTTCTTTCATAGCCAGAGGACTGTGAGTCCCTCCTTGATGATTGATGTATGCCACAGTTGTGACATTGTCTGTCTGAAAACAAATGAACGATTCTCTCTTCAGAAGAGGCCAAGACTGAAGAGCTCTGAAAATTGCACGGAGTTCCAAAATATTGATCGGTAATCTCACCTCCTGAGATTCCCAAACCCCTTGTGCTGTCAGAGACCCCCACACAGCTCCCCAACCTGTAAGACTTGCATCTGTTGAAATTACAGTCCAGGTCGGAAGAACAAAAGAAGCCCCCTGAACTAAACGATGGTGATCTGTCCACCACGTCAGAGAGTGTCGTACAATCGGTTTTAAAGATATTAATTGAGATATCTTTGTGTAATCCCTGCACCATTGGTTCAGCATACAGAGCTGAAGAGGTCGCATGTGAAAACGAGCAAAGGGGATCGCGTCCGATGCAGCAATAAGACCTAGAATTTCCATGCATAAGGCTACCGAAGGGAATGATTGTGACTGAAGGTTTCGACAAGCTGAAATCAATTTTAGACGTCTCTTGTCTGTCAAAGACAGAGTCATGGACACTGAATCTATCTGGAAACCCAAAAAGGTTACCCTTGTCTGAGGAATCAATGAACTTTTTAGTGAATTGATCCTCCAACCATGATTTTGAAGAAACAACAAAAGTTGATTCGTATGAAATTCTGCTAAATGTGAAGACTGAGCAAGTACCAAGATATCGTCCAAATAAGGAAATACCACAATACCCTGTTCTCTGATTACAGATAGAAGGGCACTGAGAACCTTTGTAAAAATTCTTGGAGCTGTTGCTAGGCCAAACGGCAGAGCCACAAACTGGTAATGCTTGTCTAGGAAAGAGAATCTCAGAAACTGATAGTGAGCTGGATGAATCGGAATATGCAGATATGCATCCTGTAAATCTATTGTAGACATATAATGCCCTTGCTGAACAAAAGGCAGGATAGTCCTTACAGTTACCATTTTGAATGTTGGTATCCTTACATAACGATTCAATATTTTTAGATCCAGAACTGGTCTGAAGGAATTCTCCTTCTTTGGTACAATGAAGAGATTCGAATAAAACCCCAGCCCCTATTCCAGAACTGGAACTGGCATAATTACTCCAGCCAACTCTAGATCTGAAACACATTTCAGAAATGCTTGAGCTTTTGCTGGGTTTACTGGGACACGGGAAAGAAAAAATCTCTTTGCAGGAGGTCTCATCTTGAAACCAATTCTATACCCTTCTGAAATAATGTTCTGAATCCAAAGATTGTGAACAGAATTGATCCAAATTTCTTTGAAAAAACGTAATCTGCCCCCTACCAGCTGAGCTGGAATGAGGGCCGCACCTTCATGTGGACTTAGAAGCTGGCTTTGCTTTTCTAGAAGGCTTGGATTTATTCCAGACTGGAGATGGTTTCCAAACTGAAACTGCTCCTGAGGATGAAGGATCAGGCTTTTGTTCTTTGTTGAAACGAAAGGAACGAAAATGATTATTAGCCGTTTTTACCCTTAGATTTTTTATCCTGTGGTAAAAAAGTTCCTTTCCCACCAGTAACAGTTGAGATAATAGAATCCAACTGAGAACCAAATAATTTATTACCCTGGAAAGAAAGGGAAAGTAGAGTCGATTTAGAAGACATATCAGCATTCCAAGTTTTAAGCCATAAAGCTCTTCTAGCTAAAATAGCTAGAGACATAAACCTGACATCAACTCTGATAATATAAAAAATGGCATCACAGATAAAATTATTAGCATGTTGAAGAAGAATAATAATGTTATGAGAATCATGATCTGTTACTTGTTGCGCTAAAGTTTCCAACCAAAAAGTTGAAGCTGCAGCAACATCCGCCAAAGATATAGCAGGTCTAAGAAGATTACCTGAACACAAATAAGCTTTTCTTAGAAAGGATTCAATTTTCCTATCTAAAGGATCCTTAAAGGAAGTACCATCTGCCGTAGGAATAGTAGTACGTTTAGCAAGGGTAGAGATAGCCCCATCAACTTTAGGGATTTTGTCCCAAAACTCTAATCTGTCAGACGGCACAGGATATAATTGCTTAAAACGTTTAGAAGGAGTAAATGAATTACCCAATTTATTCCATTCCCTGGAAATTACTTCAGAAATAGCACCAGGAACAGGAAAAACTTCTGGAATAACTACAGGAGATTTAAAGACCTTGTCTAAACGTTTAGATTTAGTATCAAGAGGACTAGAATCCTCAATTTCTAATGCAATTAGGACTTCTTTAAGTAAAGAACGAATACATTCCATTTTAAATAAATATGAAGATTTATCAGCATCAACCTCTGAAACAGAATCCTCTGAACCAGAAGAATCATTAGAATCAGAATGATGATGTTCATTTAAAAATTCATCTGGATAAAGAGAAGTTTTAAAAGACTTTTTATGTTTACTAGAAGGAGGAATAACAGACATAGCCTTCTTAATAGATTCAGAAACAAAATCTCTTATGTTATCAGGAACACTCTGAACATTAGATGTTGATGGAACTGCAACAGGTAATGGTATTTTACTAAAGGAAATATTTTCTGCATTAACAAGTTTGTCATGACATTTAATACAAACAACAGCTGGAGGAACAGCTACCAAAAGTTTACAGCAGATACACTTAGCTTTGGTAGTTCCAGCACCAGGCAGCGATTTTCCTGAAGTATCTTCTGACTCAGATGCAACATGAGACATCTTGCAATATGTAAGAGAAAAAACAACATATAAAGCAAAATTGATCAAATTCCTTAAATGACAGTTTCAGGAATGGGAAAAAATGCCAAAGAACAAGCTTCTAGCAACCAGAAGCAATGAAAAATGAGACTTAAATAATGTGGAGACAAAAGCGACGCCCATATTTTTTTAGCGCCAAATAAGACGCCCACATTATTTGGCGCCTAAATGCTTTTGGCGCCAAAAATGACGCCACATCCGGAACGCCAACATTTTTGGCGCAAAAGAACGTCAAAAAATGACGCAACTTCCAGCGACACGTATAAAATGAAGCATTTTCAGCCCCCGCGAGCCTAACAGCCCACAGGGAAAAAGTCACATTTTTTAAGGTAAGAAAAAATGATTGATTCAAATGCATTATCCCAAATATGAAACTGACTGTCTGAAAATAAGGAATGTTGAACATCCTGAGTCAAGGCAAATAAATGTTTGAATACATATATTTAGAACTTTATAAAAAAAGCGCCCAACCATAGCTTAGAGTGTCACAGAAAATAAGACTTACTTACCCCAGGACACTCGTCTACATGTTGTAGAAAGCCAAACCAGTACTGAAACGAAAATCAGCAGAGGTAATGGTATATATATAAGAGTATATCGTTGATCTGAAAAGGGAGGTAAGAGATGAATCTCTAAGACCGATAACAGAGAACCTATGAAATAGACCCCGTAGAAGGAGATCATTGCATTCAAATAGGCAATACTCTCCTCACATCCCTCTGACATTCACTGCACGCTGAGAGGAAAACCGGGCTCCAACCTTTTGCGGAGCGCATATCAACGTAGAATCTAGCACAAACTTACTTCACCACCTCCATAGGAGGCAAAGTTTGTAAAACTGATTTGTGGGTGTGGTGAGGGGTGTATTTATAGGCATTTTGAGGTTTGGGAAACTTTGCCCCTCCTGGTAGGTAGCTCATGGACTCTTGCTAATTACATGAAAGAAAGCTGCGTTTAGCTCCTAACGCAGCCCCATTAATTCCTATGCGGAAATAAAAGTTATGACTACAACTAACACCCTAACATGAACCCCGAGTCTAAATACCCCTAATCTTACACTTATTAACCCCTAATCTGCCGCCCCCAACATAGCCGACACCTACATTATATTATTAATCCCTAATCTGCCACTCTGGACACCGCCGCCACCTACATTATACTTATGAACCCCTAATCTGCTGTCCCCAACATCGCCGACACCTACATTATATTTATTAACCCCTAATCTGCCGCCCCCAAATGTTGCGGCATCCTACCTACATTTATTAACCCCTAATCTGCCTTCCCCCAATGTCGCCGCCACTATACTAAAGTTATTAACCCCTAAACCTAAGTCTAATCCTA
The DNA here is from genome assembly GCF_027579735.1 of Bombina bombina. Classification (NCBI taxonomy): domain Eukaryota; kingdom Metazoa; phylum Chordata; class Amphibia; order Anura; family Bombinatoridae; genus Bombina; species Bombina bombina. Next base: position 696,276,094 of record NC_069503.1, read on the forward strand.
ACCCCCCCTAACTTAAATATAATTTAAATAAATCTAAACAAAATTACTATTATTAACTTAGGGTTTATTTTTATTTTACAGGCAAGTTTGTATTTATTTTAACTAGGTAGAATAGTTATTAAATAGTTATTAACTATTTAATAAACTACCTAGCTAAAATAAATACAAATTGACCTGAAAAATAAAACCTAACCTAAGTTACAATAACACCTAACACTACACTATAATTAAATTAATTCCCTAAATTAAATACAATTAAATACAATTAAATAAAATTAGCTACAGTACAAAAAAACACACTAAATTACAGAAAATAATAAACAAATTACAAGATTTTTAAACTAATTACACCTAATCTAATCCCCCTAACAAAATAAAAAAGTCCCCCCAAAATAAAAAAAGCCCTACCCTACACTAAATTACAAATAGCCCTTAAAAGGGCCTTTTGCGGGGCATTGCCCCAAAGTAATCAGCTCTTTTAGCTGTAAAAAAAATTACAATCCCCCAACATTAAAACCCACCACCCACACAACCAAACCTACTCTAAAACCCACCCAATACCCCCTTAAAAAAACCTAACACTAACCCCTTGAAGATCACCTTACCGGGAGAAGTCTTCATCCAACCAGTCCGAAGTCCTCAACGAAGCCGGGAGAAGTCTTCATCCAAGCCGGGCGAAGTGGTCCTCCAGACGGACAGAAGTCTTCATCCAGACGGCATCTTCTATCTTCATTCATTCAGCACGGAGTGGGCCCATCTTCAAGACATCCAACGCGGAGCATCCTCTTCTTTCCACGGCGACTGAAGAATGAAGGTTCCTTTAAGTGACGTCATCCAAGATGGCGTCCCTTAGATTCCGATTGGCTGATAGAATTCTATCAGCCAATCGAAATTACGGTAGGAAAAATCCTATTGGCTAATGCAATCAGCCAATAGGATTGAAGTTCAATCCTATTGGCTGATGCAATCAGCCAAAAGGATTGAGCTGGCATTCTATTGGCTGTTCCAATCAGCCAATAGAATGCCAGCTCAATCCTATTGGCTGATTGCATCAGCCAATAGGATTTTTTTTTCTTTTTGTCAGACTCGTAATACCGGCGCAATGCAAGTACCATTGAAAAAAGAGGATACGCAATTTACGTAAGTGGATTTGCGGTATTTCCAAGTCTGGCCAAAAAAGTGAGCGGTACACCTGTACCTGCAAGACTCATAATAGCAGTGCGCGTTAAAAAGCAGCATTAGGACCAGCCAAAGCTGCTTTTTAAGCCTAACGCAAAACTCGTAATCTAGCGGCTAGTAAGGATAATCAAAACTCTTTTCTTCAGTCGTTGTTACAGCATATTAAATTATTTAGGGTACACTTCTGCATCAAAATGTTTTCCTGCATTGCTATGGTTTGTGTGTTTGTGTGTGTTTGGTGTGTGTGTGTGTATATATATATATATATATATATATATATATAAACACACACACACCACATTTATATATAAATTGCAAAATAGACACAAAAGTTTCTTTAAAAAATTCACACACACAAACACACAAACACACACACACACACATATATATATATATATATATATATATATATATATATATATATATATATATAAAATGTATTCAAGTATTACAATGATTCAAGTATTACATTGTGTTCCATTCCAAGGGATAAAACTATGTGAAAATTAATTTCCTTTGCATAAATTAATAGTTACCTTAATCAAAAACATTTCCAATGTTTATACCAGAGAAGGAAAAAAATGGTAAAGAGTTGGTTAAGTATAAAAGGTATTTAAAGATGAGGGTCTAAGATATGTAAACTTGTGAGGTAACAGAGGTTACAAAAACATCAGTAGTACTGCGACAGGCACTGGTAATGACAGATGTGTAAGCCAATTGTAACATGACATTAGTTGTATATATTCTTACATCAAGAGTTGAAGAAATTCTAAATGATGTAAAAGTTTAATCAAAATCAGTGACATACTTTATAGGAACAGTAAACATCTTGAGATTTGTATATAAAATGTTAAGTTATGAGTAATGAAACAACTTTGCTTTATATTTTCATTATTTATTTTACCTCCTTTTCATGTAGATTAAAAATTGAACATTTTATAATACCTAGAAGTTAAACTACAACTTGCTGATTTCTCAAAGGCTAACTGTGCTCTATATCTGTCCCTTATTGTTTTTAATTCATAACAACTCCAAAACAAGGCACTCTATAGGAATATTATAGCAAACATTATTTCCCTAACATTAGGACCACAGCCCAGATTGGCTCCACTAACTAAGGCAAATGGTAGGTGTAGTTTGGTTATTGATAAATTATTGCAGTAAAAATGATCATTATTTGTTTTAAAAATGTTCTGACTTGACTGATATGTAATTCTATAGCAACATAACAGAAATGCCTTGTTATTACCAGGTGTTTACTGTTCCTTTACCAGTGTACATGAAACTTGTATTATTTATTCATGCAATTTTAAACAACTTTCCAATTAACTTCTATTAATACATAGGGGCCTATTTATCAAAGGTCTTGCGGACCTGATCCGACAGTGCGGATCAGGTCCGCAAGACCTCGCTGAATGCGGAGAGCAATACGCTCTCCGTATTCAGCATTGCACCAGCAGCTCACAAGAGCTGCTGGTGCAACGCCGCCCCCTGCAGACTCGCGGCCAATTGGCCGCCAGCAGGGGGGTGTCAATCAACCCGATCGTACTCGATCGGGTTGATTTCCGGCGATTCCTGTCCGCCTCATTAGAGCAGGCGGACAGGGTTATGGAGCAGCAGTCTTTAGACCGCTGCTTCATAACTGCTTGATAAATGGGCCCCATTGTCTTAGTTATTTTGGTATCCTTTGTTGAAAGTCAGCTCCAGAGCAGCAATGTGCTACTGGGAGCTAGCTTCAACAAGAATACCTATAGAACAAGACATATTTGTATAGAGGTAACCAGGAAAGTGGTTTGCTGTATCTGAATCATGAAAGATTCATTTTGACTTTACTGTCCCTTTAAATAGAATTACAATCTTTATCGATTTTTGTATATTGCACTTATATTTACTTTAAATGAATAATATTTTTTTATACAGATTGTATATTTATTATTAATAATATTATTATCACTTTAATATATTTCCATTAGTGACTAATACAATTTACCTTTTAATTTACAGCCCCTGCCCCCTTGACAGCAAGATCTTATTTATTTTTCATACAAATATGTTCATCTATACAGCACACTGTAGCATTGTGGGATTTGTTGACACCAGTCTGTGATCACATGATATCCTGGCTGGCAGTGCAACAGACATAAAAAGGGAAGCCATGTTTGAATTAATATTAAACAAAACTAAAATAAAGTTTCTCTGGACATTGTACCGTATGAATTTATCATTTTTTTAACACAACAGAAATGGAATCTAGCACCTTTACAGAAAGTAATGCAACCTGAGGCACTATTGACTTGATTCAGTATCCACTTCTTTGTTTGTTATTTTCTCTCTCTCTGCCTCTTCTTCATGGAAGGCTCTCTGAAGAATCTCATGTATGGAGACTTTAGGTGTTGTCTTCCTGAGTCTCCCAACAATGAAGTAAATGTAGGGATTCAGTGTGCTATTAAGCACTGTGCAGAACACAATGGCATAAAATAAACTCACTGTTTGAACATGTGAAAACAAAAGCTTAAAGTACATAAGAAACCACAAAAAGCTGAATGGAGTAACTGATAAGATGAATAAAAAAACTGCAGCAATAATAATGACATACAACCTTGGTGGGTACTGTTGTCGTAATGTTCTTTGTATCCTGAAGAGCAGAATAAGACTTGAAGTCACCATTAATGGCAGACAAATACCAATACTTATAACAAATCTCATTATTTCAATTCCTGTACATGCATTGGTCTGGGCATCAAAATCCTTCGATGAACAAGCAAGATTTTCAATTAGACTCTCAGAGCAGCCAATAATCCAAAGACAGATACACACAATGGAAGACTGGTTCTTTTGTCTATTACATTTGTACCAAATGGGAAATAAGACAGACAGACACCTTTCAACACTAATAGCTGTGAGGAAGAACATTCCAGAGTATTGTGCAGAATCATAAAATATCTCAGCAAATAGATACAATTGTTCTTTTCCTGTAAAATCATTATTTCCCCCAATCAATTTATTAAATTGGATCCCAATTATAAAAACAGTGAACGTTAGAAAAAGGAAGTCAGCAGCTGTCAGGTTTATAATATAAACAGTATATTTGTTCTTTGGAATCCTAAAGCAGAGGTACCAGAACACTATTATATTTCCCACCATTCCAAATAAGCAAAGTGCTACGGCACACGAGGCTGCAATAGCAAAATGTATGTTCGCATTTTCATCAAAACCACTTTCATCCTCGCTTGTATTTAGACCCATATGACTTGTTCCATTGAATTCCATGTTACTAGTTTGGTTGTTCAATTTGAGTCTTGTAAAAAGCCTTTGTGTACCCTATTAAAAACAATAAAAGAGATATTTTACAAAACATATATATGACCCATTGAATTACTTGCATTAAAAATAATTCCACAAAGCAATATTATGAGATGTTCATTCAGAATTTGTATGTTGGTAGGATGAGAGTTTAGTAAGTCAGTCTCTGAGGGCAAAGATGAGGGGCTATGCAGTAGTTTAGTAATCATTAATTGGCATTAACCAACTTAATGCCAAGAAAGTTTTGTAATCTTTTTTAATTTTTCTTAATTTTAGACTTTTTAATTTTGTAATTTAGGTTTTTTATTTTTGATATATATATATATATATATATATATATATATATTTAAATAGTAATGTCAGGTTTATTTATAGTTTAAGCTTAGGTTGTTGTTTTTTTCACAGGTAAGTTTTTATTTATTTGAAGGTAATTATATTGTAAGTTTAATTTCAAGTTAGGGGGGATGTTAGGTTTAGGGGTTAATAGTTTAATATAGTTTTCGCGATTTGGGTGTTTGGCGGTTTAGGGGTTAATAGGTTTAGTTTAGTATTTGTGATGTGGGTGTTTGGCGGTTTAGGGGTTTATAGGTTTAGTTTAATATTTGCGATGTGGTGGGCAGCAGATTAGGGGTTAATAACTTTATTTAGTGTCGGCGATGTCTGGGGACGATGGTTTAGGGGTTAATAACTTTATTTAGGGTTGGCGATGTCGGGGGTGGCAGTTTAGGGGTTAATAGCTTTATTTAGTGTCAGCAATGTCGGGACCGGCGGATTAGGGTTTAATAGGTTTATTATAGTGTTGACACTGTCGGGGCGGCGGATTAGGGGTATTTAGACTAGGGGTTTATGTTAGGGTGTTAGGTTTTTACATAACGTTCATGTCTCCATAGACATCAATATGGATTGCGTTATAGTGATCGCCATTCCGCAATCGCAGGTGATAGTTTTTTTCTAACACTTTTTCTCCATTGATGTCTATGGGGGAAAATGTGCACAAATGGCTTTTGTGCGGTATGAAGCATATCGCAAAACAGAAGAAGTTTTTTTTTCTGTAACTTGTAATGGCAGCGCTATGGAAAGTGCGGTACAGCTACATTTTTTGTGTTATTTACACACGGTATTTAGCGCACAACTTGTAATCTGGGTAATAGTTTGCTAAAAGGACACTAAATTTAAAAGGACAGTCTACAAAAAAAATATTTTTATTGTTTAAAAAGTTAGATAATCCCTTTAATTCCAAATCCTCTGTTTTGCATAACTAACACTGTTATATTAATATAATTTTTACCTTTGTGACTACGTTGTATCTAAATAAAACAGAGAATGGTTTTCGGGGTGCTCAGTAAGCTCAAAACGTTAGAGATATGGGTATGATCACATTAATAATGGGGACCTTAATAAGGGTGTTCTCAAATAATTATATATATATATATAATTATATATATTTGGACTCTTTTCCTTTTTGGTAAAAAATTATTGAAGGATAAATCACTCTTTTTTTATCTTTTATTGAAAAATACACCTTTATGTATTTATTCGTGTTTATTATAAATTTGCATAATGGTTGTTATGTTCTTTATTAGTTTTGAATATATGAAACATTAAATGTGAATTCTAATGTTTATAAATTTTATCTGTACCCAAATAAATATAATGTCACATTGAAACACTTCCGGACTTTCAGTTTAAAGCCTCTATCTTTGTGATATGGTTAAACCAGGTACGTTTTTTTTTTGTTTTTTTTTTACTAATATATAGTGAAGAGAACTTGAAAATATATGCCAATTTTATAAAAAAAAACCTTTTACTTATTAAAAAACATTACATAAAAATCATAAAATACAAAATTATACAATTAGCAGATTTTTCACTGAAATCTATTGTGACAAATTTGTTCCTTTAAAAACAAACAATTAAACTTTCTTCTAAGAAAACCTTTGATATGCGTAGATATTTAAAATAAATTACTAAGCTTATAACTTTATGCAAGTGTTTTCAATATACTTCTGCTTTAAGAAAATGGATTCTGTGTTTTCTTACTGGACTGATAGGTAAAGGATGGTCTAACGTTACCACCTTTAATTAACCAAAAAAAAAGTATTATTTTTTAAGTGAAAGCTGTATAGTCTCTTTTAGCAAATGGTCATTTTGTTGCAATGCCCCTTATTTTGACATGTGTAACTTTGCGTGTTATTTTAGAAATGGAAAGTCTCTCCAAATGTAACGATTACACAAAAGTCTCTCCTAATGCATATTTCTCCTTGACAATAAACTTTAGTAGTGGCCAACTACTGAATGCTTAAGTTGCCTTTTAGGACTTGCCTTAGGGAGGGTTTTTTTAAAATATCTTTATATGTAGTGATGTGGGAGGCCAGAGGTTTAGGGGTTAATAGTTTAATTTAGTATATTTCATTGTGGGGGGCTTGCGGTTTAGTAGTTAATAGGTTTATTAATGCGGCGGTGTGGGCGGACGGCAGATTAGGGGTTAATAATATTTAAGTAGTGTTTGCGATGCGTGAGGGCGGTGGTTTAGGGGTTAATAGGTTTATTATAGTGGTGACGATGTCGGGGAGTGGCGGAAGAGGGGTTAATACATTTTAATAGTGGCGGCGATGTCCAGAGCGGCAGATTAGGGGTTTTATAATTTTATTATAGTGTTTGCGATGCGGGAGGGCCTTTGTTTTGGAGTTAATAGGTAGTTTATGGGTGTCAGTGTACTTTTTAACACTTTAGTTATGAGTTTTATGCTACGGCTTTGTAGCATAAAACTCATAACTACTGACTTTAGATGGCCGTACGGATCTTGTGTTTATAGAGTGTACCGCTCACTTTTTGGCCTCCCAGGCAAACTCGTAATACCGGCGCTATGGAAGTCCCATTAAAAAAGGCCTTTTTTTAAAGTGTGGTACTGACGTTACGTGACGGACAAAAAGGTGTGCAGTACACCTATACCTGCAAGACTTGTAATAGCGGCGTTAGGGAAAAAGCATCGTTATGAAGCATTCTTTCTATTGAGAATAATGCACAGGCAATGCAAACACTAGCTCCTCTGTACTGTCTTCTCAACAAAAAATAATTAATATTGAAAGGACAGACCCCTGCCAAAGAGTTAGATTAAATGTAAAATATACACACAAAAGCAAATAAAGAATGTAAAGAAAATTATAGCTATGTATACTATAGCCACTGGACTGTTAATGATGTTTTGGACTTGATGCACCATTTCAGTTCTTCATAGAAAGAACATTGTTAATAATTTGAAAACATTTTCAGCATTTTGAAAATCTAATTGTTATCTTTGGAGACAAAATTGTTTTCCTATACAAATAGCACCAATAAAATACTGTCGGCTAGATTACGAGTTGTGCGTTAGGCTTATAAAGCAGCGTTAAGAGGTCCTAATGCTGCTTTTTAACGCCCGCTGGTATTACGAGTCTTGCAGGTACAGGTGTACCACTCACTTTTTTGGCCAGACTTGGAAATACCGCAAATCCACTTACGTCAATTGCGTATCCTATAGTTTCAATGGGACTTGCATAGCACCGGTATTACAAGTCTGACAAAAAGTGAGCGGAAAACCCTCTCCTGTCAAGACTGGTACTGCATTTAAAAGTCAGTAGTTAAGAGTTTAACACTACAACGCTGTAGCATAAAACTCTTAACTAAAGGGCTAAAAAGTACACTAACACCCATAAACTACCTATTAACCCCTAAACTGAGGCCCTACCACATTGCAAACACTAAAATAAAATGATTAACCCCTAATCTGCCGAACCGGACATCGCCGCCACTATAAGAAATATATTAACCCCAAAACTGCCGCACTCCCGCATCGCAAACACTAGTTAAATATTTTTAACCCCTAATCTGCCGTCCCTAACATCGCCGCCACCTACCTACATTTATTAACCCCTAATCTGACGCCCCCAATGTCGCCGCCACTATATTAAAGTTATTAACCCCTAAACCTAAGTCTAACCCTAACACCCACTAACTTAAATATAATTTAAATAAATCTTAATAAAATTACTACAATTAACTAAATAATTCCTATTTAAAACTAAATACTTACCTGTAAAATAAACCCTAAATAGCTACAATATAACTAATAATTGCAGCTTAGGGTTTATTTTTATTTTACAGCCAAAAGGATTTTTTCTACCTTAATTCCGACTGGCTGATAGAATTCTATCAGCCAATCAGAATTGAAGGGACGCCATCTTGGATGACGTCACTTAAAGGAACCGTCATTTAGTAAGAAGCCGTCGGATGAAGAGGATGCTCCACGTTGGATGTCTTCAAGATGGACCCGCTCCGCGCCGGATGGATGAAGATAGAAGATGCCGTCTGGATGAAGACTTCTGCCCGTCTGGAGGACCACTTCCCCCGGCTTGGATGAAGACTTCTCCCGGCTTCATTGAGGACTTCAGCCTGGTTGGGTGAAGACTTCTCCCGGTAAGGTGATCTTCAAGGGGATAGTGTTAGGTTTTTTAAGGGGGGATTGGTTGGGTTTTAGAGTAGGGTTGGTTGTGTGGGTGGTGGGTTTTAATGTTGGGGGTGGATTTGTATTTTTTTTTACAGGTAATAGAGCTGATTACTTTGGGGCAATGCCCCACAAAAGGCCCTTTTAAGGGCTATTTGTAATTTAGTGTAGGGTAGGGCTTTTTTTATTTTGGGTGGGCTTTTTTATTTTGTTAGGGGGATTAGATTAGGTGTAATTAGTTTAAAAATCTTGTAATTTGTTTATTATTTTCTGTAATTTAGTGGGGGGGGTTGTACTTTAGATCATTTTAATTAATTGTAATTAATTGTATTTCATTTAGGGAATTAATTTAATTGTAGGGTAGTGTTAGGTGTAATTGTAACTTAGGTTAGGTTTTATTTTACAGGTAAATTTGTCTTTATTTTAACTAGGTAGTTATTAAATAGTTAAAAACTATTTAATAACTATTGTACCTAGTTAAAATAAATACAAACTTGCCTGTAAAATAAAAATAAACCCTAAGCTAGCTACAATGTAACTATTAGTTATATTGTAGCTAGCTTAGGGTTTACTTTACAGGTAAGTATTTAGTTTTAAATAGAAATAATTTATTTAAATATAGTAATTTTATTTAGATTTATTGTAATTATATTTAAGTTAGGGGGTGTTAGGGTTAGACTTAGGTTTAGGGATTAGTAACTTTAATATAGTGGCGGTGACGTTGGGGACGACAGATTAGGGGTTAATAAATGTAGGTAGGTGGCGGCGACATGGGGGGCGGCAGAGTAGGGGTTAATCAATATAATGTAGGTGTCGGCGATGTTGGGGGCAGCAGATTAGGGGTTCATAAGTATAATGTAGGTGGCGGCGATGTCCGGAGCGGCAGATTAGGGGTTAATAAGTATAATATAGGTGTCGGCAATGTCGGGGATGGCAGATTAGGGGTTAATAAGTGTAAGATTAGGGGTGTTTAGACTCCGGGTTCATGTTAGGGTGTTAGGTGTACACATAAAATGTATTTCCCCATAGGAATCAATGGGGCTGCATTAAGGAGTTTTACGCTGCTTTTTTGCAGGTTCTCCCCGTTGATTCCTATGGGGAAATCGTGCACGAGCATGTTACACCAGCTCACCGCTAACATAAGCAGCGCTGGTATTGGAGTGAGATGTGGAGCAAAATTTTGCTAAACGCTCACTTTTTGTCTTTTAACATCGGGTTTGTAAAAACCCGTAATACCAGTGCTGTCTGTAAGAGAGCGGTGAGCATAAACTGCTCGTTAGCACTGCACAGCCTCTAACGCAAAACTCGTAATCTAGGCGTGAGTTTTTTTCAAATGCTTAGTAATAACGACTTAATGAAATTATTTTTGTAAACTACAATAACTGTAACATAATAAACAATCTTTTAAAAAGGAGCCACTAAATCAGCTAAAAACAGATTACTTACATTTCCCATGATACAAATGTTGCTTTTATTAACCCATTAACTAGAAAAACAAAGTTTAGCCTGTACCAATTGATATTTTATTATCTCAATGGCTAATCCTTTTTTATTTATATTTTAGACATGTTTATCAGCAATCACATCATGCAACCAAATGCAGAAAATTGTATTTACATTATACATTATAGCTATAAAGTACAGAAGAAATATGAAAAATGACATCTAATGAGATAGAAAAACAAAGGCAAACCAGAAACATATTACATAAATGCCAACTGACCTATAACTTTCTGATGTTGTACCTCAGATCCTCAGTTCTGCACTGCTCGTTCATTTCATACAGGGTTTAGTCATAAACGACATAAGGCGACAATTTATTAACTATAATTTGCATAGAAATAAGGGCATGTCCTCTATGAGTATTATGAAATTATCAGGAATTATGGAAAACATCTTTAAATTAGATCAGTATAAAGGTATTTCCCAATATTCACAGGAAAAAATCTGGTTCGACTAGTATATTTTCCTATGCTGTAAGATCTGCAAATCTTAGTCTGTATTCTATACTGGTCATTAAAAATGAACCAGTATATATTAAAAAAATCTAGTGGAAGCAAATTGTCAGCTCAATAAAGCTATTTACTATAAGCAGAAGCAATAGAAGCAATAGAATTTCAGTCCCAACTGCTATAACACTAACGCAAATTATATAGACAGCATTGCTATCAGTGTTTAACCCTAACTGTGTCAGGCACCAGGACACAATTGCAAGTCCCAATCCTCGCTAGAAAGAGGATGTTTAGCGTGGTTAGTGGTTTGGGGTGCATTGCCTGGTGCCTAATTTTGGATTCTGAGAACTGGTTTAGCACTAAGGAGAGCAAGGCACCTAAAGAGGAGTGCACTAAGGTAAGCGCATAGGGGGACCATGTTGATGTAACTATAGGCTTGCATGTGTTTAACTGTGCTAATGATTATTTATGCTAGTCAATCAAAAATGACCTTGCAGCAAAATTCACACCGGAAGTGCTAAAAAGGCCCCTGAAAACATCATTCTGAGCTTTCTTTTTTTCATAGTGGTTAGCAAGTACTTAACCTATTTAGGCATTAATATCTCAAATAATCTGTATAAATGGTATAATATTAACTTTGATTTGTAGTTGAGAGTGGCGCTACTAAAAGCTAAAAAGTATTAAAAACTATGAGAGGAAATATATGTGTTACCTACTAAATATTTTATGTATATATTTTACCCAAATCAAATAGAAAATTAAATTTCCATATAAATAAGTATACCTTTACTAGATTATGAATTTAGGAAGAATACATCTGTTCTATTCACATAAATTTCATAAGCATTTTTGGTACAATCAAAAGTTTTTATTATATTACAATCATATGCTGAGAAAAAACTAAAACATTTAAAATACACAGCTGTATATCTATATAAATAAAATATTTCACAAATGACTCACAAAGTAAAAACCGATATTGATATGATAAAATATAAATGAGAGAGCCCAGATAATTATGAGTCTTTCCTAGTAAAGTAACGATGTCCACAAATATTACTTAGAGGTGTGGTCTGTATATTGAAACAAAAGGATTTGTTGAATTTGTTGGAAAGATTCTCTTAATAACACAATTGTTTCAAACAGTTCATATAGTATCCAAGTTCAATTGATAAAATATCAAAGCTCAAATGAATAGAGTGGCAGAGTTCCCAAATAGATGTTAAAAATCCAGTATGTTTAGCAGGGCGACAATCTTGCTTGTGTATTATTTGCAGTAAACTTAAATGGCACTTTATGAGGTATATGACTTTATGAGGTATATCTGAGCCGCTATATAAGTGGTCTTACCTCCTCCTTCATGTGTTAACCCCGCTTCATAGGTGGTCTTACCTCTTTTTAAATGTGTTTGAAGTCTCTAGGCTTACCGGTCTTTTAAGTTTGGGTAAACGTAGCGATGCAGCGATTCGGTTTTCTTCAGCTTGCGCAAGCTCTCCTATAAACCGATGGCTTCTTTACCTGCTCTTAGTACTCAGGTGTACGCAGGTGTAGATCTGTGTGAGGTCCGTTAATCTTCCTGCACTTAGTACTCTTTGTACGCAGGTTACAGACAGGTGACTGGTTTCTTTAGCTCCGACCAGTATGATGGTGTACCTTTTGGAATGGGTTCCGCAGTCTGGGTTGGCAAAGGGATTCCTTGCAATACAACTTTTTATCACAGTTTTCTACGCGTTTCACCCGCGTTCCGGGCTTTTTCAAGATACTGTGATTACTCGGCTTTCCAATTTAAATAATGTCGCCTTCTATCTGATTGGTCCTGCTTTAGTAACGTCACTGGGCTCTCTTAGGATAACCCCTTCGGGTTTTTCTTTTACTGAAAATATAGGCTCTCTCATTTTTTAAAACATTCTCTGCTAGAAACATTCCCCAAAGTAATGCTTTTCTAACTCAATCTCAAATAACAAAAGATGACAGAAAATGAAAATAAAATAATAAAGGAAAATCGGGGAAAATGTATCTTTTTTCTACACCACGGTAATGGTGTTATATTTTGGATATATTAGTTTTTCTCATCCTCACATATATTTTTGCGTAAGGTCTTAACAACACCTTCCTTTTAGTTAGGGTTCTCTACCTATAAAATGATATCTTTTTGATGGATATTGATATTACCTAAATAGATATCTATATTTTTGATAATGGTGTCATTGAATTTAATGTAGATTGTTTCAAAATATTAATTTAGGTTAGATTTAAAAGGATAATGGATGATTTTATGTGTGTCTTAAAGTGATATTAGAATTAATGAATTAAAACTTGCTTTTATATTTCAGTATTAATTCCGTGAATACATTTTTTTTTTTTTTTATATTTTTTAACTAAAAAATTTAATCTATCTTTCTATTAGGGTGATTTCATATTAATTTTCTTAGTAAAAAAATTTTTTCACTATAGTTATAGATAACTTTTTAATTTTTATTTTTTAATTCTTAAAGATAAGGTGCATAATTGTTTGTTAAAAATAAAGTGCATAATTATTTGGTAAAGTGCAGAATTTTTTAATAGAGTGCAAAAAATTTTTTGGAAAGTGCTTGTGTATATATAGTAATTTTTTAATTTAGATGGTGTCCTAAAAATCTTATTAAATTAATCTTATTATAAATATGAATTGATCTTTTTTTATAAAAGGTATGTTCTATTTTATAGGTTAAGATTTGGCTAAAACATTTTAAAACTCAACTACAAAGGAATGGAGATAGGTCTAATTCTGAATTTAATCCATATGGATATATGGTATTAAAATTGAATATGAGCTCAGCTTCTGTTTTCAAAAGACTTAGTTCAAAATTGCCCCCTCTCCAATTTTGTTTTACTTTACATATTCCCCAATAGGTGAGATCAGATAACTTGTTTTTGTGGGTTTCCCTAAAATGTTTATATAATTGGGTGTCTAAATTTCCCTTTCTTATATTGCATAAATGTTCTCTTATTCTGTCTCGTAACAACCTAGTGGTTTCTCCTATATAGAATAAATTACATGAACATTTTAATAGATAGACTACTCCTTTGCTATTGCATCTAATGGTATCCTTTATAATAAATTCTTCTTTTGATCCTGGGATTGGTATAGATTTTTTCTTTGAACTATATTGACAAGCCCTACAGAGATGGCAGGGAAAAAATCCTTTAAGTTGTTTACCTAGTAGATCTTTTTCTATTAGTTTTTTATGATGTCTAGGTTTAAATTCACTAGGGGAGAGTATTGTTTTGAAATTTCTTGCTCTCCTAAATATCATTCTGGGATGTGGTTGGACTTTATCTCCTATCAACGGATCATTTTTTATCAGATGCCAATGTTTTTGTAGGATTTTTCGGATCAGACTAGTCTGATCCGAAAAATCCTACAAAAACATTGGCATCTGATAAAAAATGATCCGTTGATAGGAGATAAAGTCCAACCACATCCCAGAATGATATTTAGGAGAGCAAGAAATTTCAAAACAATACTCTCCCCTAGTGAATTTAAACCTAGACATCATAAAAAACTAATAGAAAAAGATCTACTAGGTAAACAACTTAAAGGATTTTTTCCCTGCCATCTCTGTAGGGCTTGTCAATATAGTTCAAAGAAAAAATCTATACCAATCCCAGGATCAAAAGAAGAATTTATTATAAAGGATACCATTAGATGCAATAGCAAAGGAGTAGTCTATCTATTAAAATGTTCATGTAATTTATTCTATATAGGAGAAACCACTAGGTTGTTACGAGACAGAATAAGAGAACATTTATGCAATATAAGAAAGGGAAATTTAGACACCCAATTATATAAACATTTTAGGGAAACCCACAAAAACAAGTTATCTGATCTCACCTATTGGGGAATATGTAAAGTAAAACAAAATTGGAGAGGGGGCAATTTTGAACTAAGTCTTTTGAAAAAAGAAGCTGAGCTCATATTCAATTTTAATACCATATATCCATATGGATTAAATTCAGAATTAGACCTATCTCCATTCCTTTGTAGTTGAGTTTTAAAATGTTTTAGCCAAATCTTAACCTATAAAATAGAACATACCTTTTTAAAAAAAAGATCAATTCATATTTATAGTAAGATTAATTTAATAAGATTTTTAGGACACCATCTAAATTAAAAAATTACTATATATACACAAGCACTTTCCAAAAAAATTTTTGCACTCTATTAAAAAATTCTGCACTTTACCAAATAATTATGCACTTTATTTTTAACAAACAATTATGCACCTTATCTTTAAGAATTAAAAAATAAAAATTAAAAAGTTATCTATAACTATAGTGAAAAAATTTTTTTACTAAGAAAATTAATATGAAATCACCCTAATAGAAAGATTAAAATTTTTAGTTAAAAAATATGAAATAAAAAAAAAAATTTATTCACGGAATTAATACTGAAATATAAAAGCAAGTTTTAATTCATTAATTCTAATATCACTTTAAGACACACATAAAATCATCCATTATCCTTTCAAATCTAACCTAAATTAATATTTTGAAACAATCTACATTAAATTCAATGACACCATTATCAAAAATATAGATATCTATTTAGGTAATATCAATATCCATCAAAAAGATATCATTTTATAGGTAGAGAACCCTAACTAAAAGGAAGGTGTTGTTAAGACCTTACGCAAAAATATATGTGAGGATGAGAAAAACTAATATATCCCGTATATAACACCATTACCGTGGTGTAGAAAAAAGATACATTTTCCCCGATTTTCCTTTATTATTTTATTTTCATTTTCTGTCATCTTTTGTTATTTGAGATTGAGTTAGAAAAGCATTACTTTGGGGAATGTTTCTAGCAGAGAATGTTTTAAAAAATGAGAGAGCCTATATTTTCAGTAAAAGAAAAACCCGAAGGGGTTATCCTAAGAGAGCCCAGTGACGTTACTAAAGCAGGACCAATCAGATAGAAGGCGGCATTATTTAAATTGGAAAGCCGAGTAATCACAGTATCTTGAAAAAGCCCGGAACGCGGGTGAAACGCGTAGAAAACTGTGATAAAAAGTTGTATTGCAAGGAATCCCTTTGCCAACCCAGACTGCGGAACCCATTCCAAAAGGAACACCATCATACTGGTCGGAGCTAAAGAAACCAGTCACCTGTCTGTAACCTGCGTACAAAGAGTACTAAGTGCAGGAAGATTAACGGACCTCACACAGATCTACACCTGCGTACACCTGAGTACTAAGAGCAGGTAAAGAAGCCATCGGTTTATAGGAGAGCTTGCGCAAGCTGAAGAAAACCGAATCGCTGCATCGCTACGTTTACCCAAACTTAAAAGACCGGTAAGCCTAGAGACTTCAAACACATTTAAAAAGAGGTAAGACCACCTATGAAGTGGGGTTAACACATGAAGGAGGAGGTAAGACCACTTATATAGCGGCTCAGATATACCTCATAAAGTCATATACCTCATAAAGTGCCATTTAAGTTTACTGCAAATAATACACAAGCAAGATTGTCGCCCTGCTAAACATACTGGATTTTTAACATCTATTTGGGAACTCTGCCACTCTATTCATTTGAGCTTTGATATTTTATCAATTGAACTTGGATACTATATGAACTGTTTGAAACAATTGTGTTATTAAGAGAATCTTTCCAACAAATTCAACAAATCCTTTTGTTTCAATATACAGACCACACCTCTAAGTAATATTTGTGGACATCGTTACTTTACTAGGAAAGACTCATAATTATCTGGGCTCTCTCATTTATATTTTATCATATCAATATCTGTTTTTACTTTGTGAGTCATTTGTGAAATATTTTATTTATATAGATATACAGCTGTGTATTTTAAATGTTTTAGTTTTTTCTCAGCATATGATTGTAATATAATAAAAACTTTTGATTGTACCAAAAATGCTTATGAAATTTATGTGAATAGAACAGATGTATTCTTCCTAAATTCATAATCTAGTAAAGGTATACTTATTTATATGGAAATTTAATTTTCTATTTGATTTGGGTAAAATATATACATAAAATATTTAGTAGGTAGCACATATATTTCCTCTCATAGTTTTTAATACTTTTTAGCTTTTAGTAGCGCCACTCTCAACTACAAATCATTTCAAATTCGTGACCAGGAAGGGGGTTTACAGAGAGAGGCAAAAGTATTTTAAGTTCAAGCGCTGTTTTATATATATCTCCGTTTATCCCATAATATTAACTTTGACTAGATTCTTTTGTCTATAGAGCAAGATCTTAAATGATGGAATCATTTACCCATCTCTTTGATGGGTAAAGCACATCTCATTAAAATGATGATTCTTCCCAAACTACTTTACACGATTAATATGTTGCCGATTTTAATACCAAAGAAAGATATTGAGAAGCTGAATAAGATATTTAATGATTTTCTCTGGGGAGGGGAAACAAATGTATGAGCTAAGTTGCAACAGCCCTTTTTACATGGAGGTTTGGGAGTTTCAGATATATATTTATATAATCTTGTCTCGTTGGCGCAAGTAGCCGTACATTGGTTACTAGGGACAGAACATTTCCATGAGGAATCTATGGATAACTTGCATTTGTCTGATCTCTCTAAGGCATTTTTATTGCACTTGGATTGGAGGGAGCTACCTTTTTCAGTTAGGAATAATATAATGTATGGAGGAATACTAAAGGCTTGGTTTAAGTTAAATAAATTGTTAAAGCTTCCCCATCAGTGGACGGTTTATCTGCCCATCATAGAGAACCTACATTTTGAGCATGGTTTGAACTCACAGATTTTTAAAGATTGGGTGAAAGTAAAAATTCAAAAGATTGGAGATTTGATGGATTCTTTGAATAAAGTAATGAGGTCTTTCCCTGAAATTCAATATAAATTTGGATAACCAGATGTTCATCTATATTCGTACTTACACATTTTGCACTATATTAAGGGAATTATAAAAACTCACTCTTCTATTTGGGGGATACAGCCCCTTAATAAAGTGCTAGAAGTATTTGGAAAATGGAGATTCCCTTATTCTCCATTGTATAAAGCTCTATTGGATTCAAGGTCAAATAAGATGTGGGTACAAATAATTGAAGCTTCAGTGCAATTGGATGTAACAGAAATTGAAAGAAGTCTTAAGAAAACAAAAACCAAAAACAGGATAGCAAGGTACCTGAAGAGGAGTGCACATACTTTAGTGCATTGGGATCCCATGTTGATGTAAATATTAGCTTGCATGTGTTTACCTGTGCTAATGATTATTTATGCTAGTCAATCAAAAATGACCTTGCAGCAGAATCAGCATCAGAATTCACATAGAAAACATCATTCTGAGCTTTCTGAAAACATCATTCTGAGCTTTCTTTTTATTCATAAAATTATATTGCCATTTCTGTTCCTGACCTGTCTTCTTTGCTATGACCCCTGATTGCTATTTGGATTATGTTTCTAGCATTATCCCTTTCTGTACTGTTTTGTCTAGTTTCTGCTGGATATACAGGTACTTGACCAAGGTCTGCCCCCCAACTACTCTTCTGTGTTCTGGGTATATACACTTGGTTCTGGTCCTGCTCTTCTGGTTATGGCTATAGCTTGCATCTGACTACTTCTCAAAGAATATCTCTTGATATACTGATTTCAGCCATAAAGCAAAGTAATTACCCATCCTATATAATAAAAGGCCAAGTATGTTTGTCCGACGCAGTCATGTACAGTAGAGACTGCACGAGACAAACACACCTGGCCTTAACCCCTTAATGACCAGCACCAATATTAGAGGTGAGGACGGCGCTGGTCATTAAGCCCTTAAGGACCTCTGCCAAGATCTTGCTAAAAGTAGTGAGATCTCGCTATTTCTGCATGCACAAGTGGGTCCCTGTGTTTGCAATACATTATTTAAATTACAAATTATGTAATTACTCAAAATATTGCTGTCATCTAATTTGTGTGTGTAACTTCGTATTCTAATTATTTTACTTTTTTTAAAATATACTTTCCACCTGTATTTAATTAATATGGTCAACAAATCAGACCCTGTCATTAGCAATATCTTTTTACATAATTAGGGTTTATAAACAATACTCCTGCTACTATTATTAACATGAATATTTCTCTACAAGAAATGAATGTTGTTAAACTAGCTTGGCCTGTTATTTGTGTAATGTTGCTCCATAATTATAAATCTTATTATAGATTTTTATTTAAATATCCCCAATGGGAAATTCGACACAAAATAATATTCCTACGATGTTCCCCATACCAGGGAATTTTCTGCTGAGGCTGCTTAATATATTCTGTTCTACAGAATATTATAGCCTAAGAGGTGTCAGAGTTAGGAGTCTGGATAATATGATTTGTAGATGCTCCTCATTACAGTCACAAATAGAGACTAAGGGTCTGATGATCTAATTCTCTTTGCTCTTGTGATATTGCCTAAGAAGTCTTTTCTGCACTGCAAAGTCCATAAAGATAATTTTAGAAAAGCTAATTTTAGCTTGAGAACTATTTATCTATTTACGAGGAATTCTGGGTATGAATGAGAGGCCCATTCAGTGTAATACAAGGTTCAAAAAAGCCAACAAAAATTTTGGGTGATTTTTCTCCACTTTGGGGAGTTTTTAATCATTAGGACCTCACTGTTATTATCAGAGGAGACACATCTACCTTGTAACTGTTCAGCACTCACCACATAGTTCTACTGTGAAGGATATCAGCATCAAAAATGCTTTCTAAACCTTACAAAACAAATTAATTAAATTGAAAACACTTCCTCTATAAAAATTTGCAAAAAAAGAAAACTTAAAGACAGTTAAAGAGGAATAAAATAAAAATAAACGTGAGACATGAGACTAGATACATCACAGGGGTAATATAGTCTTTAGGAATGCTGTGAGAATTCCCCATGCTGGGCCTAGATGTTAGCAACAAAATCCCAATTCTGGGATGCCCTGGCCAGTCCCTTTGGAAACCTTTTATTCTATCCAGCAAGACTGCTTTACCATAAGAAAACAGACCTGAATACTTTACAATAACAAACATTTACTTAAACCATTTTTAAGTCTGTTTTCTACGTGTTCTGGTTATAATTATTGTTTTTCTGCACTGCAAGCAGTTCTCATTGGTTTGTGAGATATCATGTGTGCACCCCATACAACAATACAGGGTAAATGGCATGAAACCCCAATAACAAATCGTGGAACATGATCTTGCCTTTACAAGAGGTAATTCCCCCTGTGTCTATAAATCTAGGCCAATATTCATCAACACTTTAAATCTGCAGATAATTGTAAATCCTAACAAAACAAAGGGAGGTGATCCCAGATTTGCTGGAAAAGGCAAAAATGCTATTTGTTCCCAGCTGACCTTGTTGTCTATATTATAGAAAGAGGTAACTGGCTGGGAGTGTGCTTAGAGCATATTACAACATTTAAATCAAAGAGAAAACCCTATTAAGAGAATAGGGAAAAGTATGCTCTTTTTACACATAAAATATATATTTTTCCACTTAAAATTGAACTTTTACTAGTTATAGTTAGAAAAGGCAGTAGAAATAGAAATTGTATCTAGCGTGCCAGAACTATAGTTAAAAACACAACTCTGAAACTGTGACTTGTATAAAGTACTTCAATTTTGCTGATTTTATGTAGTTTATCACATATAGGAGGAGGAGGGGAAAGATCAACGATATTGGGTAAATATAAGAGCCTCTATTTAGGAACTGTGTCCTGTATTGCCTTATATTAGGGTAGATAAGCCACTTTTGTTACACTAAATATACTATAAATCCCTTCCCTATCCTTCCCACAATATGTCCCAAATGTTACAACTAATGTTACAACAACATATAAAATTATCAATTAGTAAATAGTCTGAAATTAACAGAGTGCAGTTAAAATAAAGGGGCTTCTTATTTATTTTAACTGCACTACCCTATTATAGGGCAATATTACCTTTCTTGTAAACAGAGTATTCCTCAAGTTCTAGCAGTTCAGTAACCTTATCCCTCCACATTGCTAGAGAGGGAACGTCTTTCGAATTCCATACTTTAGCTGTTAGCATTTTAACACTATTAGTGAATATTCGAAATAGTGGAATAAGGTGCTTGGAGGGCAATTGGGTAGATTTATTTAATACCCATATCTGGGGGTCGTGTGGTATAGTTATTTGTAAAATGTGTTCTACTTCTTGCATTACTTCATACCAGTAATGGTTTATCCGGGAGCACCACCACCACATGTGACCCATTCCACTCCCAACGTGGCCACATCTCCAGCATTTGTTACTAACTTTAGGGTATAACCGATGTAGCTTTCGGGGGGTTAAATACCAGCAGTGCAGGGGGGGCGGAGCCAACAGCCGAGACAAGTAGACGCAGCTACTCTGAGCTCCAGATATAACGAAGGCATTAAATTACTAAAAAACTATCTTACTCTCTCTAAAAGACACATATAATAAGCATGATTACTAGAGGGATCAGCAGAACTTGTAACTTTCCTTTTCTGGCTTAAATATCCCCAGGGATCTCTACATAATAACGCTGCGTGTTGAGGCCTACTCGGCACTCCTGGATTTAAGCCGGTTCAGCACATACAGTAAATTTACAAGATTTATATACTATAGCCTGGACATTTATATCCCTGAGGTGGAGGAAGCACCGCTCTACTGTCCAGAGTATTCCTGAAAAGAAAAGTAATAAACCTATCATGGAGATTGCTATCAGCTGCAAAAGATCAACAAACAGGATGGACGTGCATTTCAACTCCCTTACAAGCGCATTGAGGGGCGAGCATAGCGACATTCCTGAAGAAAAAATAACAGGTACCCTAACTCAAACCCTCTCCAGGTCATACGGTGAGGTGGAGCAAGCTAGTCCCCCTGTCGATGGTCCTGAGGAACAAGCTTGGCTGGACGGATGGCAGGGTAGCAAGATAACTCCGGATACGGCAATGGCATACACTGGACAATCTCACACAGTGGGCGCAGAGAAACTAACTTTTGGCTTCCTAGCGATGCGGACGGTTGCTGAAGGACTTCAGGCTGAAGCTGGTTTCGGACTGCAGACTCTGAATATTGCACCATCAAATACAGCTCCTGCTCCGTGTGTATCAAGCTCAGACCCCTTAGGTTGCGGAGAATTCTTTAGTGATGCCAGTTTATTTTTACACAATGAGAGCACCACGCTCCTGCTGGGAACCAACTATACATCAGTTTTAAGCATTAACTGTAGAGACCTAATAATGCGGCTTTCTCCATGGAGGACCTTATTGCCCGTAGGTGTAGGTTAACAGAATGGGGCATGACTGTTCACTATGAAGGGTTAAGTTATTTTGTACACTGCAAGCCCTGAGTGATTATGTTCGAGTCTTTGGGGTTATCCAACATTTTCTTATTTTACGATAGGATCAAACTTTTGCTCCACATTTAATGTCCTTACTAAGTTAGATATCTTACTTGGACTTAGAATTTTAGAGTTTTATGTCTAATTATCACTGTATGCAGTTGTCTCACTATATTGTTTTATTGTTTAATTGTTGACTATAAGCATGTAAGATGGTATTTACAAGTTCACTGAGGTTCTCCACACTAGTCCCCCGCAGGTACTTTACACTTCCTCATTCAGGCTAATATTGGAGTGGATTACTTAGTAATGAGTTTATGAGCTCACATTTTTTCTGATATTCTGCCTGATATTGGAAAGAGATGGTTAGCTCACAAAGCAGGGTGTGTATAAAATGGGATAATGTATGAGTAAAGTTAAAAAACATAGGCCTAGATTTGGAGTTCGGCAGTAAAAGGGCTGCTAACGCTCCGCGGGCTTTTTTCTGGCCGCACCATAAATTTAACTCTGGTATCGAGAGTTTAATCAAATGCTGCGTTAGGCTCCAAAAAAGGAGCGTAGAGCATTTTTACCGCAAATGCAACTCTCGATACCAGAGTTGCTTACGGACGCGGCCGGCCTCAAAAACGTGCTCGTGCACGATTCCCCCATAGGAAACAATGGGGCTGTTTGAGCTGAAAAAAAACCTAACACCTGCAAAAAAGCAGCGTTCAGCTCCTAACGCAGCCCCATTGTTTCCTATGGGGAAACACTTCCTACGTCTGCACCTAACACTCTAACATGTACCCCGAGTCTAAACACCCCTAACCTTACACTTATTAACCCCTAATCTGCCGCCCCCGCTATCGCTGACCCCTGCATATTTTTTTAAACCCCTAATCTGCCGCTCCGTAAACCGCCGCCACCTACGTTATCCCTATGTACCCCTAATCTGCTACCCCTAACACCGCCGACCCCTATATTATATTTATTAACCCCTAACCTGCCCCCCACAACGTCGCCGACACCTGCCTACACTTATTAACCCCTAATCTGCCGAGCGGACCTGAGCGCTACTATAATAAAGTTATTAACCCCTAATCCGCCTCACTAACCCTATCATAAATAGTATTAACCCCTAATCTGCCCTCCCTAACATCGCCGACACCTAACTTCAATTATTAACCCCTAATCTTCCGATCGGAGCTCACCGCTATTCTAATAAATGGATTAACCCCTAAAGCTAAGTCTAACCCTAACACTAACACCCCCCTAAGTTAAATATAATATTTATCTAACGAAATAAATTAACTCTTATTAAATAACTTATTTCTATTTAAAGCTAAATACTTACCTGTAAAATAAACCCTAATATAGCTACAATATAAATTATAATTATATTATAGCTATTTTAGGATTAATATTTATTTTACAGGCAACTTTGTAATTATTTTAACCAGGTACAATAGCTATTAAATAGTTAAGAACTATTTAATAGTTACCTAGTTAAAATAATAACAAATTTACCTGTAAAATAAATCATAACCTAAGTTATAATTAAACCTAACACTACCCTATCAATAAAATAATTAAATAAACTACCTACAATTACCTACAATTAACCTAACACTACACTATCAATAAATTAATTAAACACAATTCCTACAAATAAATACAATTAAATAAACTAGCTAAAGTACAAAAAATAAAAAAGAACTAAGTTACAGAAAATAAAAAAATATTTACAAACATAAGAAAAATATTACAACAATTTTAAACTAATTACACCTACTCTAAGCCCCCTAATAAAATAACAAAGCCCCCCAAAATAAAAAATTCCCTACCCTATTCTAAATTAAAAAAGTTACAAGCTCTTTTACCTTACCAGCCCTGAACAGGGCCCTTTGCGGGGCATGCCCCAAGAAGTTCAGCTCTTTTGCCTGTAAAAAAAAACATACAATACCCCCCCCCCAACATTACAACCCACCACCCACATACCCCTAATCTAACCCAAACCCCCCTTAAATAAACCTAACACTAAGCCCCTGAAGATCTTCCTACCTTGTCTTCACCATCCAGGTATCACCGATCCGTCCTGGCTCCAACATCTTCATCCAACCCAAGCGGGTGTTGGCGATCCATAATCCGGTCCAGAAGAGGCTCCAAAGTCTTCCTCCTATCCGGCAAGAAGAGGACATCCGGACCGGCAAACATCTTCTCCAAGCGGCATCTTCGATCTTCTTCCATCCGGAGCGAAGCGGCAGGATCCTGAAGACATCCAGCGCGGAACATCCATCCGGACCGACGACTGAACGACGAATGACTGTTCCTTTAAGGGACGTCATCCAAGATGGCGTCCCTCGAATTCCGATTGGCTGATAGGATTCTATCAGCCAATCGGAATTAAGGTAGGAATTTTATGATTGGCTGATGGAATCAGCCAATCAGAATCTAGTTCAATCCGATTGGCCGATCCAATCAGCCAATCAGATTGAGCTCGCATTCTATTGGCTGATCGGAACAGCCAATAGAATGCGAGCTCAATCTGATTGGCTGATTGGATCAGCCAATCGGATTGAACTTGATTCTGATTGGCTGATTCCATCAGCCAATCAGAAAATTCCTACCTTAATTCCGATTGGCTGATAGAATGCTATCAGCCAATCGGAATTCGAGGGATGCCATCTTGGATGACGTCCCTTAAAGGAACAGTCATTCGTCGTTCAGTCGTCAGTCCGGATGGATGTTCCGCGCTGGATGTCTTCAGGATCCTGCCGCTTCGCTCCGGATGGAAGAAGATCGAAGATGCCGCTTGGAGAAGATGTTTGCCGGTCCGGATGTCCTCTTCTTGCCGGATAGGAGGAAGACTTTGGAGCCTCTTCTGGACCGGATTATGGATCGCCAACCCCCGCTTGGGTTGGATGAAGATGTTGGAGCCAGGACGGATCGGTGAACCTGGTATGGTGAAGACAAGGTAGGAAGATCTTCAGGGGCTTAGTGTTAGGTTTCTTTAAGGGGGTTTGGGTTAGATTAGGGGTATGT
Source organism: Bombina bombina (assembly GCF_027579735.1). Classification (NCBI taxonomy): domain Eukaryota; kingdom Metazoa; phylum Chordata; class Amphibia; order Anura; family Bombinatoridae; genus Bombina; species Bombina bombina. The sequence goes on from NC_069503.1 coordinate 696,301,365, forward strand.
GGGTGGTGGGTTGTAATGTTGGGGGGGGGTATTGTATGTTTTTTTTTACAGGCAAAAGAGCTGAAATTCTTGGGGCATGCCCCGCAAAGGGCCCTGTTCAGGGCTGGTAAGGTAAAAGAGCTTGTAACTTTTTTAATTTAGAATAGGGTAGGGAATTTTTTATTTTGGGGGGCTTTGTTATTTTATTAGGGGGCTTAGAGTAGGTGTAATTAGTTTAAAATTGTTGTAATATTTTTCTTATGTTTGTAAATATTTTTTTATTTTCTGTAACTTAGTTCTTTTTTATTTTTTGTACTTTAGCTAGTTTATTTAATTGTATTTATTTGTAGGAATTGTGTTTAATTAATTTATTGATAGTGTAGTGTTAGGTTAATTGTAGGTAATTGTAGGTAGTTTATTTAATTATTTTATTGATAGGGTAGTGTTAGGTTTAATTATAACTTAGGTTATAATTTATTTTACAGGTAAATTTGTTATTATTTTCTTGTCGTTAGAGCTCTAACGCTCACTTCGGAAACGACTCTAAATACCGGCGTTAGAAAGATCCCATTGAAAAGATAGGATACGCAAATGGCGTAGGGGGATCTGCGGTATGGAAAAGTCGCGGCTGAAAAGTGAGCGTTAGACCCTTTAATCACTGACTCCAAATACCAGCGGGCGGCCAAAACCAGCGTTAGGAGCCTCTAACGCTGGTTTTGACGGCTACCGCCGAACTCCAAATCTAGGCCATAGTGACTGTAGTCAATGACTAGGCAAAACAACATGTCCATTTAGGTCTGCTGACTATTACAAAGTAACTTAATTAGTTATTTAGCTTAAGACAACATTTAACCTATGTTTGCAGTATATGGGCAGTAGTAATGGTGTAATTTCATCAAACCTACTGGAGGTTTAGCTTTTAGGTTGCGCCCCGATGATCTTTGTTTAGCAACCTAACATCCACAAGCATGGCTCTCTATAGACTTGGATTCGGATAAACATACTTTGCTCTCGGACTTTGCTAAAATAATTGAGTTAGCTCATAATTAGTTAAAGGAGCTAAGCGGTATATGACTCTTGCTACTGCCCATATTATAATGTATCTCTACATACTTTCTATAGACCTAGTTTGTTTGTTAGTTATTAATTCAGTTTTGTATTCACTAAAAACCTATGCAGGTCTAACCCAGCCCCACACAGTGCTTATAGTCTGGTCTACCGAGAAGATTACTGTACATTCATATCATACTAATGTCACGAATATCAGAGTCTGTGATAGCTGCTAACTTGAATCTCACATAATATGGGATATTCGCACACAAGAAGGCTCTCTACCTCAGTCATATTCATTTATATGAGACATCTCTACACTTCAAATCACTTAATGCTGACCCTCAGGTTTAATGCGATCCCCTATCTGCATAGAAACTATTCTTACTGATATTATAGCAGAGACACTTCTCCTTGATCTGTTGTACTATGCCAGTGTGAGCCAGAGGACTTGTGCCTGAACATTTAACCCTACAAGTCATGTTATATATGTAAGGATATAGAAAGCCCCATCATTACATAGCCATAATCACCTCATTTAGTATATAGGTCTGAGTGGTATCCAACTAAAAACTAATAGAATATCACATCTTATCCTTTTGCTTACTGCAATGTATCTGAGATAATATCACTACCAACATGCTAATTTAAACAGACGAATACTTTATTTAACACTCCCCTGCTAGAATATATAGGCACTTAGATTTTAGCCTGTTGAATTGCATACAAAAGAGATGTAGGATCTGTGAAACCACTGGGGCTGGCATTTACATTTTCCTGCATTTGACCTAAACTGCTTGCTCTTTTTACCTAAATGTTGTGTTATTTTTATTCTATATGTTATTTGCTATCATTATTGGTGACTATATGACTGTAATCCCTAGTTTCTCTATAGTTTTGTCCACATTATTAGTATATATTACTTACCTGTTAAGCCTCTCTCCTTCCTTTCCCGCCGGTACTTACTGCCTGCGGGTCATATCCCTACTCCTTTTTCCTGCATCGCCTATAGATGGCGAGAGGGGCTCATTCAGAGGTCCCCTATGCTCCAAACATTCTAATGTTCTAATGTCCCCCTCTCCACATAATATTGTGGAGTGACTGTTGGGGTCCATTACTTCCCATATTGAATTTTTAGCACTCTCTTGGCTGCATATTTTACACATTTGCTATGAGACTTCTCTTTCATTTACCTGTTCTCATGAGTTTACTTGTTATATTATTATCAGTACCTTGCTTCCCCTGTTTAATTCTATAGCTCATAGCATTTTTAGTCACACTCAACTATAAATAGGATTTAGTTTGCCTAATATAGATATTCCTGAAGTAATGCTCTATTACTCAACTTAAGGCAGGGACATTGCCCAATTCTATATACCCATATAAGCTCTATAATTACCTTAGATGTAAGTACCTTTGTAAAATGCTTTACCTGACTATCATGCTTCAGCAAATGTCTGGATTCAATACATATTATATGTCAATATATCTCAGCTATGCTCACACATCTCAAGGTCCACTCACTCCTAGGGAATAACATGGGAAGCGAGTTGTAATGGATTCGTTATCAGTACACATGTACAATACAGGGAGATTTCAAAGTGAATGGTTTTCATTATGTTTTGTAATCTCGGAAATTCATCATTTTGCATAACATATGGTTTGGCTTCTAATGATTTTAATATGTGAATATTTTAGGGGTATTTAATATGATATTACTATTGCTAAACTTCTCCCCAAATAACCCCACTATCTAGGTTAAATTATTACAACCAAATGTTGTAGTGTTTTATTGGCGTCCTCATTTGCTATGAGCAGAAGTCAGTAATATTATTTATTTGTTCTATCTTTACAGACTTAGTCGTTAGGAGGTATACAGAGTTTTTGCCTCAATGAGACCTGCCAGAGGAAGTGCTAATACAGTAGTACACTCACTAAGTTGACTAGTAGATTTTTTCCAGCCATATACATAAATATGCCTAGTATACCGGTAATTTGTTGAATGTGTAGTACATTAGCTGCAGAAATTCTTGTGGTGGTATTGTAGATATAACCCTAGTGCACATGAACTCCCAATCAGCGAGACTTTGCTGTTCAATTGAATCTTAGTTTCCAACGTCAGAGAGCACTGGCACTCAGCACACCAATAATTACCCTATTAGTTTTCATAGTGTTCATTTACAGATCCATTGATACGAATGATGACTTTACAGTTTGTTATGTAATGAAGGGAATGTACAGCCCATGTCAGCTTTCATGTTCATAATCCTTGCTCACATTGTGGCTGATAGCTTGTAGCTCTGAATTATCTGTTGGTTATAGTATCTTACCGGTTAAACATTAATTACAGTAACTGAGACTGCTTAGTCGCAGTGCAGTTATGTTAGATGTACTTCCTCACTTACTTTAGCGTAATTCCCTATGAGATTCAATTACACTTTTCCCTTGCTAATATGTTAAACAAAACTATACCGATAGCGTTTATATCTGACTTTTATTGAGCCTATAGAGTGTATAGCTACACAATATGCTAATCTCCTAATATGCCCATCGCACTACAGTATATACTCTTACTCTACACAGGCAGGGATAAGTTTAGCTGACTTTTCTGAAATAGGAACCTATTAACTCTAGTATTATCTTCAGTATTTACCTAACAGTCGAGGAAGCCAACTCATACATAATTATATTATAAGCTCCACCATATTGATTGGAAGGCTCCACCCCTCCATCTCCCCCCTTATATCGGAGCGGCTCTTGCCCGCTGATCTTCCCTCCCCGCTATATACTTCTGCCCAAGAGTGACCGACACATATGCTAATTCTCCACAGGCTGATACCTTTGATTCAGATAAGTTAAGGAGTGTTTTCTACTGCATTGTGGAGATCATCTGTCAGTAATATAACATAAAATGAAGTTCTATTCCATGTCGCCTAAACTTTTGTCTATCACCATGTTAAGATTTGATATGTAATTTTCTTTCTACATGTGCATTTTGTTTTGTCACCAATATCAGCTTATAGACAACGTAATGCTCTCTTTGATGTAATATTGCCTCATGGGGGAATCTTGTTTGTTAAGCTTTACTTCTACTTCAATAAAAAATGTATTTACAAAAAAAAAAAAAATACCAGCAGTGCAAAATTTTGTAATTGGTTTCCAGGATAGAGACTGAGGAAGAGGATTTTTTAGTATTTATAAATATATTGGACGCTGTTTGTGGGAGAATAATAGTTCCCAGCTCTCTCTCCCACATTTCGATAGAATATGGTAAGTTGCCTGGTGGAGGTTGAGTAATGTTTTTATAAATGATGGAAAGTGAGTGCCTCATTGGGGATCTAGATAAATATAATTTCTCCATGTTAGTAGGCGAGCAGACCATGTTGTTTCTATGTTTATGGGTGTATATGTAGTTATGTAATCTCCTGTATGAGTACCAGTTTCTCGCCCAGTCATAGCCCCTCTCTATTAGTTGGTCTTGTGTGCATATAGTTTTGTTGGCAGTTACATGATATATGGAAATGTCTTCAGCCTTCGAATCTAGTAAATTTGATTGAGCTCGGGGAGATATAGAGAAGTCAGTGTTATAGAGTAGTGATGTCAAGGGGCCCGGGTTAGATGAAAGGCATGGAAAGTGCCTAGTGGCCGAGTCCCATTGAGAGACAGTTTCACTAGTGATTGGGTTGGCGAGCCATTTAGTTTTCTCATGAAAGTCTGATCTCCAGCATAAACTAGCTAATGGAAGGTCAGGGGTCATGTAGTCCTCTAATCGAACCCATCTCCTCTGTGTTGCACCCACCCTCCAGTCTAGTATCCTCTGCAGGAAAATGGATGTTCTATATGCCTCTAGATTGGGTAAACCAAGTCCGCCCTCATCTTAGGTAGGTAAATGGTGTTCTTATTGATTCTTGGTGGTTTCTTTTGCCACACAAAAGAGCTGAATAAATACTGTATCTGAGGAAGGCATTTAGAAGGCAGAGGAATTGGCAGCGCTTCCATGATGTAGAGGAGTTTAGGGAAAATATTCATTTTTATAGTATTTATACGACCCCACCAGGATAGTTTCTTTGAACTCCAGGATGAAAGGTCATTCATAATTGTTGTTTTAATTGGGAGATAATTAACCTGGAATATCTTGTCAAAAGAGTTGGGGAGATATATACCTAAGTATTTCATTGCCCCCCTACACCACCTATATGGAAACTTTTTCTGAGTTATTCCACGGTGCCCTCCGAAAGACTAAAGCCCATAATTTCAGATTTACTCTGATTTATCAAAAAGTTTGTTAGGTTATGAAAGGTGTAGAACTCCGCTAAAAGCGGTGGGATTGATTTTTCTGGGTTGGTAAGGGTAAAGAGGATATCATCTGCGAACAAAGATATCTTGTAGATCTCCTGTCCTAATGTTTTGCCTGTTATTTCTGTATTGTTCCTGATCTTGGTGGCTAATGTTTCAATAAGGAGAGCGAAGAGCGATGGTGAAAGGGGACAACCTTTGCGTGTGCCATTTTTAATTTCTAATGAGGGTGAAAGGGAAGCATTAACTAATATTCGAGCACTGGGGGATGTATATAAAGCAAATATGCATTTTAAAGTAGTAGAGCCGAAGCCAAAGGCCTCCAGGGATGCTCTCAAACATGACCAGTTGACACGGTCGAATGCCTTTTTGGCATCTGTTGATATCAAAACTGATGGGATATTTTTATTTGTGATATGCCAGATTAGGTGTATATTAGGAACTGTGTTATCCCTTGCTTCACGACCCGGGACAAAGCCCACCTGATCATTGTGTATGAGGTCAGGGAGGAACCAGTTTAGGCGATAAGCTATTATTTTTGCAAAGATCTTTATATCGGTGTTGATGAGCGAGATCGGGCGATAGTTTGTTATTTGGTCGTGACTTACTAGGTTTAAGTATTACTGAGATATGTGCTTGAAGTGAGGATGAGGAGAGTTCCTCATTTTCGTCTTTGCTCTTATAATAACGTAGAAGGTATGGGCATAGTATTTCTTTAAACTGTAAATAGTAGGAGTTTCCGAACCCATCGGGTCCTGGGGCCTTACCTGTGGGGAGAGAGATGGGTTCACCTGAGTTGTGTCTTCTATTGTATAGGTTATCATACTAGTCCTTAAAAGCTAGTGTAATGTCAGTAGTAGTTGCCTTCACGTCACCCGTAGTCCCCCGTAATCTCATTATGTATTGTTTATTTGTTCTTCTCTTCAGTTGTCATGCCAACATCCTCCCCTGTTTGTTAGCCCCTTTATAGTAGACCTTCCTGAGATACAGAGCTCTATTTTTAGCTTCAGTACCCAAAAGGAGGCGGAGCTGATTTTGTTTATGTGTTATGCTATCTAGCAGTGAGATATTTATGGGATATATTTTGTGTATATCTTGCAACTTAGCTACTAAATCTTCTAAGAGAGAATTCAGATATACATTCTGTTGTTTGAGCTTAGCAGCTTTAAGAGCTATTAGCTCCCCTCTAATAACGCATTTATGTGCATTCCAGATATTATGTATGCCTGTGTCTGGGGTATCATTGCTTTGGAAGTATTCAATTAATGATTTTTGTATATATGCAAAAGCCAGGGGGTCTCTAAGGAGGGATTCATCAAACATCCAATTAGCGGCAGAGGGGAACAAGGAGGGCCATTGAAACTGGCAACTGACTTTGGCGTGGTCTGACCAAGTTATGGGGTAAATATCAGTGGAAGTGATATAAGATTGTTGGTGACATCTGTGAAAAAGTAATCAATTCTTGTGTATAAATGATGGGGGTTAGAGTAGAACGTGTAATCTTTTTTGTCTGGGTGCTGAAGTCTCCAAGTATCATGTATTGCTAATTGGGCAAGAGATAGCTTAACTTGTTTCAGCGTCTTATTGGGTACTGAAGATGTGCCTGTGGAGCAGTCGATTAACGGGTCAAAAGCGAGGTTAAAATCGCCACCCAGAACCAAACTGCCTCTAGAAACTTCAAGTATTTTCTTGCAGAGCTGGAGGAAAAAGGGGGCGAGATTGGCATTGGGGGCATATATATTTACGAGTGTGATGGGTTTATGTTATAGAAATCCTACTACAATTATATATCTTCCTTCTTTATCCTTATGGGTAGAAGACATACGGAAGGGCAATCTTTTATTCACTAGGATCCCACCCCATTGTGTTTCATTGCATGTGAAGAGAGATATAACTCACCAAATTTTTTTAAACTAACCATGGGCTCATATCCCCTTTTAAAGTGGGTTTCCTGCAGAAAGAGGATCTCTCCTTTACTTTTTTATAATCCCTTAGGGCCATCAATCTTTTTTGAGGGCTATTGAGACCTTTTGTATTGTGGGAAATAAACTTAATATTCTACATTGTATTAATCATTTAACTATGCATAAGAGCACTTGAGAGCTGATTACAACTATTATACCATTCCTTTTTCCTTGTAAAGAAACTTTATCTGAGATTGAACCAGAATATTGAGTAAAATTAAAAACACTACATAAAATTGCAAACTTAAACAAACAACAAAGTTTATCAAACAGAACATTTGTAAGAAGTGTACAAGACATTCTACAATACTGTCTTGTAATATTATTCCAATTATATTATATTATAAGGTGGACATCGGGCATATAATATCATTTTCCAGGTGGGAATTATATTATTAATAAGATATGAGGTGGAGGGGGTCTACCTATAGAGCAGACAACTAACTCCTGTCATATTACTATTTCATCATTACCGAATGATGGAGTGGGGTAAATTACATCTCCATGGGAATATTAATTAACCTGTGTGGCTGTTAGTGTATGGTCCAAGGGGATTCCTAAACAGACGCCTATATTAAAGGATTACTTTCTGTTATAATTTTTAAGCTAAACAACTAACATATTAAAGTTAATAAACATTAATTAAAACCTACTGACCTATATTTTCTCCAAAACGGAGTTTCATAACGTTCTAAAAGTTATATATTTTATTCGCCGATGATGTCACGTTATCCTGCCCACTATTTTCAGCACTGCATGTTCAAAATACTTAAACCAATAACTTTGTGTTTAAAGCGCCATTTTGAAACCTAGGTATTGTAAGCGGATTGGTACAGAACAAAGGATACCCACAGAGTGGGTTTGGAAAACAATTAAATTTGCAGACAAGATTTCTGATATACGGCAGAGATATGTTAATGAAATGCTATTGATAAAAAGCATATTTGGGGTAGTTAGCTAGTAACAGGCATAGAAAATATTTACTTACAGTGGCCCTTTAAGTAATCTGTTAGAGATAGTGACATCTGTTGTTATTATGTATAAATCAGCAGTGCTGCGTAAATAAGGGTAGCACTGTAATTTATCTAACAAGTAAGTTGACGGTCAACTATCCTATACTGCCCCAGGACAGGGTTTTAGTAGCAAATAAAACACACATTTTTAATCCTTTCTTACTATTGCAAATATAACCAGTTTACTATATGACATTAATATAGCCCATACTATATGTAACCTTAGATATTATTTTGCCAAAGCATGATTTTAGTAAAAAAGGGAAAACTTACATTCTATAAAATCTGTTAGAGATAATGACATCTGTTGTTAATATGTAAAAACTCGCAATGCTGCGTAAATAAGGATAGTACTATAACTAATCTAACAAGTGAGTTGACGATCAGCTATCCTATGTGGCCTCTAGGACAGGATTTTAATAACAAATAACACACATATTCTTAATCTTTTCTTACTATTGCAGATATAAACCAGTATACTATGTGGCATTATTACAACTCATACTATATGTAACCTTATATAGTATTTTACCAGAACGTGGTTTTAGAAAAAAAGAAAACTTACATTCTACAACCTATCTTATTATTACGAACATGACCAGTCTAACATGAGGTACTCTTATAACATTTACTATATGCAATTTACTATATACATTTACTATATGCAACCGTATATAGTTTATTACCAGAACGTGTCCCATCATACTCCACTCTCTCCACTCTCTATAGGATCTCCTTGTACTGAAGGAGACAGTCATGGTGGGAAAGAAAAAAAAAAAGGGGATTTGGGTAATCTGCCGACCGCACACCGCCGCAACCTACGTTATCCCTATGTACCCCTAATCTGCTGCCCTTAACACCGCCGACACCTACATAATATTTATTAACCCCTAATCTGCCGCCCCCAACATCGCTGCCACCTACCTACAATTGTTAACCCCTAATCTGCCGACCGGACCTCACCGCTATTATAATAAAGTTATTAACCCCTAATCCGCCTCACTCCCGCCTCAATAACCCTATAATACATTTGATTAACCCCTAATCTGCCCTCCCTAACATTGCCGACACCTAACTTCAAGTATTAACCCCTAATCTGCCGACCGGACCTCACCGCTACTATAATAAATTTATTAACCCCTAAAGCTAAGTCTAACCCTAACACTAACACCCCCCTAAGTTAAATATAATTTTTATCTAACTAAATAAATTAACTCTTATTAAATAAATGAATCCTATTTAATGCTAAATGCTTACCTGTAAAATAAACCCTAATATAGCTACAATATAAATAATAATTATATTGTAGCTATTTTAGGATTTATATTTATTTTACAGGCAACTTTGTATTTATTTTAACCAGGTACAATAGCTATTAAATAGTTAATAACTATTTAATAGCTACCTAGTTAAAATAATTACAAAATTACCTGTAAAATAAATCCTAACCTAAGTTACAATTAAACCTAACACTACACTATCAATAAATTAATTAAATAAAATACCTACAATTATCTACAATTAAACCTAACACTACACTATCAATAAATTAATTAAATAAAATACCTACAATTATCTACAATTAAACCTAACACTACACTATCAATAAATTAATTAAATAAAATACCTACAATTATCTACAATTAAACCTAACACTACACTATCAATAAATTAATTACATACAATACCTACAAATAAATACAATTAAATAAACGAACTAAAGTACAAAAAATAAAAAAGAACTAAGTTACAAAAAATAAAAAATTATTTACAAACATTAGAAAAATATTACAACAATTTTAAGCTAATTACACCTACTCTAAGCCCCCTAATAAAATAACATAGCCCCCCAAAATAAAAAAAATGCCCTACCCTATTCTAAAATAAAAATAGAAAAGCTCTTTTACCTTACCAGCCCTTAAAAGGCCTTTTGCGGGGCATGCCCCAAAGAATTCTGCTCTTTTGCCTGGAAAAAAAAACATACAATACCCACCCACCAACACTACAACCCACCACCCACATACCCCTAATCTAACCCCCTTAAATAAACCTAACACTAAGCCCCTGAAGATCTTCCTACCTTATCTTCACCACGCCGGGTATCACCGATCAGTCCAGAGGAAGCTCCGAAGTCTTCATCCAAGCCCAAGCGGGGGCTGAAGGTGCAGACTTAGGAAGTGTTTCCCCATAGGAAACAATGGGGCTGCGTTAGGAGCTGAACGCTGCTTTTTTGCAGGTGTTAGTTTTTTTTCAGCTCAAACAGCCCCATTGTTTCCTATGGGGGAATCGTGCACAGGCACGTTTTTGAAGCTGGCCGCGTCCGTAAGCAGAGTTGAAGTGGCGGTAAATTATGCTATACACTCCCTTTTTGGAGCCTAACGCAGCCCTTCTGTGAACTCTAAATACCAGCGGTATTTAAAAGGTGCGGGGGGGAAAAACAGAGCGTTAGCTACGCGGGTCGTTACAGACAAAACTCTAAATCTAGCCGTTATTTAATTATAGTGTAGTGTTAGGTGTAAATGTAACTTAGGTTAGGATTTATTTTACAGGTAAACTTGTATTTATTTTAGCTAGGTAGCTATTAAATAGTTAATAACTATTTAATAACTATTGTACCTAGTTAAAATAAATACAAAGTTGCCTGTAAAATAAAAATAAATCCTAAAATAGCTATAATGTAACTATTAGTTATATTGTAGCTATATTAGGGTTTATTTTATAGGTAAGTATTTAGTTTTAAATAGGATTAATTTATTTAATTATAGTAATTTTATTTAGATTTATTTAAATTAGATTTAAGTTAGTTAAGTTAGTGTTAGGGTTAGACTTAGATTTAGGGGTTAATACATTTAAAATAGTAGCGGCGACGTTGGGGGCAGCAGATTAGGGGTTAATAATTGTAGGTAAGTGGTGGCGACGTTGGGGCGGCAGATTAGGGGTTAATAAATATAATGTAGGTGGTGGCGGTGTTAGGGGCAGCAGATTAGGGGTTCATAGGTATAGCGTAGGTGGTGGCGGTGTCCGGAGCAGCAGATTAGGGGTTAATATTATATTGCAGGTGGCGACGATGTCGGGCGGCATATTAGGGCTTAATAAGTGTAAGGTTAGGGGTGTTTAAACTCGGGGTTCATGTTAGGGTGTTAGGTGTAGACATAAAAGTATTTTCCCATAGGAAACAATGGGGCTGGTTTAGGAGCTGGACGCTGTTTTTTTTCAGCCAGCTCAGCCCCATTGTTTCCTATGGGGAGATCGTGCACGAGCATGTTTAGCCAGCTCACCGCTGCTGTAAGCAAAGCTGGTATTACAGGAAGAAGTGGGGCTAAATATTTACCGACATAGGCCTAGATTTAGAGTTTGGCGGTAGCCGTGAAAACCAGTGTCAGAGGCTCCTAACGCTGGTTTTAGGCTACCTCCGGTATTTGGAGTCACTCAAAAAAGGGTCTAACGCTCACTTTTCAGCCGCGACTTTTCCATACCGCAGATCCCCTTACGTAAATTGCGTATCCTATCTTTTCAATGGGATTTTTCTAACTCCGGTATTTAGAGTCGTGTCTGAAGTGAGCGTTAGAAATCTAACGACAAAACTCCAGCCGCAGAAAAAAGTCAGTAGTTAAGAGCTTTCTGGGCTAACGCCGGTTCATAAAGCTCTTAACTACTGTGCTCTAAAGTACACTAACACCAATAAACTACCTATGTACCCCTAAACTGAGGTCCCCCCACATCGCCGCCACTCGATTAAATTTTTTTAACCCCTAATCTGCCGACCGCCACCTACGTTATACTTATGTACCCCTAATCTGCTGCCCCTAACACCGTCGACCCCTATATTATATTTATTAACCCCTAACCTGCCCCCCACAACGTCGCAGCCAGCTACCTACAATAATTAACCCCTAATCTGCCGACCGCAAAGCGCCGCCACCTACGTTATACTTATGTACCCCTAATCTGCTGCCCCTAACACCGCCGACCCCTATATTATATTTATTAACCCCTAATCCTCAACGTCGCCTCCACCTGCCTACACTTATTAACCCCTAATCTGCCGAGCAGACCACACTGCTATTATTATAAAGTTATTAACCCCTAATCCGCCTCACTAACCCTATAATAAATAGTATTAACCCCTAATCTGCCCTCCCTAACATCGCAGACACCTAACTTCAAACATTAACCCCTAATCTGCCGACTGGAGCTCACCGCTATTCTAATAAATGTATTAACCCCTAAAGCTAAGTCTAACCCTAACACTAACACCCCCTAGGTTAAATATAATTTTAATCTAACGAAATTAATTAACTCTTATTAAATAAATTATTCCTATTTAAAGCTAAATACTTACCTGTAAAATAAACACTAATATAGCTACAATATAAATTATAATTATATTATAGCTATTTTAGGATTAATATTTATTTTACAGGTAACTTTGTATTTATTTTAACCAGGTACAATAGGTATTAAATAGTTAAGAACTATTTAATAGCTAAAATAGTTAAAATAATTACAAATTTACCTGTAAAATAAATCCTAACCTAAGTTACAATTAAACCTAACTCTACACTATCAATAAATTAATTAAATAAAATACCTACAATTACCTACAATTAAACCTAACACTACACTATCAATAAATTAATTAAATACAATACCTACAAATAACTACAATGAAATAAGTTACAAAAATAAAAAAATATTTACAAACATAAGAAAAATATTACAACAATTTTAAACTAATTACACCTACTCTAAGCCCCCTAATAAAATAACAAAGCCCCCCAAAATAAAAAAATGCCCTACCCTATTCTAAATTACTAAAGTTCAAAGCTCTTTTACCTTACCAGCCCTGAACAGGGCCCTTTGCGGGGCATGCCCCAAGAAGTCCAGCTCTTTTGCCTGTAAAAAAAAACATACAATACCCCCCCCAACATTACAACCCACCACCCACATACCCCTAATCTAACCCAAACCCCCTTAAATAAACCTAAAACTAAGCCCCTGAAGATCTCCCTACCTTGAGTCGTCTTCACCCAGCCGAGCCAAATTCTTCATCCAAGCGGAGCAAGAAGAGGTCCTCCATCCTGTAGAAGTCTTCATCCAAGCGGGGCAGAAGAGGTCTTCCATCCGATTGAAGTCTTCATCCAAGCGGGATCTTCTATCGTCATCCATCCGGAGCAGAGCGGCAGGATCCTGAAGACCTCCGACGCGGAACATCCATCCTGGCCGACGACTAAACGACGAATGACGGTTCCTTTAAATGACGTCATCCAAGATGGCGTCCCTCGAATTCCGATTGGCTGATAGGATTCTATCAGCCAATCGGAATTAAGGTAGGAATATTCTGATTGGCTGATGGAATCAGCCAATCAGAATCGAGTTCAATCCGATTGGCTGATTGGATGCCAATCGGATTGAACTTGATTCTGATTGGCTGATTCCATCAGCCAATCAGAATATTCCTACCTTAATTCCGATTGGCTGATAGAATCCTATCAGCCAATCGTAATTCGAGGGACGCCATCTTGGATGACGTCATTTAAAGGAACCGTCATTCGGCTAGTAGGCGTCGGGAGTAGAGGATGTTCCGCGTCGGATGGAAGATGATGGCTCCCGAAGAAAGAAGATTGAAGATGCCGTTGATAGAAGACTTCATCCGGATCATGGACCTCTTCAGCTCCCTCTTGGATGAAGACTTCAGCCGGATCATGGACCTCTTCAGCTCCCGCTTGGATGATGACTTCAGCCGGATCATGGACCTCTTCAGCCCCCCGCTTGAGCTTGGATCAGGACATCGGAGGAGCTCTTCTGGATCGATCGGTGAACCTGGTATGGTGAAGATAAGGTAGGAAGATCTTCAGGGGATTAGTGTTAGGTTTATTTAAGGGGGGTTTGGGTTAGATTAGGGGTATGTGGGTGGTGGGTTGTAATGTTGGGGGGGGTATTGTATGTTTTTTTTTACAGGCAAAAGAGCTGAACTTCTTGGGGCATGCCCCGCAAAGGGCCCTGTTCAGGGCTGGTAAGGTAAAAGAGCTTTGAACTTTAGTAATTTAGAATAGGGTAGGGCATTTTTTTTATTTTGGGGGGGCTTTGTTATTTTATTAGGGGGCTTAGAGTAGGTGTAATTAGTTTAAAATTGTTGTAATATTTTTCTTATGTTTGTAAATATTTTTTTATTTTTTGTAACTTAGTTCTTTTTTATTTTTTGTACTTTAGATAGTTTATTTCATTGTAGTTATTTGTAGGTATTGTATTTAATTTATTTATTGATAGTGTAGTGTTAGGTTTAATTGTAGATAATTACAGGGAGTGCAGAATTATTAGGCAAGTTGTATTTTTGAGCATTAATTTTTATTATTGAACAACAACCATGTTCTCAATGAACCCAAAAAACTCATTAATATCAAAGCTGAATAGTTTTGGAAGTAGTTTTTAGTTTGTTTTTAGTTATAGCTATTTTAGGGGGATATCTGTGTGTGCAGGTGACTATTACTGTGCATAATTATTAGGCAACTTAACAAAAAACAAATATATACCCATTTCAATTATTTATTTTTACCAGTGAAACCAATATAACATCTCAACATTCACAAATATACATTTCTGACATTCAAAAACAAAACAAAAGCAAATCAGTGACCAATATAGCCACCTTTCTTTGCAAGGACACTCAAAAGCCTGCCATCCATGGATTCTGTCAGTGTTTTGATCTGTTCACCATCAACATTGCGTGCAGCAGCAACCACAGCCTCCCAGACACTGTTCAGAGAGGTGTACTGTTTTCCCTCCTTGTAAATCTCACATTTGATGATGGACCACAGGTTCTCAATGGGGTTCACATCAGGTGAACAAGGAGGCCATGTCATTAGATTTTCTTCTTTTATACCCTTTCTTGCCAGCCACGCTGTGGAGTACTTGGACGCGTGTGATGGAGCATTGTCCTGCATGAAAATCATGTTTTTCTTGAAGGATGCAGACTTCTTCCTGTACCACTGCTTGAAGAAGCTGTCTTCCAGAAACTGGCAGTAGGACTGGGAGTTGAGCTTGACTCCATCCTCAACCCGAAAAGGCCCCACAAGCTCATCTTTGATGATACCAGCCAAAAACCAGTACTCCACCTCCACCTTGCTGGCGTCTGAGTCGGACTGGAGCTCTCTGCCCTTTACCAATCCAGCCACGGGCCCATCCATCTGGCCCATCAAGACTCATTCTCATTTCATCAGTCCATAAAACCTTAGAAAAATCAGTCTTGAGATATTTCTTGGCCCAGTCTTGACGTTTCAGCTTGTGTGTCTTGTTCAGTGGTGGTCGTCTTTCAGCCTTTCTTACCTTGGCCATGTCTCTGAGTATTGCACACCTTGTGCTTTTGGGCACTCCAGTGATGTTGCAGCTCTGAAATATGGCCAAACTGGTGGCAAGTGGCATCTTGGCAGCTGCACGCTTGACTTTTCTCAGTTCATGGGCAGTTATTTTGCGCCTTGGTTTTTCCACACGCTTCTTGCGACCCTGTTGACTATTTTGAATGAAACGCTTGATTGTTCGATGATCACGCTTCAGAAGCTTTGCAATTTTAAGAGTGCTGCATCCCTCTGCAAGATATCTCACTATTTTTGACTTTTCTGAGCCTGTCAAGTCCTTCTTTTGACCCATTTTGCCAAAGGAAAGGAAGTTGCCTAATAATTATGCACACCTGATTGTCATGATTACCTCCGTTCATCGCCGTGTCGCCGCGGCTCCCGGATCTTCTCTGTGTGACTGACGTCATGTTGCTTAGCAACATGACGCTTTCTCGACACACCCCTCTGATGACGTTTACGCTCCTGCCTTTAAACCACGGCGGGAGATCTGAATCGGGGCCCGTTTGTTTGTTTCCCTTTGGAGTTTGTGAGTAACTTATCAAATTCTGTTCTCTTGTGTACCGACTTCTGCCTGCCTGACCAAGCCTCATGCCTAAACCCTACTTGCTGATATTTGGATGTTGACTTCTGCCTGCCTGACCTTGCCTGTAGCCTTTACCCTTTTGCTGATATTTGGATGCCGACTTCTGCTTGCCTGACCTTGTCTTTTGCCTCTACCTTTTGCTGATATTTGGATGCCGACTTCTGCCTGCCTGACCTTGCTTTTGCCTTTATCTTTAAACCTTTTCTTTGATAAATTAAACCTGCTTAAAGGGACATTTTACTTTTACAAGCTGCAAAAGAGAACTTTGCCTTTCTGTCTGTTATAAACCTGCTTAAAGGGACATTTTTACTTTTACAAGCTGCACAAGAAAACTTTGCCTTTCTGTTTGTTCTAAACCTGCTTAAAAGGACATTTTACTTTTACAAGCTGCATAAGAAAACTTTGCCTTTCTGTTTGTTCTAAACCTGCTAAAAAAGGACATTTACTTTTACAAGCTGCAAAAGAGAACTTTGCCTTTCTGATTGTTATACACCTGCTTAAAGGGACTTTTACTTTTACAAGCTGCAAAAGAGAACTTTTTCCTTTGTTTTACAAGCCTGCTAAAGAGGACCTTTTTTCAGAGCTTCAAGTAAGAGCATTTCCTTTTTGTTCTTTGTACTGCTTAAAGGGACGTTTTATCCTTTGTGGCTTTCCTGCATTCTGGAACAATATTTATTTTAGTTATCTTCTCATCTGCTTCCTGAGTGGGTCACGTCCTGGATATTTCTCAGTGTGCTAGCGTGTGCTTTCAATTCACGCTAGCAGTTGGGTTACATCCCGGATTGATTCCAGAGCGGCTGACATTACAAACGGGCCATAAAAATGGACCCCACTGAATTATCTATGGCCGTGGCTCACCAGGGACAGCTCTTGGGATCTCATGCCACTCACTTGCAGTCTCTGGACACTAAACTTGATCAAATTACTGCTCTATTACAAAATTTGGTTGCTACCGCACCTCCCAATCCTAATCCCAATCCAAATCCGATTGAGGCATTACCTCCTTCGATTCCTAACAATCAGTCTCAGGTACAACTAAGTCCCAGGATACCTCTTCCGGATAAATATGATGGGAATCCTGAAGAATGTAGAGGCTTTCTGAATCAATGCCGCCTTCATTTCCGAAATAGCCCTACTCTTTTTGCTACTCCCTCTTCTAGAATCACATTTCTTATTTCCTTAATGAAAGGAAAAGCCTTGGCTTGGGTATCACCTTTGCTAGAAAAGAATGATCCTATACTTTTGGATGTTGATACATTTCTATCTACGTTCTCAAACGTATTCGATAAACCTGGAAGGTCATCCGCTGCTGAAGCTACTCTCCTGGATTTACGTCAAGGAAATCAACCAGTCTCTCAATACGCTATTGAGTTCCGCACCCTTGCCTCTGAAACCACTTGGAATCAGGGAGCACTCAGAGCCGCTTTCCGTAAAGGACTTTCTGAGCGTCTCAAGGATGAATTGGTGTATCGTGAACTTCCAGAGTCCTTAGAAGCCTTAATAAATCTCTGTATCAGTCTCGACGCCAGGTTTCGTGAACGCCAACAAGAAAAGGATAGAACACAGAGGACTTCAACTCGAACTCCTTTTCGTTTGGCTCCTCGTTTTTCTTATCCAGTCACTCCAGTCTCTCCTACTACTGATCAGGCTGAACCCATGGAAGTAGGAAGTATAAAATTAACTGAGACTGAACGCTTGAGAAGACGGACTCTTGGCTTATGTCTGTACTGTGGCATTAAAGGGCATTTATTAAGGGATTGTCCTACTAGGCCAGTAAAAGCCAGGGCTTAACTCTAGTCCAGGGAACTGAGTTAAGCCAAAATAGTGGTCATTCCCTATACAAGAAACTCTTTGTTCCAGTAACCCTTCTAATTGGACATAAGAAGATCTATACCCAAGCTCTAATTGATTCTGGTGCTGGAGGAGTGTTCATTGACTCTACATTTGTCTCTACACATTCTATACCCTTACTAAAGAAGGAGTATTCCATTTCAGTCTCTACGGTCAGTGGAGATCCTTTGGGTTCTGGATATATTCAGTTTTCTACTCAACCCTTACTCCTCACCGTAGGAATACTTCATTCCGAGACAATTTGTTTTGATGTCATTCCCACTCCGCAATTTCCCATTATCTTGGGATTACCCTGGCTCCAGATTCACAATCCCATTTTTTCTTGGACTTTCGGTGAACTCACTTCCTGGGGATCTACATGCCAGACTAAATGTCTTCAAAAGATTACTAAGTTACCACTCACTATTGCTCTCACAGTTGAAACTCCGGAATCCTTACCTATGCATTATCATGACTTTGTGGATGTTTTCTCCAAAAAAGAAGCTGAACGTCTTCCTCCTCATCGCCCTTTTGATTGTCCCATTGATCTCCTTCCCGGGGCTGCCTATCCTCGAGGCAAGACATATCCACTTTCTAAACCAGAAAACATGGCTCTGGAAGAATATATAAAAGACAATCTGGCTAGAGGATTTATTCGGCCCTCCTCTTCCCCTGTAGGGGCTGGTTTCTTTTTTGTAGGAAAAAAGGATGGCGGATTAAGACCCTGTATTGATTACCGAGGATTGAATCAGATTACCATCAAGAACAGTTATCCTCTACCCCTTATTCCTGAACTTTTTACTTATCTTCAGGGAGCCACCATTTTCACCAAACTCGACCTACGTGGTGCATACAACTTGATCCGTATACGCAAAGGAGATGAGTGGAAGACTGCCTTTAACACTCGATTTGGGCATTATGAATATTTGGTCATGCCCTTCGGGCTATGCAATGCTCCGGCGGTTTTCCAACATTTTGTAAACGAGATCTTTCGTGATTTTTTGAATATCTTTGTTATCATATACCTGGACGACATCTTAATTTTTTCTCAGAACCACCAAGATCATGTGCACCACGTCAAGAAAGTACTTCAACGTCTAAGAGAATTCCATCTGTTTGCTAAACTGGAGAAATGTTCTTTCCATCAAAAATCCATACCCTTTCTGGGTTATGTAATATCGGCATCTGGATTCGAAATGGACCCTACTAAACTTTCTGCCATTTTGGATTGGCCTAGACCTGATTCTTTGAAGGCTTTACAACGTTTCCTAGGCTTCGCCAACTATTACAGAAAGTTCATCAAGAATTTTGCTACTATTACTTCTCCTCTTACTTCTCACCACCCACAATCGAATGGTCAGACTGAAAGAGTAAACCAGTGTCTTGAAACATATCTTAGACATTATGTGGATCATTATCACTCTAACTGGACTTCTTACCTTCCTTTGGCTGAATTGGCTCATAATGCCCGGTACAATTCCTCCCTTCAGACTTCTCCTTTTCATGCAGCTTACGGATATCAGCCTAGAACATTTCCTTTGCATACTTCCTCCACAGTGAATCCTGCTTCTGATCTTACAGCCCGAAGATTAACTCGACATTGGCAGAAGATACATCGTATTCTTTCTGTAACTTCTAGACGTTACAAGTTCTTTTCAGACCTTCGACGGAAGAAGGCTCCCAAATATCGCCCTGGTGATAAAGTTTGGATTTCCTCTCGATTTCTTCGCCTGAAACAACCTTCTAACAAATTGGGACCACGATATGTGGGTCCTTTCCGAATACTGGGTCAGGTGTGTTCCACTGCTTATCGGGTGGCTTTACCCAAGTCTCTCAAAGTCCATCCGGTATTCCATGTTTCTCTTTTAAAACCTGTGATGATTAACAGGTATTCTAAGCCTTTTTCCAAACCTCCACCGTTATTGGTGCATGGACACCCTGAGTTTGAGATCAGCCATATTCTAGATTCCAAGTTGTGTGGCAAGAAATTGTATTATCTCATTCATTGGAAGGGTTATCCAGTCACGGAACGTTCTTGGGAACCGGCTCATCAAGTAAATGCTCCTATTTTGGTCAAGACCTTCCACAAGACTCATCCTGATAGGCCTGGTCCTGTCCCCCGGAGGGGTCCTTGAGGAGGGGGGTGCTGTCATGATTACCTCCGTTCATCGCCGTGTCGCCGCGGCTCCCGGATCTTCTCTGTGTGACTGACGTCATGTTGCTTAGCAACATGACGCTTTCTCGACACACCCCTCTGATGACGTTTACGCTCCTGCCTTTAAACCACGGCGGGAGATCTGAATCGGGGCCCGTTTGTTTGTTTCCCTTTGGAGTTTGTGAGTAACTTATCAAATTCTGTTCTCTTGTGTACCGACTTCTGCCTGCCTGACCAAGCCTCATGCCTAAACCCTACTTGCTGATATTTGGATGTTGACTTCTGCCTGCCTGACCTTGCCTGTAGCCTTTACCCTTTTGCTGATATTTGGATGCCGACTTCTGCTTGCCTGACCTTGTCTTTTGCCTCTACCTTTTGCTGATATTTGGATGCCGACTTCTGCCTGCCTGACCTTGCTTTTGCCTTTATCTTTAAACCTTTTCTTTGATAAATTAAACCTGTTTAAAGGGACATTTTACTTTTACAAGCTGCAAAAGAGAACTTTGCCTTTCTGTCTGTTATAAACCTGCTTAAAGGGACATTTTTACTTTTACAAGCTGCACAAGAAAACTTTGCCTTTCTGTTTGTTCTAAACCTGCTTAAAAGGACATTTTACTTTTACAAGCTGCATAAGAAAACTTTGCCTTTCTGTTTGTTCTAAACCTGCTAAAAAGGACATTTACTTTTACAAGCTGCAAAAGAGAACTTTGCCTTTCTGATTGTTATACACCTGCTTAAAGGGACTTTTACTTTTACAAGCTGCAAAAGAGAACTTTTTCCTTTGTTTTACAAGCCTGCTAAAGAGGACCTTTTTTCAGAGCTTCAAGTAAGAGCATTTCCTTTTTGTTCTTTGTACTGCTTAAAGGGACGTTTTATCCTTTGTGGCTTTCCTGCATTCTGGAACAATATTTATTTTAGTTATCTTCTCATCTGCTTCCTGAGTGGGTCACGTCCTGGATATTTCTCAGTGTGCTAGCGTGTGCTTTCAATTCACGCTAGCAGTTGGGTTACATCCCGGATTGATTCCAGAGCGGCTGACACTGATATAGGGTGTTGATGTCATTAGACCACACCCCTTCTCATTACAGAGATGCACATCACCTAATATGCTTAATTGGTAGTAGGCTTTCGAGCCTATACAGCTTGGAGTAAGACAACATGCATAAAGAGGATGATGTGGTCAAAATACTAATTTGCCTAATAATTCTGCACTCCCTGTATAGGTATTTTATTTAATTAATTTATTGATAGTGTAGTGTTAGGTTTAATTGTAACTTAGGTTAGGATTTATTTTACAGGTAATTTTGTAATTATTTTAACTATTTTAGCTATTAAATAGTTCTTAACTATTTAATAGCTATTGTACCTGGTTAAAATAAATACAAAGTTACCTGTAAAATAAATATTAATCCTAAAATAGCTATAATATAATTATAATTTATATTGTAGCTATATTAGGATTTATTTTACAGGTAAGTATTTATCTTTAAATAGGAATAATTTATTTAATAAGAGTTAATTAATTTCGTTAGATTAAAATTATATTTAATTTAGGGGGGTGTTAGTGTTAGGGTTAGACTTAGCTTTAGGGGTTAATACATTAGAATAGCGGTGAGCTCCAGTCAGCAGATTAGGGGTTAATAATTGAAGTTAGGTGTCGGCAATGTTAGGGAGGGCAGATTAGGGGTTAATACTATTTATTATAGGGTTAGTGAGGCGGATTAGGGGTTAATAACTTTATTATGATAGCGGTGCGGTCCGGTCGGCAGATTAGGGGTTAATAAGTGTAGGCAGGTGGAGGCGACGATGTGGGGGGCAGATTAGGGGTTAATAAATATAATATAGGGGTCGGCGGTGTTAGGGGCAGCAGATTAGGGGTACATAAGGATAATGTAAGTAGCGGCGGTTTACGGAGCGGCAGATTAGGGGTTAAAAATAATATGCAGGGGTCAGCGATAGCGGGGGCGGCAGATTAGGGGTTAATAAGTGTAAGGCTAGGGGTGTTTAGACTCGGGGTACATGTTAGGGTGTTAGGTGCAGACGTAGGAAGTGTTTCCGCATAGCAAACAATGGGGCTGCGTTAGGAGCTGAACGCGGCTTTTTTGCAGGTGTTAGGTTTTTTTTCAGCTCAAACAGCCCCATTGTTTCCTATGGGGGAATCGTGCACAAGCACGTTTTTGAGGCTGGCCGCGTCCGTAAGCAACTCTGGTATCGAGAGTTGAAGCTACGTTAAATATGCTCTACGCTCCTTTTTTGGAGCCTAACGCAGCCTTTATGTGGACTCTCAATACCAGAGTTATTTTTATGGTGCGGCCAGAAAAAAGCCGGCGTTAGCTACGCGGGTCCTTACCGACAAAACTCTAAATCTAGCCGTAAGTCTTTACCGACAAAACTCGTAATCTAGCCGTTCATTTTTTAGGTAAACTCATTTAATTTTACTATTAAAATGCTCACTGCATTTAGATGACTAGACAAATGGTGATAGAATATGTTGCAATTTGAAATATTATCAAGTTTCTGTAGAGTAGACAATGCGAGCAGTAAATGGGTTAACTTATATTCTTATCATAGCTTCATCACACACTTGGAAACAATTATGCAGAATTGGTTTGAAGGGACACAGGGAGGCAAGGAAATTGCATTTTTCCTGTAGTGATTAGTCTTGTTGACTAGCAAAAATTGACATTGTAATAGGATACATATACTGTAATTTCCTGATACATGCATATCATAATGTATTGTCCCTCATCCTTTCACTTGCTCCAGCAACGCTATGGCTATTTCAACTCAGCCTATGAGCTGCAGGATGAGAATATATCGACCTGTTCAACCAGTTAATAGGCTTAACTGGAGCAGTCAAAACACTTTTGGCTAGATTACGAGTCTTGCGTTAGCCTTAAAAAGCAGCGTTGAGAGGTCCCAATGCTGCTTTTTAACGCCCGCTGGTATTATGAGTCTGGCAGGTACAGGTGTACTGCTCACTTTTTTTCCGCGAATCGAGCATACCGCAAATCCACTTACGTCAATTGCGTATCCTATCTTTTCAATGGGATTTGCCTAACGCCGGTATTACGAGTCTTGTAAAAAATGAGTGGTAGACCCTCTCCTGTCAAGACTCCTACCGCATTTAAAAGTCAGTAGTTAAGAGATTTATGGGCTAACGCCGGAACATAAAACTCTTAACTAAAGTGCTAAAAAGTAAACTAACACCCATAAACTACCTATTAACCCCTAAACTAAAAATTTTTAACCCCTAATCTGCCGACCGGACATTGCCACCACTTTAATAAATATGTTAACCCCTAAACCGCCGCACTCCCGCCTCGCAAATGCTAGTTAAATTTTATTAACCCCTAATCTGCCATCCCTAACATCACCTACACTATATTAAAGTTATTAACCCCTAAATCTAAGTCTAACCCTAACCTCCTCTAACCTAAATATAATTTAAAATAATCTAAATAAAATTACTACAATTAAATAAATTAATCCTATTTAAAACTAAATACTTACCTATAAAATAAACCCTAAGCTAGCTACAATATAACTAATAGTTACATTGTAGCTAGTTTAGGGTTTTATTTTTATTTTACAGGCAACTTTGTATTTATTTTAACTAGGTAGAATATTTATTAAATAGTTATTAACTATTTAATAACTACCTAGCTAAAATAAAGACAAATTTACCTGTAAAATAAAACCTAACCTAAGTTACAATTACACCTAACACTACACTGTAATTAAATTAATTACCTAAAATAACTACAAATAAATACAATTAAATTAAATAAACTAAATTCCGAAAAAAAACACTAAATTACAGAAAAAACTTACAGAATAAACTAATTACACCTACTCTAATCCCCCTAATAAAATAAAAAAAGCCTCCCAAAATAATAAAAATCCCTACCCTATACTAAATTACAAATAGCCCTTAAAAGGGCCTTTTGTGGGGCATTGCCCCAAAGTAATCAGCTCTTTTACCTGTAAAAAAAAGATTAGAGTAGGGGGATTAGAGTAGGTGTAATTAGTTTTAAAAAATTGTAATAATTTTTTTTTCTGTAATTTAGTGTTTGTTTTTTTCGTAATTTAGTTTATTTAATTTAATTGTATTTAATTATAGTTAGTTTAGGTAATTAATTTAATTATAGTGTAGTGTTAGGTGTAATTGTAACTTAGGTTAGGTTTTATTTTATTTCTTTATTTTAGCTAGGTAGTTATTAAATAGTTAATAACTATTTAATAAATATTCTACCTAGTTAAAATAAATAAAAATAAACCCTAAGCTAGCTACAATGTAACTATTAGTTATATTGTAGCTATATTAGGGCTTATTTTATAGGTAAGTATTTAGTTTTAAATAGGAAGTATTTATTTAATTGTAGTTATTTTATTTAGATTTATTTTAATTATTTAAGTTAGGGGGGTGTTAGGGTTAGACTTAGGTTTAGGGGTTAATAACTTTATTATAGTGGCAGCGACGTTGGGGCAGCAGATTAGGGGTTAATAAGTGTAGGTAGGTTGTGGTGATATTGGGGGCAGCAGATTAGGGGTTAATAAATATAATGTAGGTGTTGGCGATGTTAGGGGCAGCAGATTAGGGGTTCATAAGTATAATGTAGGTGGCAGTGGTGTCCGGAGCGGCAGATTAGGGGTTAATAATATTATGCAGGTGGCGACTATGTTGGGGGCGGCAGATTAGGGGTTAATAAGTGTAAGATTGGGGTGTTTAGACTCGGGGTTCATGTTAGGGTGTTAGGTGTAGACATAAATTTTATTTCCCCATAGGAATCAATGGGGCTGTGTTAGGAGCTGAACACTGCTTTTTTGCAGGTGTTAGTTTTTTTTTCAGCCGGCTCTGCCCCATTGTTTCTTATGGGGAAATCGTGCATGAGCACGTTTAGCCAGCTCACCGCTACCGTAAGCAGCACTGGTATTGAGGTGAGATATGGAGCTAAATTTTGCTCTCTGCTCACTTTTCTGTGGCTAACTCCAGGTTTGTAAAAACCAGTAATACCAGCGTTGTCTGTAGGTAAGCGGTGAGCAGAAACTACTCGCTAGCAATGCACCCCTGTTACCGCAAAACTCGTAATCTCGCCCGGCTATTAGAATCCTATTAGCCAATCGGAATTCAAGGGACGCCATCTTGGATGACATCATTTAAAGGAACCTTCATTCTTCAGTTGGATGTCGTTGGAAGAGGATGCTCCGTGTCAGCTGGATTGAAGATGGACCCGCTCGCGCCGGAAGGATGAAGATAGAAGATGCCACCTGGATGAAGACCTCTTCTGCCCGGATCGGATGGAGACTTCTGGCCGTCTGGAGGACCACTTCACCCAGCTTCGAGACGTCTCAAGGTAGGGTGATCTTCAAGGCGTTAGTGTTAGGTTTTATTAAGGGGGGATTGGGTGGGATTTAGAGTAGGGTTGGGTGTGTGGGTGGTGGGTTGTTATGTTGGGGGGTATTGTATTTTCTTTTTTTACAGGTAAAAGAGCTGATTACTTTGGGGCAATGCCCCGTAAAAGGCCCTTTTAAGGGCTATTTGTAATTTATTATAGGGTAAGGATTTTTATTATTTTTTTTTATTTTTTTTTATTTGTGGGATTAGAGTAGGTGTAATTAGTTTAAAAAAATTGTAATTATTTTTTTCCCGTAATTTAGTTTATTTAATTTAATTGTATTTAGTTTAGGTAATTAATTTAATTATATTGTAGTGTTAGGTGTAATTGTAACTTAGGTTAGGTTTTATTTTACAGGTATATTTGTCTTTATTTTAGCTAGGTAGTTATTAAATAGTTAATAACTATTTAATAACTATTCTACCTAGTTAAAATAAATATAAAGTTGCCTGTAAAATAAAAATAAACCCTAAGCTAGCTACAATGTAACTATTAGTTATATTGTAGCTAGCTTAGGGTTTATTTTATAGGTAAGTATTTAGTTTTAAATAGGATTAATTTATTTAATTGTAGTAATTTTATTTACATTATTTTAAATTATATTTATTTTAGGGGAGGTTAGGGTTAGGGTTAGACTTAGATTTAGGGGTTAATAACTTTAATATAGTGTAGGCGATGTTAGGGATGGCAGATTAGGGGTTAACAATTTAATTTAAGTGTTTGCGATGTGGGGGGGCCTCGGTTTAGGGGTTAATAGGTAGTTTATGGGTGTTAGTGTACTTTTTAGCACTTTAGTTAAGAGTTTTATGTTCCGGCGTTAGCCCATAAATCTCTTAACTACTGACTTTTAAATGCGGTAGGAGTCTTGACAGGAGAGGCTGTACCTTTCACTTTTTCCAAGATTCGTAATACCGGCGTTAGGCAAATCCCATTGAAAAGATAGTATATGCAATTGACGTAAGGGGATTTTCGGCATGCTCGAGTCGCGGGAAAAAAGTGAGCGGTACACCTGTACCTGCCAGACTCGTAATACCAGCGGGCATTAAAAAGCAGCGTTAGGACCTCTCAACGCTTCTTTTTAAGGCTAACGCAGGACTCGTAATCTAGCCGGCCATTTGTAAACAGGGGGTGAAGAAGAAATGGTTAATCACCATTATTCTTATCTTATATTTTAACAAGTGTGATTTAGTAGAACATAAAATGCTCTATCAATATAAAACAGCTTAACAGTGACATGAACTTCCTTGATTCAGCTAGAGCATGCAATTGAAAAACAAGTTTCAATTGTCTTCCTTTATCAAATTTACTTTGTTCTCCTGACATCCTAAATTTAAGAGCATACCTAGGTAGGCTCAACAGCATGCACCACTATGTCTTGAGCACTAGGTACGGTATGTTCTTCAACAAAAGATACCAAGAGACCAATGTAAATTTTGTAAATGGAAGTAAACATAAAATGTTTTAATTAAATTCATTCATGTTCCTTTAATCATGAGCTAAATTGTTCCTTCAAACTAGTTTAATTATTTTAGCACTGCAATTACATTGTAGGTGGTATCTTTTAGTAGATCACATTACTGCATATGCATTTGCAACAAACTATGGAACTTTAGACTCCCCAGGAAAGTTATTTTCTTTAGATAGATGAGTAAATATATTAAAGGGACAGTCTACACCAGATTTTTTATTGTTTAAAAAGATAGATAGTCCCTTTATTAAGTCACAATTATGCCACAAAAATGTTGCCCAGCTGTGAATGTACATGAAATTACAGGTGGTTTGTGGGTATAACTAGACTGGGAACACAGCACGTAGGTGAGGCATCTTATGGGTGGACACATGCCAGGAATTTATTTGGTACTGCTTCTACTAAAAAGGTATGTAGAACAGTCAAGATTTATTTATAGAATTTCAAGAGCAGGCTGGCACATACATGGTTAACACATGTCCTGCTATTTTGTCAGCAAATATATATTGTAAATTTATAATTGGATATATAAAGATTGTAATTGTACATAATATATAATAAAGTTATAAACCATGAATTAAAAGGGTTCTTTAGTAAAATGGTTTAAATTTAATATTCCAATATCTAGGGGATATAAGCTGATATATTGCATGGTTTTTATTTTTATGAAAATAAAAAGACTGCTAAATCTCTTGCGATATGAGATTAAAGGGACTTAAAGGGACAGTCTAGTCAAAAATAAACTTTCATGATACAGATAGGGCATGCAATTTTAAACAACTTTCCAATTTACTTTTATCTTTAATTTTTATGGGGCTCTGCACAACATGTACACTGGTCTTGGGGTGAATGGGAGAGGGAGCTCTGGGGAGGACTGGGGAAGGCAGCAAAACTGTTACTCCAGTATGCTGAGTGAGTAAAGCATTCCTTTAAAATGTCTCTGGGAAAAAATGGCATTAAAATTGTGTTACCCACAGGGCAGAGAGGAGAGAGTATAAAAAATTAATTATTTCTCTCACAGTTTGTTCCTCGCATTTTCTATCTCACTACCTCCTTTTATTATATTTCTCATTTCTTTTCTTCCATGTTACTGTAGCGTACTCACATTTTTATCTTAGCTAATTGCACCTTTCTATAAAATATTTTCTTCCTTTGTTATTAACTTTCTCAGTTTTCCTTCCTCCTGGTTTCTACTCAGCTATTTTACTTCCTGTTTCACTGCTTTATATATATATATATATATATATATATATATATATATATATATATATATATATATATATATATATATATATTTCACAATATCCCAAACCTCATAGGTTGATATGTTATTATATCAACAATAAATAAATACACCAGACACCGATTATGGGAAAACTAATAGCTACAGCTTTATTGACGTAATATAACATATAAAAAATGATGCTCTCTGCGGTCCAGAAGTAACACGAAGACAATACTTTAAATGAGTCTCTGCTTCTGGAAGCAATACCGTCTGCAACTGCTCTAGCAGTATAAACAATCAATCAATAACGTGGCCTTCTTCTGCTCTGTAGTCCTGCTCACTGGCAAGTCCTCGGTCTCAAGTTGCAACAAAAGACATCAAACAAGAAAACAGCAAAAGCATATAACAATGAATGAAAATGAGCTAAAACAATAGTGGGACTTTTGGATACTTGACTTTTTTTTTACTATTACAGTATAGTTGTTATCAAGTAAATATGTTTTTTACTCACCCACATCCCCAGTACTTGCCTTGGCATGCAATCTTCTACATCTGTTTAAGACATGTTATCTCTCTACAGATTCTGTACCAGTTTGGCAGTGTAGTGATTGCAGAAGTGTCATGGCATTGCACAGCAAAAGAAAGTGCTATTTGAATGAGCTGCTCCAAAAAGAGTTTCCTTTCCTGAAAAGTGCTGGAAAGGGATCTTCTGTTTTATGCACGATATGTCATTCTGTGTTTACCTTTCAAGTGGAGGTAGAACATCAATCAATGAACATGAAGCCGCAAGCAAACACAAAGCCGCTCTAACTGCTCGTGCAGGTTCAACTTCTGTGACATCATTTTTTTCGCAAAGTTGAACCCTCACAGAAGGAATATGACCTAGCTAGTGAACATATGCAATGTTCGGTCCGCCCCCTATTCGTCATCATTGAGTAAAACTTTGACCCTGTACCTCACAGTCAGCAGACACATTCCAGCCAATCAGCAGCAGACCCTCCCTCCCAGACCCTCCCACCTCCTGGACAGCATCCATTTTAGATTCATTCGGAGGCTGCATTCGTAGTGAGAGGAGGGACAGTGTAGCTGCTGATGATTTAATAGGGAAATCGATAGCTAGGCTAGTGTATTCAGTGTCCACTACAGTCCTGAAGGACTCATCTGATCTCTGCTGTAAGGACAGCACCCCAAAAAGCCCTTTTTAGGGCTAGAATATCAGTCTGCTTTTTTTTTTTTTTCCTGTGTAATCTAATTGCAGTTGCCTGCCTGCCAGCGTGTGTGTCAGGCTCACGGCGTATACTGTGCCCACTTGCCCAGTGCCACCACTCATATCTGGTGTAACAGTAGTGTACATTTAAAAAAACACTTTTTTGACTGTGAAATAATAGCAGTCAGTTTCCTTCACACCTGTGCATTTCAGGGCCTGCCAGGGCACAGTGTCACACCAGTGCAACTCATATCTGGTGTAACAGTAGTGTACATTTAAAAAAAACAACAGATTTTTGACTGTGAAATAATAACAGTCAGTTTCCTTCACACGTGTGCGTTTCAGGATCTGCCACGGCACAGTGTCACACCAGTGCAACTCATATATGGTGTAACAGTAGTGTACATTAAACCCTTAATGACCACAGCACTTTTCCATTTTCTGTCCGTTTGGGACCAGGGCTATTTTTACATTTCTGCTGTGTTTGTGTTTAGCTGTAATTTTCCTCTTACTCGTTTACTGTACCCACACATATTATATACCGTTTTTTTCTCGCAATTAAATGGACTTTCTAAAGTTACCATTATTTTCATCATATCCTATAATTTACTATAAAAAAAATTATAAAATATGAGGAAAAAATGGAAAAAAACACACTTTTTCTAACTTTGACCCCCAAAATCTGCTACTCATCTACAACCACCAAAAAACACCCATGCTAAATAGTTTCTAAATTTTGTCCTGAGTTTAGAAATACTCAATGTTTACATGTTCTTTGCTTTTTTTGCAAGTTATAGGGCCATAAATACAAGTAGCACTTTGCTATTTCCAAACCATTTTTTTTTCAAAATTAGCGCTAGTTACATTGGAACACTGATATCTGTCAGGAATCCCTGAATAGCCATTGACATGTATATATTTTTTTTTAGAAGACATCCCAAAGTATTGATCTAGGCCCATTTTGGTATATTTCATGCCACTATTTCACCACCAAATGCGATCAAATAAAAAACATTGTTCACTTTTTCACAATTTTTTTCACAAACTTTAGGTTTCTCACTGAAATTATTTACAAATAGCTTGTGCAATTATGGCATAAATGAATAACAACAAAGAAAATATTCCCAAATTGAAAACTAGTGTGTCTCTCCAATATTAATATTCCAAACCAATATCGTGGAATCTTCACAAAGGTCAGTTTAGTAGTGGCGGTATGTGCCCCAGCAGGTCTACACAGCAAACACCCCCAGCAATAAGGAAAAACAGGCATCCACCATTGCGGAATAGAGTGAAACAAACTCACCCTTCTGCCAAAATCTTCTCCGATTCTAGACGATTAACTGCTCAAGGCTGTACAAGGTATGCGCTGATAGAGATCCTCCGCTTGGCGTGTAACGCTGCTGATCTTTCTCTGTTTCAAGCGTCCCGGCGCCTAGGCATGACGTCTAAACTGGGGGTGTGTGTGAGACTGCGAGCCCATTGGCTGAACCGCTCCGTAGTGAATCCTTCCTGTGAAGACAAACCGCTTCCAAACTGAAGCATTAAACGCTGAGAAGGTAGGACCGGGGATGTCGGACAGAGACTGCAAAAGAGGATTCCTTGTAATCCAATGTGTGAATAATAAGAAAGAAAAGAGGGCGCAGCTTCATCCGGTAAAAAAGTTCATCTTTATTTATTTAAGTACATGGATAAAATTCCAGCAGCAGCAGGAAACATAGAACAGGGATGAAAGGTCTGACTAGTTTCGGCTATCTCGCCGTAATCGTAAACCTGTACATCTTAAAATTGTATTGGTTTAAAAATACTTTACTATTCTCTAATTGGTTGTTTAGAGGGCGTTGTTTGTTGAAACATATTAACTCCATGAGTGCTGAAAAGGGGTAGTGGGAGCTAGATAACTATGTATACTGAAACTTGGGATTTTTTAATGAAAACTATTTTACACCAGTATGTTCTGGAAGTGACAGATAATATTTACAGAAAGGAAGGAGGTTGTAATAATATCTAAATAATTCATACATCCTATATCTAAACATATATTTAAGATGGTTTTAGTATTATTGTATATATACCATATTATTGAATATATTGCTACATAAATAGATGTAATCCCTCTATATATCAAGGAAAAATGTTTAGAGAAAATATTTCTCATATCGCATATGATTCAAGGGCAAAAGTGATATATACTCATACTCATATCTATGATGCAATATAATACATAGATCTCAATTGACTGAAAAAAGCCCCTAAAAATCAACCAAAATAACACAATTGTCTGAAAGAAGTCTATTAGATTTAACCTATTCGTAGATTAGGACACCTCAGAATAACAGCGTGATCATAGTATTTAATCATAGCAGAACTGATGAAAAACATGTAGTTTCATTTAAGGCATATTAAGCTCTATAGTTCTAATATCTTAGGGTATCCTAATACGATTTATTCTTTCAGTGAAGTTCATACCTTATATATATACAAGGGTACTGAACACTGAAGTAGTGCAATGATAATAAACTAATAAGCTAAAGGCATATACATTGATGTGAGGTGTAAAAATAACCTACTTGTCCTATAGCTAACAATAGTCAGTAACTGAGAACTCCGAGCCATTATGGCCCACATAGGTATCTACTAACACCAAACCTATAGTCATTTAGAAAATATCAATGGTAATATTTAGGGTGATGCAAATTCTTAAAGTACACAATCTATAAAATGTATATATAGATTGCCAGAGTCGTATAAACCCCTATTATATGATGTGCAGAGTATTACATATGTTTATGACTTGGAAAAATTAAAAAGATATTATATGTGTTAATAGGGACAGAAAGCTCCAGAGAGGAGGTGATAATACACATGTGCTACCTAACATGTGAACAGTATATAATTAACTGTACAGTACTGGTGTCGTCGCCTCTGCAAGCACATAAAGTTATGTGATTGCATATTGGGATATCGGCCGGAGTCGGCCAAAAACGTGTAAAGGGTAAACGGTAGGCTGGAGTTGGCAAGTGTTGCCACTACTACAGTACAAATAAGGATAAATAATCACATAAAGTGATAATGGATAGTAAAATAAGTAAACACGTATATTGGTGATAGACCAAGGGCACAGCTCAGTGGGCAGATAAAATTATAGCCCGTTCATTGGCTTATTGCCAATGATTAATCAGATCGAACTCTGAGTTATATCCATCAGGTACTCTAGTCCTTAATTTAAAAATCCAGAAGGTTTCACGTCTGGCTAAGAGTGTATCCTTGTCTCCCCCTCTTAACGGTTTTTTTATTACTTCGATAGCCCTCCATTTGAAGGTATTAACTAAACAAGCATGTGTTTCAATGAAGTGTCTGGAGAGTGCTGAACATGTTACTTCGTTTTTAATGTAACCCAAATGTTCCCGTATTCGGGTACGTACATCTCGACTAGTTTTACCAACATACTGTTGGTGATGTTGTGTACACTCAATTAGGTATATAGTATAAGGTGTTGAACATTTTATAAGCCCGTTGGTTTTAAAAATTTGGTTTGTAGTACAGGAATAAAATTCCTTACCTTCTACCAAATAATCACAGGCTTTGCACCTCCCGTCACCACATTTGTATGTTCCTTGGATACTAAGCCAAGAGGATGGCTTCTTTGTAGGGGGTAATAGGGAAGGAGATAATATGTTGCCCAAAGTCATATTTTTGGAATATATGCATTTGAAACCCTTAGTTACCACTTCCTTTAGGGCTTTGTACAATATTTGAATACTAGTGAAAACGGGGTACAATTTACCTATGAATGGAGTAAATTTTCCATCAATTTCCTAGATGTGACCCTAGTAGGTGATTCAAACACTGGCCTAATCACTTCTAGATTGTATAGAAAGCCAATCTCTGGCAACACACTCTTGCACCACAAAAGCTCACATCCAAGGCATGTATTTAAGGGAATTGCCAAGGGACAGTTGCTACGTACTAGACGCCTATGCAGTTCAGACCAGGACTTTGCTGCTGAAAGCAAGAGTATGGTAGATAAACTAGTGGAAAGGGGGTACCGGCCGGAGATGGTCAGAAACGTGGCTAAGGAGGTGGCTGGGGTGAGTAGGCAGGAGGCCCTAAAACACAAATACAAGAGTGACATGGATGATAGAACCATGTTCATCACCAAGTATTCTACAGAGTATGATGAGGTGTGTTCCATTCTCAAAAAATATTTTCCTATATTGTACGGGGACAAAGCCCTAAAGGAAGTGGTAACTAAGGGTTTCAAATGCATATATTCCAAAAATATGACTTTGGGCAACATATTATCTCCTTCCCTATTACCCCCTACAAAGAAGCCATCCTCTTGGCTTAGTATCCAAGGAACATACAAATGTGGTGACGGGAGGTGCAAAGCCTGTGATTATTTGGTAGAAGGTAAGGAATTTTATTCCTGTACCACAAACCAAATTTTTAAAACCAACGGGCTTATAAAATGTTCAACACCTTATACTATATACCTAATTGAGTGTACACAACATCACCAACAGTATGTTGGTAAAACTAGTCGAGATGTACGTACCCGAATACGGGAACATTTGGGTTACATTAAAAACGAAGTAACATGTTCAGCACTCTCCAGACACTTCATTGAAACACATGCTTGTTTAGTCAATACCTTCAAATGGACGGCTATCGAAGTAATAAAAAAACTGTTAAGAGGGGGAGACAAGGATACACTCTTAGCCAGACGTGAAACCTTCTGGATTTTTAAATTAAGGACTAGAGTACCTGATGGATATAACTCAGAGTTCGATCTGATTAATCATTGGCAATAAGCCAATGAACGGGCTATAATTTTATCTGCCCACTGAGCTGTGCCCTTGGTCTATCACCAATATACGTGTTTACTTATTTTACTATCCATTATCACTTTATGTGATTATTTATCCTTATTTGTACTGTAGTAGTGGCAACACTTGCCAACTCCAGCCTACCGTTTACCCTTTACACGTTTTTGGCCGACTCCGGCCGATATCCCAATATGCAATCACATAACTTTATGTGCTTGCAGAGGCGACGACACCAGTACTGTACAGTTAATTATATACTGTTCACATGTTAGGTAGCACATGTGTATTATCACCTCCTCTCTGGAGCTTTCTGTCCCTATTAACACATATAATATCTTTTTAATTTTTCCAAGTCATAAACATATGTAATACTCTGCACATCATATAATAGGGGTTTATACGACTCTGACAATCTATATATACATTTTATAGATTGTGTACTTTAAGAATTTGCATCACCCTAAATATTACCATTGATATTTTCTAAATGACTATAGGTTTGGTGTTAGTAGATACCTATGTGGGCCATAATGGCTCGGAGTTCTCAGTTACTGACTATTGTTAGCTATAGGACAAGTAGGTTATTTTTACACCTCACATCAATGTATATGCCTTTAGCTTATTAGTTTATTATCATTGCACTACTTCAGTGTTCAGTACCCTTGTATATATATAAGGTATGAACTTCACTGAAAGAATAAATCGTATTAGGATACCCTAAGATATTAGAACTATAGAGCTTAATATGCCTTAAATGAAACTACATGTTTTTCATCAGTTCTGCTATGATTAAATACTATGATCACGCTGTTATTCTGAGGTGTCCTAATCTACGAATAGGTTAAATCTAATAGACTTCTTTCAGACAATTGTGTTATTTTGGTTGATTTTTAGGGGCTTTTTTCAGTCAATTGAGATCTATGTATTATATTGCATCATAGATATGAGTATGAGTATATATCACTTTTGCCCTTGAATCATATGCGATATGAGAAATATTTTCTCTAAACATTTTTCCTTGATATATAGAGGGATTACATCTATTTATGTAGCAATATATTCAATAATATGGTATATATACAATAATACTAAAACCATCTTAAATATATGTTTAGATATAGGATGTATGAATTATTTAGATATTATTACAACCTCCTTCCTTTCTGTAAATATTATCTGTCACTTCCAGAACATACTGGTGTAAAATAGTTTTCATTAAAAAATCCCAAGTTTCAGTATACATAGTTATCTAGCTCCCACTACCCCTTTTCAGCACTCATGGAGTTAATATGTTTCAACAAACAACGCCCTCTAAACAACCAATTAGAGAATAGTAAAGTATTTTTAAACCAATACAATTTTAAGATGTACAGGTTTACGATTACGGCGAGATAGCCAAAACTAGTCAGACCTTTCATCCCTGTTCTATGTTTCCTGCTGCTGCTGGAATTTTATCCATGTACTTAAATAAATAAAGATTAACTTTTTTACCGGATGAAGCTGCGCCCTCTTTTCTTTCTTATGGCATAAATGGTTGTACATTTTTCTCTGGGATCCCCTTTGTTCAGAAATAGCAGACATATATGACTTTGACGTTGCTTTTTGATAATTAGAAGGCCGCTAAATGCCACTGCGCACCACTTGTGTATTATGTCCAGCAGTGAAGGGGTTAATTAGGGAGCATGTAGGGAACTTTTTGGGGTAATTTTAGCTTTAGTGTAGTGTAGTAGACAACCCAAAGTATTGATCTAGGCCCATTTTGGTATATTTCATGCCACCATTTCAACACCAAATGCGATCAAATAAAAAAAAACGTTACATTTTTCCAAATTTTAGGTTTCTCACTGAAATCATTTACAAACATTTTGTGCAATTATGGTACAAATGGTTGTAAATGCTTCTCTGGGATCCCCTTTTTTCAGAAATAGCAGACATATATGGCTTTGGCATTGCTTTTTGGTAATTAGAAGGCCGCTAAATGCCGCTGCGCACCACACGTGTATTATGCTCAGCAGTGCAGGGGTTAATTAGGGAGCTTGTAGGGAGCTTGTAGGGTTAATTTTAGCTTTAGTGTAGTGTAGTAGACAACCCCAAGTATTGATCTAGGCCCATTTTGGTATATTTCATGCCACCATTTCACCGCCAAATGCGATCAAATTAAAAAAAATAATCAACTTTTTCACAAACTTTAGGTTTCTCACTGAAATTATTTACAAACAGCTTGTGCAATTATGGCACAAATAGTTGTAAATGCTTCTCTGGGATCCCCTTTGTTCAGAAATAGCAGACATATCTGGCTTTGGCGTTGCTTTTGGTAGTTAGAAGGCCACTAAATGCAACTGCGCACAACACATGAATTATGCCCAGCAGTGAAGGGGTTAATTAGGTAGCTTGTAGGGAGTTTGCAGGGTTAATTTTAGCTTAAGTGTAGAGATCAGCTTCCCACCTGACACATCAGACCCCCTGATCCCTCCCCCACCCCACAATTGTCCCCGCCATCTTAAGTACTGGCAGAAAGTCTGCCAGTACTAAAATAAAAGGTATCTGTTTTTATATATATATATATATATATATATATATATATATATATATATATATATATATATATATATATATATACAAGTAGCACTTTGCTATTTCCAAACCATTTTTTTTTTCAAAATTAGCGTTAGTTACATTGGAACACTGATATCTGTCAGGAATCCCTGAATAGCCATTGACATGTATATATTTTTTTTTAGAAGACATCCCAAAGTATTGATCTAGGCCCATTTTGGTATATTTCATGCCACCATTTCACCACCAAATGCGATCAAATAAAAAAAATTGTTCACTTTTTTCCAATTTTTTTCACAAATTTTAGGTTTCTCACTGAAATCATTTACAAACATTTTATGGCACAAATGGTTGTAAATGCTTCTCTGGGATCCCCTTTGTTCAGAAATAGCAGACATATATGGCTTTGGCATTGCTTTTGGTAATTAGAAGGCTGCTAAATGCCACTGCGCACCACACGTGTATTATGTCCAGCAGTGAAGGGGTTAATTAGGGAGCATGTAGGGAGCTTTTTGGGGTAATTTTAGCTTTAGTGTAGTATAGTAGACAACCCAAAGTATTGATCTAGGCCCATCTTGGTATATTTCATGCCACCATTTCACCGCAAAATACGATCAAATAAAAAAAAAAACTTTACATTTTTCCAAATTTTAGGTTTCTCACTGAAATCATTTACAAACATTTTGTGCAATTATGGCACACATGGTTGTAAATGCTTCTCTGGGATCCCCTTTTTTCAGAAATAGCAGACATATATGGCTTTGGCATTGCTTTTTGGTAATTAGAAGGCCGCTAAATGCCACTGCGCACCACACGTGTATTATGCTCAGCAGTGCAGGGGTTAATTAGGGAGCTTGTAGGGAGCTTGTAGGGTTAATTTTAGCTTTAGTGTAGTGTAGTGGACAACCCCAAGTATTGATCTAGGCCCATTTTGGTATATTTCATGCCACCATTTCACCGCGAAATGCGATCAAATTAAAAAAAATAGTCAACTTTTTCACAAACTTTAGGTTTCTCACTGAAATTATTTACAAACAGCTTGTGCAATTATGGCACAAATGGTTGTAAATGCTTCTCTGGGATCCCCTTTGTTCAGAAATAGCAGACATATATGGCTTTGGCGTTGCTTTTTTGTAGTTAGAAGGCCACTAAATGCAACTGTTACAACACATTAATTATGCCCAGCAGTGAAGGGGTTAATTAGGTAGCTTGCAGGGTTAATTTTAGCTTTAGTGTAGAAATCAGCTTCCCACCTGACACATCAGACCCCCTGATCCCTCCCAAAGAGCTCTCTTCCCTCCCCCACCCCACAATTGTCCCCGCCATCTTAAGTACTGGCAGAAAGTCTGTCAGTACTAAAATAAAAGGTATCTTTTTTTTTATATACATATATATTTTTAGCATATTTACATATGCTGTTGTGCAGGATCCCCCCCTTAGCCCCCAACCTCCCTGATCCCCCCCAAAACAGCTTCCTAACCCTCCCCCCCTGCCTTATTGGGGGCCATATTGGGTACTGGCAGCTGTCTGTACCCAGTACCCAGTTTATTTTTATTTCATTTTTCTGTAGTGTAGCTTCCCCCCCCCAAAACCAATCCCCCACCCGCTCCCAGATCACTTAGATTTCCAAGTACTAAATATTTTGGACCCCTTTCTCCCACTTATAAAAACATTTTTTTCTGTAGTGTAGCGGTTCCCACCCGGTCCCTCCCCGTGCACGCGCCCGCCCGCCTCCTCCCGTGCACGCACGCGCGCCCCCGGCGATCCCGCCCCCCTCTCTGACATGGACCGCATCGATGGCCGCCCACCCGACCTCCCACTTCAGCTCCCACCCACCAACGAATGCGGCCATCGATGCCCGGTGCAAAGAGGGCCACAGAGTGGCTCTCTCTGCACCGGAGGGGTAAAATTTGTTATTGCAGGATGCCTCGATATCGAGGCATCCTGCAATAACCGGAAAGCAGCTGGAAGTGATCAGGATCGCTTCCAGCTGCTTTCCAAACCGAGGACGTACGCCATACGTCCTCAGGCGTTGTATTTTTTCTGAGGACGTATGGCGTACGTCCTCGGTCATTAAGGGGTTAAAAAAAAAATAGAAATTTGACTGTGAAATAATAGCAGTCAGTTTCCTTCACACGTGTGCGTTTCAGGGCCTGCCAGGGCACAGTGTCACACCAGTGCAACTCATATCTGGTGTAACAGTAGTGTACATTAAAATAAAAACTAGAAATTTGACTGTGAAATAATAGCAGTCAGTTTCCTTCATGCATGTGCGTTTCAGGGCCTGCCAGGGCACAGTGTCACACCAGTGCAACTCATATCTGGTGTAACAGTAGTGTACATTAAAAAAAAACTAGAAATTTGACTGTGAAATAATAGCAGTCAGTTTCCATCAGACGTGTGCGTTTCAGGGCCTGCTAGGGCACAGTGTCACACCAGTGAAACTCATATCTGGTGTAACAGTAGTGTACATTTAAAAAAAAAAAAAAAATTGACTGTAAAAATCAAACTACAGAATGCAATATACATCCTTTGTAATATCTATGCACCCAACAAGAAGGACTTTCCCTTTTGGGACAGACTCATACAGGCCTTATCTCCATTTATGGCTTTCCCATTCATACTGGGCGGGGACTTTAATTTGGCCCCTAACCCTCAGTTGGACAGGACCTGGCAACAACCTGCAGAAGTTAACCCCAGGATCCAGAGATATAAGGGCAAATTTGAACAGAAAATATTTCAAAAATTACAATTGAAACTGGAGGTGTGCGACATTTGGAGAAGGAGACACTCGACGGACAAAGATTACACATGTCTATCGAAGGCAGTGGGTTCACTCTCTAGAATAAATATGTTCTGTCAGACTCTCTGATCCCCTGTGTTGGTCAAGAGACAATACATACAATCTTACTATCAAACCACGCTCCTGTTGGACTGACGCTGGGGCTTTATGGCCCCAAACCAAACAGAAATACGCTTAAATTTCCTTCTTATTTGATGCAATCTGAGGCCTTTCAGAAACATTTAGTTCACTGTTGGAGCAACTACCTCACTGACAACCAACAACACCTAGAAACACCTCGCTTGTTTTGGGATACTGCCAAAGCAGTCCTTACAGGACATATCATTTCTTATGTGGCAACTTTGAAACATAAACTCCAAAAAAAATATAACGATCTACAGAAAGAACTTGAGCAATCCTACCAAGCCTATAGTGTTACCAAATCTAGAGACGCATATGACACCTTCCTCTTTGTCAAGGGGGAAATGGACACCTTTTTAAAACAAAAAGCAACATCCGGGCTCTTAAAAACTGCGAGCAAATTTCACAGATTCGGGAATAGATCAGGTAGATTACTAGCCTCTCTGGTGAATAGGAGGGAGACACGGCGGGAAGTAGCGACTTTACAATATAAGGGCAATACATATAAAACAACAGCAGAGGTGGCACAATGTTTTGCATCATACTTTAAAAACCTATATGCGACACAACCTGAAGCGGCGGCACAGACCTTGGAACAGTTTTGGAGTACAGTAACACTTCCTCAATTGACTGAGGACCAGATAGACTCTCTCTTAATGCACCCATCTCAGTAGATGAGATCCGATCCACAATAAAATCAATTGCCTTGGGTAAGGCAGCAGGGCCTGATGGTCTACCAATTGAGTTTTACCGGATGCTGTTGCCCCAGGTGGGGGGATGTTCTTCCTTCCAATACCTTCTCTTCTGCGCACATAACTCTAATCCCCAAGCCCGGTAAGGACCACTCTCTTCTGGAGTCATACCACCCTATCTCACTCTTTAGTGCAGACTATAAAACATTCACAAAAATCCTAGCAAATCACTTAGAAACCATCTTACCCTCTCTCTTACACTCTGATCAAACAGGTTTTGCATACAAACGTACCTCTGTGACCAATCTTAGACGAGTACTTCAGGTCATAAATCATTACTGGGAGAGGGGAGGCGCCCTCTCTGACACTGAAAAATTGGAAGCCGTTTCTTTTATCCCTCGATGCGGAAAAGGCTTTCGATCGGGTGGAGTGGCCCTACCTCTTCGATGCACTAGAACGTTTCAATTTCCAGGGTCCCTACATACAAGCACTGCGTAAAATGTATTCTACACCTACGGCTCGAATATTGGTTACTGGCTGTTTCTC
The DNA here is from genome assembly GCF_027579735.1 of Bombina bombina. Classification (NCBI taxonomy): domain Eukaryota; kingdom Metazoa; phylum Chordata; class Amphibia; order Anura; family Bombinatoridae; genus Bombina; species Bombina bombina. Next base: position 696,342,432 of record NC_069503.1, read on the forward strand.
TCCGGACTTTGTCCTGGAGAGAGGCACCAGACAGGGATGTCCTCTGTCCCCATTGATTTTCGATTTGGCTTTGGAACCCTTAGCGGTGAAGTTGAGGCAGATTTTCCCAGGGGTTAGTATTAAGAACAGTACGCATAAGTTTGGCTCTATATGCAGTTGACATGCTGCTGTTTGTGGATTCCCCAAACCTATATGTACCCACAATCATAGATACCCTGGAAATGTTTGGTAAATTTTCAGGCTACAAGACAAATAACTCTTAAGTCTGAAATTCTATGGCTGCATAAAAACAATTCTGAAACCATAACCTACCCTTTTGTGGAGGTATCCAACTCACTAACTTATTTGGGCATACATCTGAGTAAAAACCCCAACAAACTGTACAAACTTAATATTGAAACCCAGTGCAACACAGTGTGCTCCCAGCTGAGCCGATGGAAGGACCTCCCCCTGGGTCTCACGGGCCGCATTAATTTGTTTAAAATTTCACTTTTGCCTAAGATTCTGTACCCTCTGCTTATGCTGCCACTTTTTATGGCTAGAGGAGACATCAAAAGGCTAGAGAGAGCTATTGGACACTTTATCTGGCGGAGGCGGAAATTGAGGATAGCAGCACACAAACTCCAACTTTCTTATATGGAGGGAGGAAAACAGGTAAGTCTATCGCAACTCCTCCCCAGGAAACGCACAGTGACTCTTGTTGTAAAAATAGAAAAGTCTTTATTGGTAGTAGAGCGCAATAAAAACAGGGAATGTGAGATGCAACTCACAGATTCAATAATGGTGTTCCAGTATTGCAAGACACGGCAAACATGTTTCGTGTGGGGCCTCCACACTTGTTCACTGCTGTTGATTGCAAGCACTGGATACACATTTTAAGGACAATCAATCACCAAAAAATACAAACATGTGTGTACTTAACCCTGCCTATACAGATAATTGCCAAATAGAATACACAGACGTTTAACATGTGAGAGGATAATGAAATAGCTAACATTGAAAAAATGTATATATTAATAACATTATGAATTGTCAACTATGCAATGAAAATATGTTATATAAAAGTTCTTTTGAGGAACCAGGAGAGACCAGGACTTGTCATATAAATGAACATTAGATAAGTAGATTAACATCAGATTCCATATTAATGCCAAGCGGATATCTAGTATTGAGAGTGAATATCCACTAAGCCTCCTTATAGCTCAGTTTATATTCCCTGTCTCCCCCCCTAGAATGTTTTGGGATATAATCAATGGCCAGAAATGATACTAGGGATGAGTCAGCATCATATTTTTAAAATGCTTAGCAACAGGCGTGAAGACATCAAGGTTATCGATATCCCTGATGTGTTCAAGTGCTCTGTCCCTGAGCATTCGCTGGGTTTTTCCAACGTATTGGATCTGGCACCCCCTGCAGGTCAAAAGATAAACTACAAAAGTAGATTTGCAGTTCAATTTGTGTCTAATTCGATATGACTTATTTGTAACTGAGGAATGAAAGCAATCACCCTCCACCACATAGTTGCAGGTTTTGCATATTTTTGCTTTGCATCTAAAGAAGCCCATATGGAGGGAGGACTGGGTCTCCCAAATATATGTTTTTACAACTGGGCAACTTTGTTGCGACTAGTCACAGATTGGCAATTAGATACGGCACATTTTTATAACAAATCATTAGAGGAGGCGGTCACGGCACCTTGTGCCCTGGCTTCCCTTCCCTAATGCTCCTTAAAAGAACTTCCACAGCACATAAAACATAACTTCTTATATAGAGACCCCCTTAAGATTTGTTCTCAAGCCCATAAGATGCTGGGACACCTGCACCCCTCCCCAAAATTTATCCCTATCATAGGGAATCCCGGCTTTTCGGCAGGGGATGATCACGCACCTTTTTTGCTATGGAGAGAAAGAGGACTCAACAGAGTGGGGGACACTCTGGATCCATTGTTGCACACTATGAAACCATTCCAAGATCTGAAAACTAAATTTGACCTATCCCATAAGCACTTTTATGCCTATCTTCAACTTAGGCACTATATAACGTCTCTAATAGAGTCTGATCCCAATTTTTGGAAACAATCTCCCTTTGCAATCTCACACATGGCATTCACTTTGGGGAGATACTCAATTTCAGAATTTTACAAAGTATTATTAAGACACCAATCCACTAGGGCCCATACGGACATATTGGGGAAGCTACAACTAGACACAACATCTGACATTGATATCATAGACCTTAAAAATAGTCTTTTGAAAGTCAAGTTGGCTACAATGAACATGACACTGAGAGAGGCACAGTTTAGACTTCTAAATAGGGATTATATCACACCCAGCAGATGGATAAAATGGAATCCACAACACCCAAATCATTTTGTAAAGTGCCAATATCCTAAACCTTCCCTAATTCACTGTTTCTTAGAATGCCCAATGATTCGATGTTTCTGGGGACTATTACAATACTAGTTTAAAACAGTACTATCTATTGAAATTATCTTTGACATTGATAAGATCTACCTGTTCAAATGGGATAATACAAGTACCAAACTTCACTCATTATTAACCCTCTGTACACTTGTGGCAAGAAACTGCATTTTGACCCTATGGTGTTCTGGGAAATCCCCCACCATGACACAATTTAAAAAATGTATTCAAAAAAAGGTAGCGGATCTCTTCATCTTATTATAAAACATATCATCTTTATTGAAACATAATAAAAGTTCCATAGCCACCAGCACAAGAATATAGAGAACAGCTGGTCTGACAAGTTTCGGCTTCTTGCCGTAATCTTAGACCTGCTGGGTACTTGGAAATTGCAGTCTTAAAAGTACACCCTTACACAGTCATTGGTTAGATAGAGAGCTCAAAGGACCTCCCATATTAACCCCTAAAATTGCTGAATTAATGAGTGAGAACTGATCTACATAAAGAAAGAGGTCTGGAGGAAAAACATATATTAATATTATATAAAATAATAATATAATATACGATCAGAATGTTAAACATAGGGATAATTATGTCATCAAAATTCAAAAAAATCATGTAAAAGTTATTATAAGAAATATTTATGTATATAGATATATACCAAGGAAATAGTGCCCTATAAAAATTATTACCATATGAAGAATGCCCATATACACACATATATTAGTAAAAATACTATCAACCTAAAGTGGTAAATTCCAGTACCTTTAAAGCCATTTGTTAATATTGTTGCTAGATATCTCGCCCATATGCCCAATGCTGGGATCACAAAAACAACATCAACAGGTGTAATTAACAAATCAGATAACAACATGTATAATGTACAGCTTTGAATAAAGAGACATAAGGGTATAGTTCTATATTTAGAGTACTACACTGTTAACTAAGCATAAAATAACTGATTTAATCAATGTTATAACCTTCTGTGAAGTTTGTGTGCAAAACTATAAAATAAAGAAGCTAAAGAAGGGGGACAAATGTAATTACCATTATTAATAAGAAAGGGATAGCATCTATGAAGGTGCCCAATATCAAGGGGCGTCAGCTATTGAATATGGACATTATGCCACTAATACAAGGTTAGCACCTGAAATTCCTCTGTATGTGATTGTACTACATACAACCATATAAACTGCGCCCTAAGATATGGGAAAACCATTTTTAACATATAAATCTATATATGTGCATAAATGAGAGAATAAATAAACAGAGGCACTGATAATCAACACTAATGGTTGATTAGATCGAACTCTGAGTTGAAGCCCTTGGGGACCTGGGTGCCCAGCTTGAATATCCAGAAGGCCTCCTGGCATGCTAAAACAGCACTCTTGTCGCCTCCCCTTGGTGGTCGCCCAATGGATTCAATTGCTTGCCATGTAAAGGTCTTAACATTACCACTATGTGTTTCCAAGAAATGTCTGGAGAGCTCAGAGCAAGGTATTTTATTTTTGATATAACCTAGGTGTTCCCTAATTCTTGTGCGTACGTCCCTGGTAGTCATGCCTACATATTGGTGACAGTGTTCTGTGCATTCAATAAGATATATAACATATTGTGTAGAGCACTTAATACACCCTTTGGTTGTGTATGTGGTACTGGTAGTGCAAGAATAGAAGCTCCTTACTTCTATGAGGAAGTCAAAGGCCTTACACCTAGTCACTCCACATTTATATGTGCCATCAACACTCAACCAGGTGGAGGCTCGCTGTTTTTGAGGTAATTGACTAGGTGAAAGAATATTGCCAAGAGTTTTAAGACCTTTTATTTAAGACATTTATCTACCGTGGGATTAAACAATTTATCTCCATATAAAATGGGAAAATACTTCTTTAAGATGTTACAGATATAGAAGTCAGACGAATATTATGTAATAAACAAGGTTCTATTGTCAGTGTTATTACGTGATTTCTGTAATAATGTGTCTGATCTAGACTTTCTGATTACTTCACAAGACACATTTTTTATCAATTCAAGGGGATACCCTCTCTCCTTTAATCTTTCTCCAATATTATGACTTTCATTTAAGAAGTCTGTGTCCCTACTACAAAAAAATTTTACACATAAAAGTTTTCCCTTGACAATGCCTTTATATACATGTGTAGGATGAGCACTCTTTCTATGTAGTAAGGTGTTACCTGACATTGGTTTCCGATACAGCTTTGTGTGTATATTCCCTGACATAATGTCACCTATAAGGGTGATATCCAAAAAATTAGTTTCCAATTTCCTCCATTCATGGGTAAAGTTTACCCCATTGTTACTTTCATTCAGATATTGAATGAACATCTCTGCAGATGATTTGTCAGAGGGCCAAACTATAAGCAAATCATCTATAAAACGTTTATAGAATTGTATGCATGAGATATAGGGGTTACTTTCTTCATAGATAAAGTTAACCTCCAGCCACCCCATGAAGATGTTTGCATATGAGGGGGCAAACAGCCCCCATGGCTGTACCTTGTCTCTGCAGATAATAAACTCCCTCAAAAAGGAAATAATTGTGTTTCAATAGGAAGAGAGTCACCCTGGTCACATATTTCATAGTCTGTTCATCCATGTTACAACTGGATTCTAAGAAAAATTTCACTGCTGTGATGCCATAATCATGTGGTATGCTTGAATACAGCGATACCACATCTATAGTGAGCCAGCTACTCGCGGCTGACCAATTGACCTCTTTGATGAGTCAGAGAATATGTGTGGTATCTTTAACATGGCTAGATAATGTAGGTACTATTGGTTGAAGAATTGCGTCCAACCATTCAGACAAGGGCTCAAAAAGTGAGCTTATGCCCGAAAAAATTGGACGTCCCTTAACTTCTTGGATGCTTTTATGCACTTTGGGCAAATGATGGAAAATGGGGATGATGGGATTAGTCACGTATAGAAACTTAAAAGTTTCATCATCCAGAATGCCCAAGTGCCTACCTTCATCCAACAAGTCAAACAATTCTCTTTGAAAACGATGTGTCGGATTAGCCGGTAAGATGCAGTATGTGTTGATGTCACACAACTGTCTCCTAGCTTCCTTGATATAGGCCTCTAAAAAAGCCTTATATAAACAAATTTTTATAGAACAGCAAGATGCTCTGCTGGTTACTAAAGGTAGGCTAAAAGAATCAAAGCAGAGTAGCAGCAAACAAAGGATTTATTGTTTAACACAACAACAGATGCAGCAACGTTTCGGTATTGCTACCTTAGTCAAGCTAAAGTGCATAATGACATAGATTCTATTTATACCCATCCACCACAAGGTGGTGCTCAAGATACAAATCCATATTAACCCTTAATCTACCACAGTGTAAATACCTTAAACCTAAGTTTCACATTTATCAATTTAACAATGAATCAATAAAATCTTAAAAATGCTCAAAAATACAGATATATAGACAAGCCATTTATAAGAATACAGACATATCCAAATCTTTGTTCAAACCTTTAGGTTCCATTGTGTCCAATTTCCATATCCAAAAACATTCTCTTTGTTTTAATAACTGTTCTCTATTACCTAACCTATGTGGCAGTGGTACTTTTTCAATAATTTGGAACCTCAATTGTCCTATTGAATGTCCCTTTTCCACAAAATGGTGCGCTACCGGTGCTTTAATGTTTTTCGTACGAATGTTACTTTTATGCTCTTTTATTCTGTCCTTAATGATCCTGGTCGTTTCACCAATATAACTCCTCCCACAGGGACATTTAATTAAATAAATTACAAAAGATGACTTACAAGTATGATAACCCCTAATTTTAAATGTCTTCCCTGTGATTGGATGGTGAAAATCAGGACCTTTAATCATGTTATTGCAACATGAACAGTTCAAACATGGATAACAACCCTCAGTCTTACAGGATATATATTGTTGTTTTATTTTAATATTAGAGCCTACATCAGCATGTACCAATTGTTGTCTAAGATTTAAGCCTTGCTTGTAGGCAGGCATGGGCAAATTAACAAATTCTTTGATTTCTGGATTACATTCTGTTAACACAGACCAATGCTTTTTAATAATGTGTTGGATCTGGGCCGATTGAGAATTCAATTCTGACACAAAAATCAAACGGTCATCTTTTTTTATTTTCCTTTTTCTTTGGGCTCAATAGAGCCTCTCTTGGAACAGATGACGCATATTTGATTTCTGTGTCAATTAATTCAGAGGGGTAACCCCTCTTAAGAAATCTAGATTTCATTTCTTGGAACCGTAATTCTAACAAATCGTCATCAGTGACAATTCTGCGTACTCTTAAAAATTGGCTACGAGGAAGGGCCTTTAAAAGAGATATTGGATGCGCACTATCAAAGTGAAGAAGACTATTCCTGTCTGTGTCTTTTCTAAATGGATCAATCTTTAATTCTTTACCCTTTTTCATTACTTTGGTGTCTAGAAACGTGATGTCACTTTCACTCCATGTTAATTTAAATTTTATCTTACCCAAGGCACCATTGAGCTCAGTTACAAATGTAAGTAGGAATCCAACGTCGCCCCACCAAATACCAAAGATGTCATCGATATAGCGCCATCAACAGGCGCCATACCGATGAAACCCAGGATTGGTGAAAACAAATTTCTCTTCGAAAACATTCATAAAGATGTTAGCATAATTGGGGGCGACATTGGACCCCATGGCGGTTCCCTGAACCTGCAAGAAAAACTCATCCTCAAATAAAAAGAAATTGCAGTACAAAATCAATTCCAATAATTGTAATAGAAAATGGGTTTGCGATTTAGAATAATTGCCATCCAAACCCAATACCATTTCAACAGCTCCCATACCACTGTCATGGGAGATGGAGGTATATAGGCTCTCTACGTCTAAACTATAAAGAATGAATTTATCAGTTACCAAATCCAATGCCTCAACCTTTCTAAGGAAATCTCCTGTATCTTTGAGAAAAGAATTTGACATTTCTACAAATGGTCTCAATATCCGGTCTAGAAAAATTGACACATTGGTAAGGACTGACTCAGTACTCGCAACAATTGGCCTGCCTGGGGGAGATTTTAAGTTTTTATGTACTTTTGGCAAAGTGTACAGCACTGGAGTGCAGGGATGTTCAACATACAAAAAGCTATACAGATCTTTATTAATTAAACCATATTTTAAAGCTTTCTGACAAATACTGCTTAATTCTTTCTGAATTAAAAATACAGGATTACTAACCAATTTTTTGTATACCTGAGAATCTTGCAATTGTTGTTTAATTTCTTTCAAATAGTATTCTTTGTCTAAAGCTATTATGGCTCCGCCTTTATCGGCACTTTTCAAAATGACATCCTTTCTTGGCCATTAAAGATTTAATAGCTGCTATATCGTTCACAGTAAAGTTACTTTTCAGATCTTTATTGAGCCAAGTTTGATTACCAGACCTTTTATGTGTTAACATCCTATTAGCGGGCAATTTACTCTTAGAGACTGTATCCTGTAACTTAGCAATATCTCTTTTAACTAAGTTAATATAAGTTTCCACACTATGGTTATTCTGAGGGGGTAAGAAAGTACTTTTTTTCTTTAACCCTAAATGCGCCAAATCAAAGGCTGATTTCTCTTTAACCACATTCACACCATAGCAGGAATTTGACATAAAGCTTTTAAGTCTCAAGTTTCTAAAAAACCTATACAAATCTTTGCTAAGTTGAAAAAAATTACAGTCCTTTTTGGGACAAAAAGAAAGTCCTTTGTTAAGCAAACACAACTCAGCATCAGACAAGGCCGCATTTGAGATATTAATCACAATGTTCTCAGTATTCACTTTACCGGATATCTCACTCCTTGGGACCTCAAGCTCACCCATCACTTCTGTTTGCCGCTGGCTGATCGTAGTTGTCGCTGTGATTTGCCTTTTACTGCCGCAATGTTTCCGTCCGCCTCTACGCGGTCACCTTCTGAGTCCCCCGAGGACTCAGAAGGTCTGGTAATCAAACTTGGCTCAATAAAGATCTGAAAAGTAACTTTACTGTGAACGATATAGCAGCTATTAAATCTTTAAGGTCTAGAAAGGATGTCATTTTGAAAAGTGCCGATAAAGGCGGAGCCATAATAGCTTTAGACAAAGAATACTATTTGAAAGAAATCAAACAACAATTGCAAGATTCTCAGGTATACAAAAAATTGGTTAGTAATCCTGTATTTTTAATTCAGAAAGAATTAAGCAGTATTTGTCAGAAAGCTTTAAAATATGGTTTAATTAATAAAGATCTGTATAGCTTTTTGTATGTTGAACATCCCTGCACTCCAGTGCTGTACACTTTGCCAAAAGTACATAAAAACTTAAAATCTCCCCCAGGCAGGCCCATTGTTGCGAGTACTGAGTCAGTCCTTACCAATGTGTCAATTTTTCTAGACCGTATATTGAGACCATTTGTAGAAATGTCAAATTCTTTTCTCAAAGATACAGGAGATTTCCTTAGAAAGGTTGAGGCATTGGATTTGGTAACTGATAAATTCATTCTTTATAGTTTAGACGTAGAGAGCCTATATACCTCCATCTCCCATGACAGTGGTATGGGAGCTGTTGAAATGGTATTGGGTTTGGATGGCAATTATTCTAAATCGCAAACCCATTTTCTATTACAATTATTGGAATTGTATTTGTACTGCAATTTCTTTTTATTTGAGGATGAGTTTTTCTTGCAGGTTCAGGGAACCGCCATGGGGTCCAACGTGGCCCCCAATTATGCTAACATCTTTATGAATGTTTTCGAAGAGAAATTTGTTTTCACCAATCCTGGGTTTCATCGGTATGGCGCCTGTTGGTGGCGCTATATCGATGACATCTTTGGTATTTGGTGGGGCGACGTTGGATCCCTACTTACATTTGTAACTGAGCTCAATGGTGCCTTGGGTAAGATAAAATTTAAATTAACATGGAGTGAAAGTGACATCACGTTTCTAGACACCAAAGTAATGAAAAAGGGTAAAGAATTAAAGATTGATCCGTTTAGAAAAGACACAGACAGGAATAGTCTTCTTCACTTTGATAGTGCGCATCCAATATCTCTTTTAAAGGCCCTTCCTCGTAGCCAATTTTTAAGAGTACGCAGAATTGTCACTGATGACGATTTGTTAGAATTACGGTTCCAAGAAATGAAATCTAGATTTCTTAAGAGGGGTTACCCCTCTGAATTAATTGACACAGAGATCAAATATGCGTCATCTGTTCCAAGAGAGGCTCTATTGAGCCCAAAGAAAAAGGAAAATAAAAAAGATGACCGTTTGATTTTTGTGTCAGAATTGAATTCTCAATCGGCCCAGATCCAACACATTATTAAAAAGCATTGGTCTGTGTTAACAGAATGTAATCCAGAAATCAAAGAATTTGTTAATTTGCCCATGCCTGCCTACAAGCAAGGCTTAAATCTTAGACAACAATTGGTACATGCTGATGTAGGCTCTAATATTAAAATAAAACAACAATATATATCCTGTAAGACTGAGGGTTGTTATCCATGTTTGAACTGTTCATGTTGCAATAACATGATTAAAGGTCCTGATTTTCACCATCCAATCACAGGGAAGACATTTAAAATTAGGGGTTATCATACTTGTAAGTCATCTTTTGTAATTTATTTAATTAAATGTCCCTGTGGGAGGAGTTATATTGGTGAAATGACCAGGATCATTAAGGACAGAATAAAAGAGCATAAAAGTAACATTCGTACGAAAAACATTAAAGCACCGGTAGCGCACCATTTTGTGGAAAAGGGACATTCAATAGGACAATTGAGGTTCCAAATTATTGAAAAAGTACCACTGCCACATAGGTTAGGTAATAGAGAACAGTTATTAAAACAAAGAGAATGTTTTTGGATATGGAAATTGGACACAATGGAACCTAAAGGTTTGAACAAAGATTTGGATATGTCTGTATTCTTATAAATGGCTTGTCTATATATCTGTATTTTTGAGCATTTTTAAGATTTTATTGATTCATTGTTAAATTGATAAATGTGAAACTTAGGTTTAAGGTATTTACACTGTGGTAGATTAAGGGTTAATATGGATTTGTATCTTGAGCACCACCTTGTGGTGGATGGGTATAAATAGAATCTATGTCATTATGCACTTTAGCTTGACTAAGGTAGCAATACCGAAACGTTGCTGCATCTGTTGTTGTGTTAAACAATAAATCCTTTGTTTGCTGCTACTCTGCTTTGATTCTTTTATCTACTGTTCAGAGTTTGGAGTGGAGCTCTGGAGTGGGGTGCAGGGGGCCGTTGTGTGCTGGATTAAGGACTTGCTGTTTTCTAAAACTAAAGGTAGGCTGCCAGCTTTTTTGAAAAAATGGAAACCCCTTTTAGAAAATCTTTCTTTGGGGAAACAAAAACAAATCCTCCAACCTTTTATGCAACATGAGTTAATGATAGAGGCGACATTGAGAGGGGAGTGGGTGACACTACGAGACTTTCTCTCATACTTCGAAACACCAGAACATAATGATGAAATAAATATTCAAGCATTTTTTGAGTTCTTTTTTTATTTTTTTTCTTCTCTTCCTTCCCTTTCCTCCCTCTACCCGGTTCTCTTCCTCCCTTACCTAGAGATTATTTAGAAACAGATTAGTTAAATTAATAAAATATGTGGTTTTTTTTGTTATGTTATTAGTTGTTTTTTATGTATGGAAAATGAGGGGCTCATGTAAGAAGACAGACTGGTAAGTGTTTCAGTTACAAATCTAAAAAACTAGGAGGCTATTATTTCAGCTGTATATGTACATTGTCATTATGTTTATCTTACACCATTTCTTATGTATCATTTACATTCTAGATGTTAAGAAACAAAAACATGCTGTAATATCGTAAGCCTGTTATGTTCACAATATGCATGTACTGTCTTGATGAGTCCTCCACAATAAAAATATATTTTAAAAATATATATATATTCTTGGGCACAGCAATGCCAGGTGGCTCTCAATGTTACCTGCTTTGGAAAGAATTCTTATGCTTTATGAGCCACTGAAGTCATTTTTTCTGTCTGAAGAAAAGTGTCCAGTTGTCCTTAGGAAGATATTTGAAGACCCTACAACTGAACTTTGGCTCTGTTTCATCCACAGTACTGTGTCACTTTTCCATGACACAATAAAATCACTGGAGGGGCAAGATCGCTGCGCTGTGAAATCAGCTGGGATCCTCAACACCCTTAAAAAGAAGCTGTCTGCTAGACATGAGGAATATTTTGTGCAAGTAATGGTAAGAAAACAAATCAAGGAGCTAGAAAGAGCTGGGGTTTTAACAGAAGCTTCCTACTTTAAAGTTGTTCACTCATTTTTTGACGCTTCAGTCCAATATTTACATGCTTGGGGAAAACATATAGATGACCTTGAAGACCTTCAATTCTTGCTTTTGAAGAGAGTGCCTACAAGGTCTGATATTGAGAAGGCAGTTGAACTTCTTAACACAAAATGTCCAAATGTAATAGTAGATCAAGATGCTTTGTTTGATGAAGGGACTTTTCTTAATGAATTCATAAAAGAGCAAATAGCTGTATGGAATGCATCAGCATCAGCAGTGTCGGTAGCCAGCAAGTGGAATGCAGTTATGACCCATTTCCCGAGAGTGGAGGTACCCCATGCTAACCTTAAAAAATTAGCTGCAGTAGTCCTCTGTCTGCCAGGCAGCAATGCTCTGGTGGAAAGAGTTTTCTCACTCATGAATGACATATGGACTGCTGAGAAAAAGCGATTCTCATCATGAAAAATAACATTAAATTGTCTTGTTTAGAATTTGTGGAGAAAATCTCCAAGAACAAAAATATTCTCAGGCAGATTCATACCTCTGAGAAATATGCAAGTTAATACAAATGTCTGAACAAAGGCCGGGATACACATGAGTAACGTATTGTTAAAATAAAACTGTTTTTTGGTGGGGGGACCACAATACTGTTTTTCAAGTTTTTAGTTACTGTTCTGAATTGTTTATTTATATTCGGCTAGATTACGAGTCTTGCGTTAGGGTTAAAAAGCAGCGTTGAGAGGTCCCAACGCTGCTTTTTAACACCCGCTGCTTTTACGAGTCTTGCAGGAGAGGGTTTACCGCTCACATTTTTGGCCAGACTCAGAAATACCACAAATCCACTTATGTCAATTGCGTATCCTATATTTTCAATGGGACTTGCATTGCGCCGGTAAACCCTCTCCTGTCAAGACTCCTACCGCATTCTAAAGTCAGTAGTTAAGAATTTTACACTACAAAACCGTAGCATAAAACTCTTAACTAAAGTGCTAAAAAGTACACTAACACCCATAAACTACCTATTAACCCCTAAACCAAGGCTCTCCCGCATCGCAAGCACTAAAATAAAATTTTGAACCCCTAATCTGCCGAACCGGTCATCGCCGCCACTATAATAAATATATTAACCCCTAAACCGCCACACTCCCGCATTGCAAACACTAGTTAAATATTATTAACCCCTAAACTGCCGACCCCAACATCTTCACCACTATATTAAAGTTATTAACCCCTAAACCTAAGTCTAACCCTAACACCAACTAATAAATATAATTTAAATAAATCTAAATAAAATTACTACAATTAACTAAATAATTCCTATTTAAAACTAAATTCTTACCTGTAAAATAAACCCTAAGATAGCTACAATATAGCTAATAGTTACAATGTAGCTAGCTTAGGATTTATTTTTATTTTACAGACAACTTTGTATTTATTTTAACTAGGTACAATAGTTATGAAATAGTTATTAACTATTTAATAACTACCTAGTTAAAATAAAGACAAATTTACCTGTAAAATAAAACCTAACCTAAGTTACAATTACACCTAACACTACACTGTAATTAAATGAATTACCTAAATTAAATACAATTAATTACAATTAAATAAAATTATCTTAAGTACGGAAAAAAATAAACACTAAATTACAGAAAATAATAAAATAATTACAAGTTTTTTAAACTAATTACACCTAATCTAATCCCCCTAACAAAATAAAAAAGCCCCCCCAAAATAAAAAAAAAGCCCTACCCTACACTAAATTACAAATAGCCCTTAAAAGGGCCTTTTGCGGGGCATTGCCCCAAAGTAATCAGCTCTTTTACCTGAAAAAAAAATCCCAATACCCCCCAACATTAAAACCCACCCAATCCCCCCTTAAAAAAACCTAACACTATCCCCCTGAAGATCACCTTACTGGGAGAAGTCTTCACCCAACCAGGCAGAAGTGGTCCTCCAGACGGGCAGAAGTCTTCATCCAGACGGCAGAATTCTATCAGCCAATCGGAATTGAAGGGACGCCATCTTGGATGACGTCATTTAAAGGAGCCTTCATTCAGTCGTCGGCAGAAGAGGATGCTCCGCGTCAGATGTCTTGAAGATGGACCTGCTCCATGCCGGATGGATGAAGATAGAAGATGCTGTCTGGATGAAGACTTCTGCCCATCTGGAGGACCACTTCTGCCCAGTTGGATGAAGACTTCTGCCCGTCTGGAGGACCACTTCTGCCCGGTTGGGTGAAGACGTCTCCCGGTAAGGTGATCTTCAGGGGGTTAGTGTTAGGTTTTTTTAAGGGGGGATTGGGTGGGTTTTAGAGTAGGGTTGGGTGTGTGGGTGGTGGGTTTTAATGTTGGGGGGGTATTGTATTTTTTTTTTACAGGTAAAAGAGCTGATTACTTTGGGGCAATGCCCTGCAAAAGGCCCTTTTAAGGGCTATTTGTAATTTAGAGTAGGGTAGGGCTTTTTTTATTTTGGGGGTGCTTTTTTATTTTGTTAGGGGGATTAGATTAGGTGTAATTAGTTTAAAAAACTTGTAATTATTTTATTATTTTCTGTAATTTAGTGTTTTTTTTTTCCGTACTTAAGATAATTTTATTTAATTGTAATTAATTGTATTTAATTTAGGTAATTCATTTTAGAATTTAATTTAGGTAATTCATTTTATAATTATTTTATTATTTTCTGTAATTTAGTGGGGGGGGGTTCGTACTTTAGATCATTTTATTTAATTGTAATTAATTGTATTTAATTTAGGAAATTAATTTAATTGTAGTGTAGTGTTAGGTGTAATTGTAACTTAATAATTATTTAATAACTATTGTACCTAGTTAAAATAAATACAAAGTTGCCTGTAAAATAAAAATAAACCCTAAGCTAGCTACAATGTAACTATTAGTTATATTGTAGCTAGCTTAGGGTTTATTTTATAGGTAAGTATTTAGTTTTAAATAGGAATAATTTAGTTAATGATAGGAATATTTATTTAGATTTATTTAAATTATATTTAAGTTAGGGGGTGTTAGGGTTAGCGACTTTGGGGGCGGCAGATTAGGGGTTAATATGTGTAGTTAGGTTACGGCGACATTGGGGGCAGCAGATTAGGGGTTAATAAATATAATGTAGGTGGCGGTGGTGTCCGGAGCGGCAGATTAGGGGTTAATAATATAATGCAGGTGTCGGCGATGTCAGGGGCAGCAGATTAGGGGTTAATAAGTGTAAGATTAGGGGTGTTTAGACTCGGGGTTCATGTTAGGGTGTTAGGTGTAGACATACATTTTTTTTCCCCATAGGAAATAATGGGGCTGCGTTAGGAGCTTTTTTTGCAGGTGTTAGGTTTTTTTTTCAGCCGGCTCTCCCCCATTGATTCCTATGGGGAAATCGTGCACGCGCTGGTATTAGAGTGAGATGTGGAGCTAAATTTTGCTCTCTGCTCACTTTTTTGTCTGTAGGTGAGCGGTGAGCATAAACTGCTTGTTAGCACCGCACACCATTACCGACAAAACTTGTAATCTAGCAGATTATTATTGTTGAACCAGAATTCTTTGGTAAGAATAAAATACAAAATAGAATACAAAAAAGAAGAAGGCGCCAACATAGTGTGAATCTATATTAAAAGTTGTTCACTCCCCACACATGAATTGTACTTACAAAAAGTAAAGCACTTGAGAAGTGCTACAACGGCTTTCTGGAGCATTAACAGCTGTCCAGGTAGCTGGTCTCTCGTAGTCAAAATGTGCTCCTAGTGCTGCGTACGATCTGCAGCAATTATGCAGCTTGAGCCCTTTCACCTGCTACTTTCTCTCGTTGTGTTCGTAATAAGAGAGATGCCTAAACCAGGTAGGCTGGTAGCTATGATCGGGTGCCAAGTACTTGATAGTAACGATTCCTGAACAAATAATATCACTCAGCCGTGATAAAGATATAGTTAAAAACAAATGTTTATTGCATAAACATGTATCACAACGCGTTTCCCGGTCTACCTTGACCGCTTCCTCAGGTGAATAAACCATATCTAAAATGCACAGCTTATATTTGCTTAACTCGGCGTTCAAGCCGAATTAGAGCGCATGCGTGAAGGAGTACGCAATCCCCATAGTAAAAAGGGGTGTGTATCAATGTCTGAATGAATGGTCGTCTAACAGAAAAATCAGACCAACCATAGGGAACTATGGTGACACACCTCTAACGTATGTGTAAGTGTATATCCAATACTTTCCTGATGTGCAAGTTGCTACCGAAAGCGTAATTTCATTTAAAATACAAGTAACAATTTGCTCTTCAATAGTATTTATACAAGGTTACCAAAAGTTACTAAAGGCGCCGTGGTGCTATAAGATTCTGGATGCGTACGATTTAACCCATAATAGGGATATTACTCCTTCATGCATTTACATCATAAATGCTATACTGTACTATATATCAGAAACAATGACTTATATCTCAATGAACTGATATGTACAGGATGTATACTAAATAAAAAAATAAATAATATCAAATGTATAAAATATATACAAAAATATAAAAAAAAATTTTACTACCCCTCATGTCAAAGATTACAAATACATTTGCTCATATAAACAATACAAATTCCTGAAAATAATAATACTAAATATATAAAATATATTCATAAAGTATATATGTTAAACTGATAAAAAGTTAACATCTATGTGTACTTGTGGTGTATCAAATTACCTCATGTGATCCCTCTCCCAATACTAAAGCTATCCGGATCAGATTCAGTTTCAGGAGGGATGTGATAATGTTATCTATAATTAATGGAGAAATATTGTAATAACTCTGTCAGAGTATATTATTAATACTAATATCGAAAAATGATTAATGAAAATAAGAATGACCACTAACTAATAACCAAATATGACTGTAACTTAGTTAAATGCCGCCATATCAAGATTCTCATTCAGACCGTATGGATTTAAAGTTTTTAATTTCCAGATCCAATACGTCTCTCTTTGTCTTAAATCAATTAGTCTATTTCTACCCCATTTAGATGAAATTTGTTCAATAGGGAAAATACTATACAAATCTGTCTGCCCATCATGACAACAAACTCCATGTCTAGAGACACTATGTTTAATACACGATTTCTTCACGTTTCTCATGTGTTCCCCCCATCTCTTTTTCAGGGGTCTAGATGTTCTCCCTATATACTGTAAGCCACACTTGCATTCCAGTAAGTATATTACGAAGGAGGAATCACATGAAAAATGAGTCTTTATCTCAAATTCTTCTTTCGTAGAAAAAGACCTGAACTTATACTCATCTCCCTTTGTAAAATCACAAAGCCCACAGTTAGCTCTATTACATTTGTAGAACCCTTTCTTATTAGACAGCCAGTTTTTTGTCTTATTTACAATATTTTTTCCAAATTTCTTCATCAGTATTTTACTAGGGGCAAGTTTATTTTTTAATGAAGGTGCTCTTTTAAAAGTACATGTGGGGTTTTCATCTAAAATATTCCTTAATACCGGATCATTCAATAGAATGTTCCAATGCTTGCGAACAATTCTCTTAATTTTATCATGATTTGAGGTAAATTTAGTTATAAATCTCAGATTATTATTTTTATTCACTTTGTTCTTATTTGTGCATATCTCATCTAACTTCTTGCACTCTAAATTATCCTTCTCTTTTGTGGTTTTGAAGAATTCAGACCTATCTTTATTTCTAGCCTTTAAATAGCTCTCCTCTATTAGATCCCCAGGATACTTCCTTTCAAGGAATCTCTTTTATAGGATTCCTGCTTGTTCATCATAAAGAGTTAAATTAGTACAATTTCTACGGATTCTAGAAAACTGATTGTATGGAATATTACTCTTCCATGCCTTGTAATGATTACTTTTGTAATTCAAGTAACTATTTGTATCCACTGTTTTAAAGTGGGTTTTGGTCAAAATATGACCTACTTGGTCCCAATATAGTACCAAGTCCAGAAATTCAATATGATCTGCATTGATATTATGAGTGAACTTAAGTCCCATATTGTTTTCATTAAGTGATTTAATAAAGTCTATAGCTTTATCCTCTGAACCTTCCCAAATAAAAATAAGGTCATCTATAAAACGGCCATAGAACACCAGATTCGCCCCCAGAGGGGAACTATATATGTATCTTTCTTCAAATACCCCCATGAATAAGTTTGCAAAACTGGGGGCAAATCTGGTGCCCATGGCCGTTCCTTTGATCTGTAAAAAAAATTGTTCCTGATAAACAAAATAATTATGTTTCAACACAAATGAAATTGCTTCCAACAAAAACAATCTCTGTTTACAGGGTAAAAATTGATCTCTCTTCAAAAAAACATCTATAGCATCTATGCCCAGATGGTGCTCTATGTTTGAATAGAGAGCTGTCACGTCACAAGTGAACCAAATAAGCTTACGTCCTGCCTTTTCTATTTTCGATAACTTGGCTATTAGGTCTGGGGTATCTTTGATATATGACGGAAGCCCCTTCACTATTGTTTTTAAAAAATGATCGATATATTCAGATAAGTTGCAAGTCAAACTACCTATGCCCGAAATAATGGGCCTACCCGGTGGATTGTTGGTGCACTTGTGTATTTTCGGGAGGTGATAGTAATATGCTAAATTTGGTGACATAGGGACCAGATATTCTTTCTCCTTTTTTGTTAAGATCCCCTCTAGAAACCCTTTGTCTACCATTTTAATTAACTGAATCATATAAGTTTTAGTAGGATTAAATGTAAGTTTTTTGTAATAATTTTGATCTAAAAGGATCTTATTAGCTTCCTGTAAATAATCTGACATATTTTGCAGAACCACCCCTCCTCCTTTGTCCGCCTGCCTGATCACCAAGTTGTCATTTTTGGCTAATCTTGACAAAGCTTTAATCTCATATATATTCAAGTTGGAGTTCCCCACTTTCTTCTCTAGTGTACCAAACTCCTCTAAAACCAGATTTTGAAATAGAGAAATATATGGACTGTTGACTGGCGGGTTAAAATTAGATCTTAACATTAAATTAGAATGGATATAGTCATCAAATAATGAATTACATAACTCTTCTGGTTCATGGTATACTATACTATTGCTCGGTCTTTCTGGCATATCATCAGTAATGATAGCCAATTGTGTTGTATTATTGATTTTCTTGTCACAAAAGTACTTTTGCATAGACAGTTTTCTTACAAACCGATTAAGATCTACGAACAGTTCAAACAAATTATGTTCGTTAGAAGGACAAAAGGATAGGCCCCTGTTTAATACGCAAACTTCTTCATTTGTGAGATTGTGACTCGAGAGGTTGAAGATACCCTCTTTCATTCTCTCAAGTCTCTTCTTTTTGGCAGATTTACCTCTGCCTCTCCTGCCACGCTTGAGTATGATCTTTTTTGTGGTGTAAAAGTTCTTATATTTTCTATCTTTGGAGGAGCCCTCTCTAACTGCTTTAGACGTATGGGCATGTGTCTCTGATGTGTTAAATAGGGACCTTGTTCTCTGTTTGACTGAAAATCCTGTGAATTTTGTGATCTCCACTCAGTTCTATTTTCCCCATTAAACTGATCAGGATAATGTTGTTTATTTCTATTTTGTGATGACTTCCTATAATATTCATCATTTCTGTGACTGTCCTCTCCAACCTGATTACGTCTATTGTTATAGGAATTTCTTGGTGAATAGTAGTTATTACTGTTAGGTCTCCTGTCGTTATAATAACCACCCTGATGGGTATGGTTATTTCTATCTCTCCATGTGTAAGAATTATTCCTAGAGGGACCTGGCGATTGATAGTCTGTCCTCAAATTTTGATTATTACCCACATTTTTCTTTTTGTCTTTCGGTTTTTTATAGTGAACTTTAACCCATTTGTTATTAGTATCTCCTTCTAGTTCTAAATTCTCCTTCTGTTCACCATTATCTTCATTGGGACTGACCTCCATATCATTATTTATTACCGGTGTATTATAGATACAACCTTCTAAATAATCTTTTTCATCTCTCGCTAATTTTTTGATTTTTAGCTTGATTAACTTCTTTTGGAATGTATCTGATCTATCTAGTATCTCTTTGTTTTTGCTCATATAATCAGGGTTACTAGAAAATTTCCCTAATAACATTTGCAATTTCTCAATTTCCAAACTCACATTATTCAAGAGGGACTCTCTAAACTCAATTAATAAATCTATTAACTTAAAAGAACAAACAGTTAGTTCATTCTGCCATTTTTTAGTAAGGTCTTCATCATGTGTAAAAGAACATAATTTACTAATCCTTAAACCTCTTGGTATGTGACCTTTATTTTTATATTTTTTTAGAGTGTCTATATCCCACCAATGTCTGTGTTCCCGTTTCAAAGCATCTTCTAGTTTGTGAAATAATTGAACCATTGTGAGTTCATCATCTCCTTTGGATAAAACCTCTAAAGGGGTATCTAAATTACTTAAAATTTGACGTGAATTAACTCTCTCCTCTTTGCTTTGCATGGTGTCAAAAAAAAATTATATATGTGCACCACCTACAAATTCAACAAGTGATAACAAAACAAACTGATAATAAAACTGCTGTTGCAGCAATGAAAGATAAATACAATATGTGTATAAGTCGCTAACTGACCAGTGCCAAAAATCAAAATATTAATACCCAAAATGTGTAAAATCAGTAGCGCCTAAAAACCAACATAAATCTAAAGTGATGCTGTTATAATTAGTATAAAGAGCATGTATGTGCAAAAGAATATGTGCAGATAAACATATACAAGTGCAAAAACACAACAATAAACTTCCCACACGCTGGGTGGTGTGAGGTAAACTCACAAACAATAATGTCAATCAATCAAAAACTCAGGTGTGTGAACCCAAAAGTCCAAAGTTCGAATAATGATGGTATGGCGGCAAAGACTTCTTTCAAAAGTTGAAGGCAAATCAAACGTGGCAAATCTGTATAGAATACAAAAAAGAAGAAGGCGCCAACATAGTGTGAATCTATATTAAAAGTTGTTCACTCCCCACACATGAATTGTACTTACAAAAAGTAAAGCACTTGAGAAGTGCTACAACGGCTTTCTGGAGCATTAACAGCTGTCCAGGTAGCTGGTCTCTCGTAGTCAAAATGTGCTCCTAGTGCTGCGTACGATCTGCAGCAATTATGCAGCTTGAGCCCTTTCACCTGCTACTTTCTCTCGTTGTGTTCGTAATAAGAGAGATGCCTAAACCAGGTAGGCTGGTAGCTATGATCGGGTGCCAAGTACTTGATAGTAACGATTCCTGAACAAATAATATCACTCAGCCGTGATAAAGATATAGTTAAAAACAAATGTTTATTGCATAAACATGTATCACAACGCGTTTCCCGGTCTACCTTGACCGCTTCCTCAGGTGAATAAACCATATCTAAAATGCACAGCTTATATTTGCTTAACTCGGCGTTCAAGACGAATTAGAGCGCATGCGTGAAGGAGTACGCAATCCCCATAGTAAAAAGGGGTGTGTATCAATGTCTGAATGATTGGTCGTCTAACAGAAAAATCAGACCAACCATAGGGAACTATGGTGACACACCTCTAACGTATGTGTAAGTGTATATCCAATACTTTCCTGATGTGCAAGTTGCTACCGAAAGCGTAATTTCATTTAAAATACAAGTAACAATTTGCTCTTCAATAGTATTTATACAAGGTTACCAAAAGTTACTAAAGGCGCCGTGGCGCTATAAGATTCTGGATGCGTACGATTTAACCCATAATAGGGATATTACTCCTTCATGCATTTACATCATAAATGCTATACTGTACTATATATCAGAAACAATGACTTATATCTCAATGAACTGATATGTACAGGATGTACACTAAATAAAAAAAATAAATAATATCAAATGTATAAAATATATACAAAAATATATAAAAAAAAATTTTTACTACCCCTCATGTCAAAGATTACAAATACATTTGCTCATATAAACAATACAAATTCCTGAAAATAATAATACTAAATATATAAAATATATTCATAAAGTATATATGTTAAACTGATAAAAAGTTAACATCTATGTGTACTTGTGGTGTATCAAATTACCTCATGTGATCCCTCTCCCAATACTAAAGCTATCCGGATCAGATTCAGTTTCAGGAGGGATGTGATAATGTTATCTATAATTAATGGAGAAATATTGTAATAACTCTGTCAGAGTATATTATTAATACTAATATCGAAAAATGATTAATGAAAATAAGAATGACCACTAACTAATAACCAAATATGACTGTAACTTAGTTAAATGCCGCCATATCAAGATTCTCATTCAGACCGTATGGATTTAAAGTTTTTAATTTCCAGATCCAATACGTCTCTCTTTGTCTTAAATCAATTAGTCTATTTCTACCCCATTTAGATGAAATTTGTTCAATAGGGAAAATACTATACAAATCTGTCTGCCCATCATGACAACAAACTCCATGTCTAGAGACACTATGTTTAATACACGATTTCTTCACGTTTCTCATGTGTTCCCCCCATCTCTTTTTCAGGGGTCTAGATGTTCTCCCTATATACTGTAAGCCACACTTGCATTCCAGTAAGTATATTACGAAGGAGGAATCACATGAAAAATGAGTCTTTATCTCAAATTCTTCTTTCGTAGAAAAAGACCTGAACTTATACTCATCTCCCTTTGTAAAATCACAAAGCCCACAGTTAGCTCTATTACATTTGTAGAACCCTCTCTTATTAGACAGCCAGTTTTTTGTCTTATTTACAATATTTTTTCCAAATTTCTTCATCAGTATTTTACTAGGGGCAAGTTTATTTTTTAATGAAGGTGCTCTTTTAAAAGTACATGTGGGGTTTTCATCTAAAATATTCCTTAATACCGGATCATTCAATAGAATGTTCCAATGCTTGCGAACAATTCTCTTAATTTTATCATGATTTGAGGTAAATTTAGTTATAAATCTCAGATTATTATTTTTATTCACTTTGTTCTTATTTGTGCATATCTCATCTAACTTCTTGCACTCTAAATTATCCTTCTCTTTTGTGGTTTTGAAGAATTCAGACCTATCTTTATTTCTAGCCTTTAAATAGCTCTCCTCTATTAGATCCCCAGGATACTTCCTTTCAAGGAATCTCTTTTTTAGGATTACTGCTTGTTCGTCATAAAGAGTTAAATTAGTACAATTTCTACGGATTCTAGAAAACTGATTGTATGGAATATTACTCTTCCATGCCTTGTAATGATTACTTTTGTAATTCAAGTAACTATTTGTATCCACTGTTTTAAAGTGGGTTTTGGTCAAAATATGACCTACTTGGTCCCAATATAGTACCAAGTCCAGAAATTCAATATGATCTGCATTGATATTATGAGTGAACTTAAGTCCCATATTGTTTTCATTAAGTGATTTAATAAAGTCTATAGCTTTATCCTCTGAACCTTCCCAAATAAAAATAAGGTCATCTATAAAACGGCCATAGAACACCAGATTCGCCCCCAGAGGGGAACTATATATGTATCTTTCTTCAAATACCCCCATGAATAAGTTTGCAAAACTGGGGGCAAATCTGGTGCCCATGGCCGTTCCTTTGATCTGTAAAAAAAATTGTTCCTGATAAACAAAATAATTATGTTTCAACACAAATGAAATTGCTTCCAACAAAAACAATCTCTGTTTACAGGGTAAAAATTGATCTCTCTTCAAAAAAACATCTATAGCATCTATGCCCAGATGGTGCTCTATGTTTGAATAGAGAGCTGTCACGTCACAAGTGAACCAAATAAGCTTACGTCCTGCCTTTTCTATTTTCGATAACTTGGCTATTAGGTCTGGGGTATCTTTGATATATGACGGAAGCCCCTTCACTATTGTTTTTAAAAAATGATCGATATATTCAGATAAGTTGCAAGTCAAACTACCTATGCCCGAAATAATGGGCCTACCCGGTGGATTGTTGGTGCACTTGTGTATTTTCGGGAGGTGATAGTAATATGCTAAATTTGGTGACATAGGGACCAGATATTCTTTCTCCTTTTTTGTTAAGATCCCCTCTAGAAACCCTTTGTCTACCATTTTAATTAACTGAATCATATAAGTTTTAGTAGGATTAAATGTAAGTTTTTTGTAATAATTTTGATCTAAAAGGATCTTATTAGCTTCCTGTAAATAATCTGACATATTTTGCAGAACCACCCCTCCTCCTTTGTCCGCCTGCCTGATCACCAAGTTGTCATTTTTGGCTAATCTTGACAAAGCTTTAATCTCATATATATTCAAGTTGGAGTTCCCCACTTTCTTCTCTAGTGTACCAAACTCCTCTAAAACCAGATTTTGAAATAGAGAAATATATGGACTGTTGACTGGCGGGTTAAAATTAGATCTTAACATTAAATTAGAATGGATATAGTCATCAAATAATGAATTACATAACTCTTCTGGTTCATGGTATACTATACTATTGCTCGGTCTTTCTGGCATATCATCAGTAATGATAGCCAATTGTGTTGTATTATTGATTTTCTTGTCACAAAAGTACTTTTGCATAGACAGTTTTCTTACAAACCGATTAAGATCTACGAACAGTTCAAACAAATTATGTTCGTTAGAAGGACAAAAGGATAGGCCCCTGTTTAATACGCAAACTTCTTCATTTGTGAGATTGTGACTCGAGAGGTTGAAGATACCCTCTTTCATTCTCTCAAGTCTCTTCTTTTTGGCAGATTTACCTCTGCCTCTCCTGCCACGCTTGAGTATGATCTTTTTTGTGGTGTAAAAGTTCTTATATTTTCTATCTTTGGAGGAGCCCTCTCTAACTGCTTTAGACGTATGGGCATGTGTCTCTGATGTGTTAAATAGGGACCTTGTTCTCTGTTTGACTGAAAATCCTGTGAATTTTGTGATCTCCACTCAGTTCTATTTTCCCCATTAAACTGATCAGGATAATGTTGTTTATTTCTATTTTGTGATGACTTCCTATAATATTCATCATTTCTGTGACTGTCCTCTCCAACCTGATTACGTCTATTGTTATAGGAATTTCTTGGTGAATAGTAGTTATTACTGTTAGGTCTCCTGTCGTTATAATAACCACCCTGATGGGTATGGTTATTTCTATCTCTCCATGTGTAAGAATTATTCCTAGAGGGACCTGGCGATTGATAGTCTGTCCTCAAATTTTGATTATTACCCACATTTTTCTTTTTGTCTTTCGGTTTTTTATAGTGAACTTTAACCCATTTGTTATTAGTATCTCCTTCTAGTTCTAAATTCTCCTTCTGTTCACCATTATCTTCATTGGGACTGACCTCCATATCATTATTTATTACCGGTGTATTATAGATACAACCTTCTAAATAATCTTTTTCATCTCTCGCTAATTTTTTGATTTTTAGCTTGATTAACTTCTTTTGGAATGTATCTGATCTATCTAGTATCTCTTTGTTTTTGCTCATATAATCAGGGTTACTAGAAAATTTCCCTAATAACATTTGCAATTTCTCAATTTCCAAACTCACATTATTCAAGAGGGACTCTCTAAACTCAATTAATAAATCTATTAACTTAAAAGAACAAACAGTTAGTTCATTCTGCCATTTTTTAGTAAGGTCTTCATCATGTGTAAAAGAACATAATTTACTAATCCTTAAACCTCTTGGTATGTGACCTTTATTTTTATATTTTTTTAGAGTGTCTATATCCCACCAATGTCTGTGTTCCCGTTTCAAAGCATCTTCTAGTTTGTGAAATAATTGAACCATTGTGAGTTCATCATCTCCTTTGGATAAAACCTCTAAAGGGGTATCTAAATTACTTAAAATTTGACGTGAATTAACTCTCTCCTCTTTGCTTTGCATGGTGTCAAAAAAAAATTATATATGTGCACCACCTACAAATTCAACAAGTGATAACAAAACAAACTGATAATAAAACTGCTGTTGCAGCAATGAAAGATAAATACAATATGTGTATAAGTCGCTAACTGACCAGTGCCAAAAATCAAAATATTAATACCCAAAATGTGTAAAATCAGTAGCGCCTAAAAACCAACATAAATCTAAAGTGATGCTGTTATAATTAGTATAAAGAGCATGTATGTGCAAAAGAATATGTGCAGATAAACATATACAAGTGCAAAAACACAACAATAAACTTCCCACACGCTGGGTGGTGTGAGGTAAACTCACAAACAATAATGTCAATCAATCAAAAACTCAGGTGTGTGAACCCAAAAGTCCAAAGTTCGAATAATGATGGTATGGCGGCAAAGACTTCTTTCAAAAGTTGAAGGCAAATCAAACGTGGCAAATCTGTATAGAATACAAAAAAGAAGAAGGCGCCAACATAGTGTGAATCTATATTAAAAGTTGTTCACTCCCCACACATGAATTGTACTTACAAAAAGTAAAGCACTTGAGAAGTGCTACAACGGCTTTCTGGAGCATTAACAGCTGTCCAGGTAGCTGGTCTCTCGTAGTCAAAATGTGCTCCTAGTGCTGCGTACGATCTGCAGCAATTATGCAGCTTGAGCCCTTTCACCTGCTACTTTCTCTCGTTGTGTTCGTAATAAGAGAGATGCCTAAACCAGGTAGGCTGGTAGCTATGATCGGGTGCCAAGTACTTGATAGTAACGATTCCTGAACAAATAATATCACTCAGCCGTGATAAAGATATAGTTAAAAACAAATGTTTATTGCATAAACATGTATCACAACGCGTTTCCCGGTCTACCTTGACCGCTTCCTCAGGTGAATAAACCATATCTAAAATGCACAGCTTATATTTGCTTAACTCGGCGTTCAAGACGAATTAGAGCGCATGCGTGAAGGAGTACGCAATCCCCATAGTAAAAAGGGGTGTGTATCAATGTCTGAATGATTGGTCGTCTAACAGAAAAATCAGACCAACCATAGGGAACTATGGTGACACACCTCTAACGTATGTGTAAGTGTATATCCAATACTTTCCTGATGTGCAAGTTGCTACCGAAAGCGTAATTTCATTTAAAATACAAGTAACAATTTGCTCTTCAATAGTATTTATACAAGGTTACCAAAAGTTACTAAAGGCGCCGTGGCGCTATAAGATTCTGGATGCGTACGATTTAACCCATAATAGGGATATTACTCCTTCATGCATTTACATCATAAATGCTATACTGTACTATATATCAGAAACAATGACTTATATCTCAATGAACTGATATGTACAGGATGTACACTAAATAAAAAAAATAAATAATATCAAATGTATAAAATATATACAAAAATATATAAAAAAAAATTTTTACTACCCCTCATGTCAAAGATTACAAATACATTTGCTCATATAAACAATACAAATTCCTGAAAATAATAATACTAAATATATAAAATATATTCATAAAGTATATATGTTAAACTGATAAAAAGTTAACATCTATGTGTACTTGTGGTGTATCAAATTACCTCATGTGATCCCTCTCCCAATACTAAAGCTATCCGGATCAGATTCAGTTTCAGGAGGGATGTGATAATGTTATCTATAATTAATGGAGAAATATTGTAATAACTCTGTCAGAGTATATTATTAATACTAATATCGAAAAATGATTAATGAAAATAAGAATGACCACTAACTAATAACCAAATATGACTGTAACTTAGTTAAATGCCGCCATATCAAGATTCTCATTCAGACCGTATGGATTTAAAGTTTTTAATTTCCAGATCCAATACGTCTCTCTTTGTCTTAAATCAATTAGTCTATTTCTACCCCATTTAGATGAAATTTGTTCAATAGGGAAAATACTATACAAATCTGTCTGCCCATCATGACAACAAACTCCATGTCTAGAGACACTATGTTTAATACACGATTTCTTCACGTTTCTCATGTGTTCCCCCCATCTCTTTTTCAGGGGTCTAGATGTTCTCCCTATATACTGTAAGCCACACTTGCATTCCAGTAAGTATATTACGAAGGAGGAATCACATGAAAAATGAGTCTTTATCTCAAATTCTTCTTTCGTAGAAAAAGACCTGAACTTATACTCATCTCCCTTTGTAAAATCACAAAGCCCACAGTTAGCTCTATTACATTTGTAGAACCCTCTCTTATTAGACAGCCAGTTTTTTGTCTTATTTACAATATTTTTTCCAAATTTCTTCATCAGTATTTTACTAGGGGCAAGTTTATTTTTTAATGAAGGTGCTCTTTTAAAAGTACATGTGGGGTTTTCATCTAAAATATTCCTTAATACCGGATCATTCAATAGAATGTTCCAATGCTTGCGAACAATTCTCTTAATTTTATCATGATTTGAGGTAAATTTAGTTATAAATCTCAGATTATTATTTTTATTCACTTTGTTCTTATTTGTGCATATCTCATCTAACTTCTTGCACTCTAAATTATCCTTCTCTTTTGTGGTTTTGAAGAATTCAGACCTATCTTTATTTCTAGCCTTTAAATAGCTCTCCTCTATTAGATCCCCAGGATACTTCCTTTCAAGGAATCTCTTTTTTAGGATTACTGCTTGTTCGTCATAAAGAGTTAAATTAGTACAATTTCTACGGATTCTAGAAAACTGATTGTATGGAATATTACTCTTCCATGCCTTGTAATGATTACTTTTGTAATTCAAGTAACTATTTGTATCCACTGTTTTAAAGTGGGTTTTGGTCAAAATATGACCTACTTGGTCCCAATATAGTACCAAGTCCAGAAATTCAATATGATCTGCATTGATATTATGAGTGAACTTAAGTCCCATATTGTTTTCATTAAGTGATTTAATAAAGTCTATAGCTTTATCCTCTGAACCTTCCCAAATAAAAATAAGGTCATCTATAAAACGGCCATAGAACACCAGATTCGCCCCCAGAGGGGAACTATATATGTATCTTTCTTCAAATACCCCCATGAATAAGTTTGCAAAACTGGGGGCAAATCTGGTGCCCATGGCCGTTCCTTTGATCTGTAAAAAAAATTGTTCCTGATAAACAAAATAATTATGTTTCAACACAAATGAAATTGCTTCCAACAAAAACAATCTCTGTTTACAGGGTAAAAATTGATCTCTCTTCAAAAAAACATCTATAGCATCTATGCCCAGATGGTGCTCTATGTTTGAATAGAGAGCTGTCACGTCACAAGTGAACCAAATAAGCTTACGTCCTGCCTTTTCTATTTTCGATAACTTGGCTATTAGGTCTGGGGTATCTTTGATATATGACGGAAGCCCCTTCACTATTGTTTTTAAAAAATGATCGATATATTCAGATAAGTTGCAAGTCAAACTACCTATGCCCGAAATAATGGGCCTACCCGGTGGATTGTTGGTGCACTTGTGTATTTTCGGGAGGTGATAGTAATATGCTAAATTTGGTGACATAGGGACCAGATATTCTTTCTCCTTTTTTGTTAAGATCCCCTCTAGAAACCCTTTGTCTACCATTTTAATTAACTGAATCATATAAGTTTTAGTAGGATTAAATGTAAGTTTTTTGTAATAATTTTGATCTAAAAGGATCTTATTAGCTTCCTGTAAATAATCTGACATATTTTGCAGAACCACCCCTCCTCCTTTGTCCGCCTGCCTGATCACCAAGTTGTCATTTTTGGCTAATCTTGACAAAGCTTTAATCTCATATATATTCAAGTTGGAGTTCCCCACTTTCTTCTCTAGTGTACCAAACTCCTCTAAAACCAGATTTTGAAATAGAGAAATATATGGACTGTTGACTGGCGGGTTAAAATTAGATCTTAACATTAAATTAGAATGGATATAGTCATCAAATAATGCATTACATAACTCTTCTGGTTCATGGTATACTATACTATTGCTCGGTCTTTCTGGCATATCATCAGTAATGATAGCCAATTGTGTTGTATTATTGATTTTCTTGTCACAAAAGTACTTTTGCATAGACAGTTTTCTTACAAACCGATTAAGATCTACGAACAGTTCAAACAAATTATGTTCGTTAGAAGGACAAAAGGATAGGCCCCTGTTTAATACGCAAACTTCTTCATTTGTGAGATTGTGACTCGAGAGGTTGAAGATACCCTCTTTCATTCTCTCAAGTCTCTTCTTTTTGGCAGATTTACCTCTGCCTCTCCTGCCACGCTTGCGTATGATCTTTTTTGTGGTGTAAAAGTTCTTATATTTTCTATCTTTGGAGGAGCCCTCTCTAACTGCTTTAGACGTATGGGCATGTGTCTCTGATGTGTTAAATAGGGACCTTGTTCTCTGTTTGACTGAAAATCCTGTGAATTTTGTGATCTCCACTCAGTTCTATTTTCCCCATTAAACTGATCAGGATAATGTTGTTTATTTCTATTTTGTGATGACTTCCTATAATATTCATCATTTCTGTGACTGTCCTCTCCAACCTGATTACGTCTATTGTTATAGGAATTTCTTGGTGAATAGTAGTTATTACTGTTAGGTCTCCTGTCGTTATAATAACCACCCTGATGGGTATGGTTATTTCTATCTCTCCATGTGTAAGAATTATTCCTAGAGGGACCTGGCGATTGATAGTCTGTCCTCAAATTTTGATTATTACCCACATTTTTCTTTTTGTCTTTCGGTTTTTTATAGTGAACTTTAACCCATTTGTTATTAGTATCTCCTTCTAGTTCTAAATTCTCCTTCTGTTCACCATTATCTTCATTGGGACTGACCTCCATATCATTATTTATTACTGGTGTATTATAGATACAACCTTCTAAATAATCTTTTTCATCTCTCGCTAATTTTTTGATTTTTAGCTTGATTAACTTCTTTTGGAATGTATCTGATCTATCTAGTATCTCTTTGTTTTTGCTCATATAATCAGGGTTACTAGAAAATTTCCCTAATAACATTTGCAATTTCTCAATTTCCAAACTCACATTATTCAAGAGGGACTCTCTAAACTCAATTAATAAATCTATTAACTTAAAAGAACAAACAGTTAGTTCATTCTGCCATTTTTTAGTAAGGTCTTCATCATGTGTAAAAGAACATAATTTACTAATCCTTAAACCTCTTGGTATGTGACCTTTATTTTTATATTTTTTTAGAGTGTCTATATCCCACCAATGTCTGTGTTCCCGTTTCAAAGCATCTTCTAGTTTGTGAAATAATTGAACCATTGTGAGTTCATCATCTCCTTTGGATAAAACCTCTAAAGGGGTATCTAAATTACTTAAAATTTGACGTGAATTAACTCTCTCCTCTTTGCTTTGCATGGTGTCAAAAAAAAATTATATATGTGCACCACCTACAAATTCAACAAGTGATAACAAAACAAACTGATAATAAAACTGCTGTTGCAGCAATGAAAGATAAATACAATATGTGTATAAGTCGCTAACTGACCAGTGCCAAAAATCAAAATATTAATACCCAAAATGTGTAAAATCAGTAGCGCCTAAAAACCAACATAAATCTAAAGTGATGCTGTTATAATTAGTATAAAGAACATGTATGTGCAAAAGAATATGTGCAGATAAACATATACAAGTGCAAAAACACAACAATAAACTTCCCACACGCTGGGTGGTGTGAGGTAAACTCACAAACAATAATGTCAATCAATCAAAAACTCAGGTGTGTGAACCCAAAAGTCCAAAGTTCGAATAATGATGGTATGGCGGCAAAGACTTCTTTCAAAAGTTGAAGGCAAATCAAACGTGGCAAATCTGTATAGAATACAAAAAAGAAGAAGGCGCCAACATAGTGTGAATCTATATTAAAAGTTGTTCACTCCCCACACATGAATTGTACTTACAAAAAGTAAAGCACTTGAGAAGTGCTACAACGGCTTTCTGGAGCATTAACAGCTGTCCAGGTAGCTGGTCTCTCGTAGTCAAAATGTGCTCCTAGTGCTGCGTACGATCTGCAGCAATTATGCAGCTTGAGCCCTTTCACCTGCTACTTTCTCTCGTTGTGTTCGTAATAAGAGAGATGCCTAAACCAGGTAGGCTGGTAGCTATGATCGGGTGCCAAGTACTTGATAGTAACGATT
This sequence comes from Bombina bombina, assembly GCF_027579735.1. NCBI lineage: Eukaryota > Metazoa > Chordata > Amphibia > Anura > Bombinatoridae > Bombina > Bombina bombina. The sequence goes on from NC_069503.1 coordinate 696,374,109, forward strand.
CCTGAACAAATAATATCACTCAGCCGTGATAAAGATATAGTTAAAAACAAATGTTTATTGCATAAACATGTATCACAACGCGTTTCCCGGTCTACCTTGACCGCTTCCTCAGGTGAATAAACCATATCTAAAATGCACAGCTTATATTTGCTTAACTCGGCGTTCAAGACGAATTAGAGCGCATGCGTGAAGGAGTACGCAATCCCCATAGTAAAAAGGGGTGTGTATCAATGTCTGAATGATTGGTCGTCTAACAGAAAAATCAGACCAACCATAGGGAACTATGGTGACACACCTCTAACGTATGTGTAAGTGTATATCCAATACTTTCCTGATGTGCAAGTTGCTACCGAAAGCGTAATTTCATTTAAAATACAAGTAACAATTTGCTCTTCAATAGTATTTATACAAGGTTACCAAAAGTTACTAAAGGCGCCGTGGCGCTATAAGATTCTGGATGCGTACGATTTAACCCATAATAGGGATATTACTCCTTCATGCATTTACATCATAAATGCTATACTGTACTATATATCAGAAACAATGACTTATATCTCAATGAACTGATATGTACAGGATGTACACTAAATAAAAAAAATAAATAATATCAAATGTATAAAATATATACAAAAATATATAAAAAAAAATTTTTACTACCCCTCATGTCAAAGATTACAAATACATTTGCTCATATAAACAATACAAATTCCTGAAAATAATAATACTAAATATATAAAATATATTCATAAAGTATATATGTTAAACTGATAAAAAGTTAACATCTATGTGTACTTGTGGTGTATCAAATTACCTCATGTGATCCCTCTCCCAATACTAAAGCTATCCGGATCAGATTCAGTTTCAGGAGGGATGTGATAATGTTATCTATAATTAATGGAGAAATATTGTAATAACTCTGTCAGAGTATATTATTAATACTAATATCGAAAAATGATTAATGAAAATAAGAATGACCACTAACTAATAACCAAATATGACTGTAACTTAGTTAAATGCCGCCATATCAAGATTCTCATTCAGACCGTATGGATTTAAAGTTTTTAATTTCCAGATCCAATACGTCTCTCTTTGTCTTAAATCAATTAGTCTATTTCTACCCCATTTAGATGAAATTTGTTCAATAGGGAAAATACTATACAAATCTGTCTGCCCATCATGACAACAAACTCCATGTCTAGAGACACTATGTTTAATACACGATTTCTTCACGTTTCTCATGTGTTCCCCCCATCTCTTTTTCAGGGGTCTAGATGTTCTCCCTATATACTGTAAGCCACACTTGCATTCCAGTAAGTATATTACGAAGGAGGAATCACATGAAAAATGAGTCTTTATCTCAAATTCTTCTTTCGTAGAAAAAGACCTGAACTTATACTCATCTCCCTTTGTAAAATCACAAAGCCCACAGTTAGCTCTATTACATTTGTAGAACCCTCTCTTATTAGACAGCCAGTTTTTTGTCTTATTTACAATATTTTTTCCAAATTTCTTCATCAGTATTTTACTAGGGGCAAGTTTATTTTTTAATGAAGGTGCTCTTTTAAAAGTACATGTGGGGTTTTCATCTAAAATATTCCTTAATACTGGATCATTCAATAGAATGTTCCAATGCTTGCGAACAATTCTCTTAATTTTATCATGATTTGAGGTAAATTTAGTTATAAATCTCAGATTATTATTTTTATTCACTTTGTTCTTATTTGTGCATATCAAATCTAACTTCTTGCACTCTAAATTATCCTTCTCTTTTGTGGTTTTGAAGAATTCAGACCTATCTTTATTTCTAGCCTTTAAATAGCTCTCCTCTATTAGATCCCCAGGATACTTCCTTTCAAGGAATCTCTTTTTTAGGATTCCTGCTTGTTCGTCATAAAGAGTTAAATTAGTACAATTTCTACGGATTCTAGAAAACTGATTGTATGGAATATTACTCTTCCATGCCTTGTAATGATTACTTTTGTAATTCAAGTAACTATTTGTATCCACTGTTTTAAAGTGGGTTTTGGTCAAAATATGACCTACTTGGTCCCAATATAGTACCAAGTCCAGAAATTCAATATGATCTGCATTGATATTATGAGTGAACTTAAGTCCCATATTGTTTTCATTAAGTGATTTAATAAAGTCTATAGCTTTATCCTCTGAACCTTCCCAAATAAAAATAAGGTCATCTATAAAACGGCCATAGAACACCAGATTCGCCCCCAGAGGGGAACTATATATGTATCTTTCTTCAAATACCCCCATGAATAAGTTTGCAAAACTGGGGGCAAATCTGGTGCCCATGGCCGTTCCTTTGATCTGTAAAAAAAATTGTTCCTGATAAACAAAATAATTATGTTTCAACACAAATGAAATTGCTTCCAACAAAAACAATCTCTGTTTACAGGGTAAAAATTGATCTCTCTTCAAAAAAACATCTATAGCATCTATGCCCAGATGGTGCTCTATGTTTGAATAGAGAGCTGTCACGTCACAAGTGAACCAAATAAGCTTACGTCCTGCCTTTTCTATTTTCGATAACTTGGCTATTAGGTCTGGGGTATCTTTGATATATGACGGAAGCCCCTTCACTATTGTTTTTAAAAAATGATCGATATATTCAGATAAGTTGCAAGTCAAACTACCTATGCCCGAAATAATGGGCCTACCCGGTGGATTGTTGGTGCACTTGTGTATTTTCGGGAGGTGATAGTAATATGCTAAATTTGGTGACATAGGGACCAGATATTCTTTCTCCTTTTTTGTTAAGATCCCCTCTAGAAACCCTTTGTCTACCATTTTAATTAACTGAATCATATAAGTTTTAGTAGGATTAAATGTAAGTTTTTTGTAATAATTTTGATCTAAAAGGATCCTATTAGCTTCCTGTAAATAATCTGACATATTTTGCAGAACCACCCCTCCTCCTTTGTCCGCCTGCCTGATCACCAAGTTGTCATTTTTGGCTAATCTTGACAAAGCTTTAATCTCATATATATTCAAGTTGGAGTTCCCCACTTTCTTCTCTAGTGTACCAAACTCCTCTAAAACCAGATTTTGAAATAGAGAAATATATGGACTGTTGACTGGCGGGTTAAAATTAGATCTTAACATTAAATTAGAATGGATATAGTCATCAAATAATGCATTACATAACTCTTCTGGTTCATGGTATACTATACTATTGCTCGGTCTTTCTGGCATATCATCAGTAATGATAGCCAATTGTGTTGTATTATTGATTTTCTTGTCACAAAAGTACTTTTGCATAGACAGTTTTCTTACAAACCGATTAAGATCTACGAACAGTTCAAACAAATTATGTTCGTTAGAAGGACAAAAGGATAGGCCCCTGTTTAATACGCAAACTTCTTCATTTGTGAGATTGTGACTCGAGAGGTTGAAGATACCCTCTTTCATTCTCTCAAGTCTCTTCTTTTTGGCAGATTTACCTCTGCCTCTCCTGCCACGCTTGCGTATGATCTTTTTTGTGGTGTAAAAGTTCTTATATTTTCTATCTTTGGAGGAGCCCTCTCTAACTGCTTTAGACGTATGGGCATGTGTCTCTGATGTGTTAAATAGGGACCTTGTTCTCTGTTTGACTGAAAATCCTGTGAATTTTGTGATCTCCACTCAGTTCTATTTTCCCCATTAAACTGATCAGGATAATGTTGTTTATTTCTATTTTGTGATGACTTCCTATAATATTCATCATTTCTGTGACTGTCCTCTCCAACCTGATTACGTCTATTGTTATAGGAATTTCTTGGTGAATAGTAGTTATTACTGTTAGGTCTCCTGTCGTTATAATAACCACCCTGATGGGTATGGTTATTTCTATCTCTCCATGTGTAAGAATTATTCCTAGAGGGACCTGGCGATTGATAGTCTGTCCTCAAATTTTGATTATTACCCACATTTTTCTTTTTGTCTTTCGGTTTTTTATAGTGAACTTTAACCCATTTGTTATTAGTATCTCCTTCTAGTTCTAAATTCTCCTTCTGTTCACCATTATCTTCATTGGGACTGACCTCCATATCATTATTTATTACTGGTGTATTATAGATACAACCTTCTAAATAATCTTTTTCATCTCTCGCTAATTTTTTGATTTTTAGCTTGATTAACTTCTTTTGGAATGTATCTGATCTATCTAGTATCTCTTTGTTTTTGCTCATATAATCAGGGTTACTAGAAAATTTCCCTAATAACATTTGCAATTTCTCAATTTCCAAACTCACATTATTCAAGAGGGACTCTCTAAACTCAATTAATAAATCTATTAACTTAAAAGAACAAACAGTTAGTTCATTCTGCCATTTTTTAGTAAGGTCTTCATCATGTGTAAAAGAACATAATTTACTAATCCTTAAACCTCTTGGTATGTGACCTTTATTTTTATATTTTTTTAGAGTGTCTATATCCCACCAATGTCTGTGTTCCCGTTTCAAAGCATCTTCTAGTTTGTGAAATAATTGAACCATTGTGAGTTCATCATCTCCTTTGGATAAAACCTCTAAAGGGGTATCTAAATTACTTAAAATTTGACGTGAATTAACTCTCTCCTCTTTGCTTTGCATGGTGTCAAAAAAAAATTATATATGTGCACCACCTACAAATTCAACAAGTGATAACAAAACAAACTGATAATAAAACTGCTGTTGCAGCAATGAAAGATAAATACAATATGTGTATAAGTCGCTAACTGACCAGTGCCAAAAATCAAAATATTAATACCCAAAATGTGTAAAATCAGTAGCGCCTAAAAACCAACATAAATCTAAAGTGATGCTGTTATAATTAGTATAAAGAACATGTATGTGCAAAAGAATATGTGCAGATAAACATATACAAGTGCAAAAACACAACAATAAACTTCCCACACGCTGGGTGGTGTGAGGTAAACTCACAAACAATAATGTCAATCAATCAAAAACTCAGGTGTGTGAACCCAAAAGTCCAAAGTTCGAATAATGATGGTATGGCGGCAAAGACTTCTTTCAAAAGTTGAAGGCAAATCAAACGTGGCAAATCTGTATAGAATACAAAAAAGAAGAAGGCGCCAACATAGTGTGAATCTATATTAAAAGTTGTTCACTCCCCACACATGAATTGTACTTACAAAAAGTAAAGCACTTGAGAAGTGCTACAACGGCTTTCTGGAGCATTAACAGCTGTCCAGGTAGCTGGTCTCTCGTAGTCAAAATGTGCTCCTAGTGCTGCGTACGATCTGCAGCAATTATGCAGCTTGAGCCCTTTCACCTGCTACTTTCTCTCGTTGTGTTCGTAATAAGAGAGATGCCTAAACCAGGTAGGCTGGTAGCTATGATCGGGTGCCAAGTACTTGATAGTAATGATTCCTGAACAAATAATATCACTCAGCCGTGATAAAGATATAGTTAAAAACAAATGTTTATTGCATAAACATGTATCACAACGCGTTTCCCGGTCTACCTTGACCGCTTCCTCAGGTGAATAAACCATATCTAAAATGCACAGCTTATATTTGCTTAACTCAGCGTTCAAGCCGAATTAGAGCGCATGCGTGAAGGAGTACGCAATCCCCATAGTAAAAAGGGGTGTGTATCAATGTCTGAATGATTGGTCGTCTAACAGAAAAATCAGACCAACCATAGGGAACTATGGTGACACACCTCTAACGTATGTGTAAGTGTATATCCAATACTTTCCTGATGTGCAAGTTGCTACCGAAAGCGTAATTTCATTTAAAATACAAGTAACAATTTGCTCTTCAATAGTATTTATACAAGGTTACCAAAAGTTACTAAAGGCGCCGTGGCGCTATAAGATGTATTGGATCTGGAAATTAAAGACTTTAAATCCATACGGTCTGAATGAGAATCTTGATATGGCGGCATTTAACTAAGTTACAGTCATATTTGGTTATTAGTTAGTGGTCATTCTTATTTTCATTAATCATTTTTCGATATTAGTATTAATAATATACTCTGACAGAGTTATTACAATATTTCTCCATTAATTATAGATAACATTATCACATCCCTCCTGAAACTGAATCTGATCCGGATAGCTTTAGTATTGGGAGAGGGATCACATGAGGTAATTTGATACACCACAAGTACACATAGATGTTAACTTTTTATCAGTTTAACATATATACTTTATGAATATATTTTATATATTTAGTATTATTATTTTCAGGAATTTGTATTGTTTATATGAGCAAATGTATTTGTAATCTTTGACATGAGGGGTAGTAAAAAATTTTTTTTTATATATTTTTGTATATATTTTATACATTTGATATTATTTTTTTTTTTTATTTAGTATACATCCTGTACATATCAGTTCATTGAGATATAAGTCATTGTTTCTGATATATAGTACAGTATAGCATTTATGATGTAAATGCATGAAGGAGTAATATCCCTATTATGGGTTAAATCGTACGCATCCAGAATCTTATAGCACCACGGCGCCTTTAGTAACTTTTGGTAACCTTGTATAAATACTATTGAAGAGCAAATTGTTACTTGTATTTTAAATGAAATTACGCTTTCGGTAGCAACTTGCACATCAGGAAAGTATTGGATATACACTTACACATACGTTAGAGGTGTGTCACCATAGTTCCCTATGGTTGGTCTGATTTTTCTGTTAGACGACCAATCATTCAGACATTGATACACACCCCTTTTTACTATGGGGATTGCGTACTCCTTCACGCATGCGCTCTAATTCGGCTTGAACGCCGAGTTAAGCAAATATAAGCTGTGCATTTTAGATATGGTTTATTCACCTGAGGAAGCGGTCAAGGTAGACCGGGAAACGCGTTGTGATACATGTTTATGCAATAAACATTTGTTTTTAACTATATCTTTATCACGGCTGAGTGATATTATTTGTTCAGGAATCATTACTATCAAGTACTTGGCACCCGATCATAGCTACCAGCCTACCTGGTTTAGGCATCTCTCTTATTACGAACACAACGAGAGAAAGTAGCAGGTGAAAGGGCTCAAGCTGCATAATTGCTGCAGATCGTACGCAGCACTAGGAGCACATTTTGACTACGAGAGACCAGCTACCTGGACAGCTGTTAATGCTCCAGAAAGCCGTTGTAGCACTTCTCAAGTGCTTTACTTTTTGTAAGTACAATTCATGTGTGGGGAGTGAACAACTTTTAATATAGATTCACACTATGTTGGCGCCTTCTTCTTTTTTGTATTCTATACAGATTTGCCACGTTTGATTTGCCTTCAACTTTTGAAAGAAGTCTTTGCCGCCATACCATCATTATTCGAACTTTGGACTTTTGGGTTCACACACCTGAGTTTTTGATTGATTGACATTATTGTTTGTGAGTTTACCTCACACCACCCAGCGTGTGGGAAGTTTATTGTTGTGTTTTTGCACTTGTATATGTTTATCTGCACATATTCTTTTGCACATACATGTTCTTTATACTAATTATAACAGCATCACTTTAGATTTATGTTGGTTTTTAGGCGCTACTGATTTTACACATTTTGGGTATTAATATTTTGATTTTTGGCACTGGTCAGTTAGCGACTTATACACATATTGTATTTATCTTTCATTGCTGCAACAGCAGTTTTATTATCAGTTTGTTTTGTTATCACTTGTTGAATTTGTAGGTGGTGCACATATATAATTTTTTTTTGACACCATGCAAAGCAAAGAGGAGAGAGTTAATTCACGTCAAATTTTAAGTAATTTAGATACCCCTTTAGAGGTTTTATCCAAAGGAGATGATGAACTCACAATGGTTCAATTATTTCACAAACTAGAAGATGCTTTGAAACGGGAACACAGACATTGGTGGGATATAGACACTCTAAAAAAATATAAAAATAAAGGTCACATACCAAGAGGTTTAAGGATTAGTAAATTATGTTCTTTTACACATGATGAAGACCTTACTAAAAAATGGCAGAATGAACTAACTGTTTGTTCTTTTAAGTTAATAGATTTATTAATTGAGTTTAGAGAGTCCCTCTTGAATAATGTGAGTTTGGAAATTGAGAAATTGCAAATGTTATTAGGGAAATTTTCTAGTAACCCTGATTATATGAGCAAAAACAAAGAGATACTAGATAGATCAGATACATTCCAAAAGAAGTTAATCAAGCTAAAAATCAAAAAATTAGCGAGAGATGAAAAAGATTATTTAGAAGGTTGTATCTATAATACACCGGTAATAAATAATGATATGGAGGTCAGTCCCAATGAAGATAATGGTGAACAGAAGGAGAATTTAGAACTAGAAGGAGATACTAATAACAAATGGGTTAAAGTTCACTATAAAAAACCGAAAGACAAAAAGAAAAATGTGGGTAATAATCAAAATTTGAGGACAGACTATCAATCGCCAGGTCCCTCTAGGAATAATTCTTACACATGGAGAGATAGAAATAACCATACCCATCAGGGTGGTTATTATAACGACAGGAGACCTAACAGTAATAACTACTATTCACCAAGAAATTCCTATAACAATAGACGTAATCAGGTTGGAGAGGACAGTCACAGAAATGATGAATATTATAGGAAGTCATCACAAAATAGAAATAAACAACATTATCCTGATCAGTTTAATGGGGAAAATAGAACTGAGTGGAGATCACAAAATTCACAGGATTTTCAGTCAAACAGAGAACAAGGTCCCTATTTAACACATCAGAGACACATGCCCATACGTCTAAAGCAGTTAGAGAGGGCTCCTCCAAAGATAGAAAATATAAGAACTTTTACACCACAAAAAAGATCATACGCAAGCGTGGCAGGAGAGGCAGAGGTAAATCTGCCAAAAAGAAGAGACTTGAGAGAATGAAAGAGGGTATCTTCAACCTCTCGAGTCACAATCTCACAAATGAAGAAGTTTGTGTATTAAACAGGGGCCTATCCTTTTGTCCTTCTAACGAACATAATTTGTTTGAACTGTTCGTAGATCTTAATCGGTTTGTAAGAAAACTGTCTATGCAAAAGTACTTTTGTGACAAGAAAATCAATAATACAACACAATTGGCTATCATTACTGATGATATGCCAGAAAGACCGAGCAATAGTATAGTATACCATGAACCAGAAGAGTTATGTAATGCATTATTTGATGACTATATCCATTCTAATTTAATGTTAAGATCTAATTTTAACCCGCCAGTCAACAGTCCATATATTTCTCTATTTCAAAATCTGGTTTTAGAGGAGTTTGGTACACTAGAGAAGAAAGTGGGGAACTCCAACTTGAATATATATGAGATTAAAGCTTTGTCAAGATTAGCCAAAAATGACAACTTGGTGATCAGGCAGGCGGACAAAGGAGGAGGGGTGGTTCTGCAAAATATGTCAGATTATTTACAGGAAGCTAATAGGATCCTTTTAGATCAAAATTATTACAAAAAACTTACATCTAATCCTACTAAAACTTATATGATTCAGTTAATTAAAATGGTAGACAAAGGGTTTCTAGAAGGGATCTTAACAAAAAAGGAGAAAGAATATCTGGTCCCTATGTCACCAAATTTAGCATATTACTATCACCTCCCGAAAATACACAAGTGCACCAACAATCCACCGGGTAGGCCCATTATTTCGGGCATAGGTAGTTTGACTTGCAACTTATCTGAATATATCGATCATTTTTTAAAAACAATAGTGAAGGGGCTTCCGTCATATATCAAAGATACCCCAGACCTAATAGCCAAGTTATCGAAAATAGAAAAGGCAGGACGTAAGCTTATTTGGTTCACTTGTGACGTGACAGCTCTCTATTCAAACATAGAGCACCATCTGGGCATAGATGCTATAGATGTTTTTTTGAAGAGAGATCAATTTTTACCCTGTAAACAGAGATTGTTTTTGTTGGAAGCAATTTCATTTGTGTTGAAACATAATTATTTTGTTTATCAGGAACAATTTTTTTTACAGATCAAAGGAACGGCCATGGGCACCAGATTTGCCCCCAGTTTTGCAAACTTATTCATGGGGGTATTTGAAGAAAGATACATATATAGTTCCCCTCTGGGGGCGAATCTGGTGTTCTATGGCCGTTTTATAGATGACCTTATTTTTATTTGGGAAGGTTCAGAGGATAAAGCTATAGACTTTATTAAATCACTTAATGAAAACAATATGGGACTTAAGTTCACTCATAATATCAATGCAGATCATATTGAATTTCTGGACTTGGTACTATATTGGGACCAAGTAGGTCATATTTTGACCAAAACCCACTTTAAAACAGTGGATACAAATAGTTACTTGAATTACAAAAGTAATCATTACAAGGCATGGAAGAGTAATATTCCATACAATCAGTTTTCTAGAATCCGTAGAAATTGTACTAATTTAACTCTTTATGACGAACAAGCAGTAATCCTAAAAAAGAGATTCCTTGAAAGGAAGTATCCTGGGGATCTAATAGAGGAGAGCTATTTAAAGGCTAGAAATAAAGATAGGTCTGAATTCTTCAAAACCACAAAAGAGAAGGATAATTTAGAGTGCAAGAAGTTAGATGAGATATGCACAAATAAGAACAAAGTGAATAAAAATAATAATCTGAGATTTATAACTAAATTTACCTCAAATCATGATAAAATTAAGAGAATTGTTCGCAAGCATTGGAACATTCTATTGAATGATCCGGTATTAAGGAATATTTTAGATGAAAACCCCACATGTACTTTTAAAAGAGCACCTTCATTAAAAAATAAACTTGCCCCTAGTAAAATACTGATGAAGAAATTTGGAAAAAATATTGTAAATAAGACAAAAAACTGGCTGTCTAATAAGAAAGGGTTCTACAAATGTAATAGAGCTAACTGTGGGCTTTGTGATTTTACAAAGGGAGATGAGTATAAGTTCAGGTCTTTTTCTATGAAAGAAGAATTTGAGATAAAGACTCATTTTTCATGTGATTCCTCCTTCGTAATATACTTACTGGAATGCAAGTGTGGCTTACAGTATATAGGGAGAACATCTAGACCCCTGAAAAAGAGATGGGGGGAACACATGAGAAACGTGAAGAAATCGTGTATTAAACATAGTGTCTCTAGACATGGAGTTTGTTGTCATGATGGGCAGACAGATTTGTATAGTATTTTCCCTATTGAACAAATTTCATCTAAATGGGGTAGAAATAGACTAATTGATTTAAGACAAAGAGAGACGTATTGGATCTGGAAATTAAAAACTTTAAATCCATACGGTCTGAATGAGAATCTTGATATGGCGGCATTTAACTAAGTTACAGTCATATTTGGTTATTAGTTAGTGGTCATTCTTATTTTCATTAATCATTTTTCGATATTAGTATTAATAATATACTCTGACAGAGTTATTACAATATTTCTCCATTAATTATAGATAACATTATCACATCCCTCCTGAAACTGAATCTGATCCGGATAGCTTTAGTATTGGGAGAGGGATCACATGAGGTAATTTGATACACCACAAGTACACATAGATGTTAACTTTTTATCAGTTTAACATATATACTTTATGAATATATTTTATATATTTAGTATTATTATTTTCAGGAATTTGTATTGTTTATATGAGCAAATGTATTTGTAATCTTTGACATGAGGGGTAGTAAAAAATTTTTTTTATATTTTTGTATATATTTTATACATTTGATATTATTTTTTTTTTTTATTTAGTATACATCCTGTACATATCAGTTCATTGAGATATAAGTCATTGTTTCTGATATATAGTACAGTATAGCATTTATGATGTAAATGCATGAAGGAGTAATATCCCTATTATGGGTTAAATCGTACGCATCCAGAATCTTATAGCGCCACGGCGCCTTTAGTAACTTTTGGTAACCTTGTATAAATACTATTGAAGAGCAAATTGTTACTTGTATTTTAAATGAAATTACGCTTTCGGTAGCAACTTGCACATCAGGAAAGTATTGGATATACACTTACACATACGTTAGAGGTGTGTCACCATAGTTCCCTATGGTTGGTCTGATTTTTCTGTTAGACGACCAATCATTCAGACATTGATACACACCCCTTTTTACTATGGGGATTGCGTACTCCTTCACGCATGCGCTCTAATTCGGCTTGAACGCCGAGTTAAGCAAATATAAGCTGTGCATTTTAGATATGGTTTATTCACCTGAGGAAGCGGTCAAGGTAGACCGGGAAACGCGTTGTGATACATGTTTATGCAATAAACATTTGTTTTTAACTATATCTTTATCACGGCTGAGTGATATTATTTGTTCAGGAATCGTTACTATCAAGTACTTGGCACCCGATCATAGCTACCAGCCTACCTGGTTTAGGCATCTCTCTTATTACGAACACAACGAGAGAAAGTAGCAGGTGAAAGGGCTCAAGCTGCATAATTGCTGCAGATCGTACGCAGCACTAGGAGCACATTTTGACTACGAGAGACCAGCTACCTGGACAGCTGTTAATGCTCCAGAAAGCCGTTGTAGCACTTCTCAAGTGCTTTACTTTTTGTAAGTACAATTCATGTGTGGGGAGTGAACAACTTTTAATATAGATTCACACTATGTTGGCGCCTTCTTCTTTTTTGTATTCTATACAGATTTGCCCACGTTTGATTTGCCTTCAACCTTTGAAAGAAGTCTTTGCCGCCATACCATCATTATTCGAACTTTGGACTTTTGGGTTCACACACCTGAGTTTTTGATTGATTGACATTATTGTTTGTGAGTTTACCTCACACCACCCAGCGTGTGGGAAGTTTATTGTTGTGTTTTTGCACTTGTATATGTTTATCTGCACATATTCTTTTGCACATACATGTTCTTTATACTAATTATAACAGCATCACTTTAGATTTATGTTGGTTTTTAGGCGCTACTGATTTTACACATTTTGGGTATTAAAATACAAAATATGCTTTGAAACGTTTTTTCTTTATCTTATCTTCTTAACATTTGGTACTCATATCCCTAAAAATTCTAAGAAGTATTTTTTTTATCTCATGGCCAAAATGTGAGAAATAACATATATATCATGCAATCACTCCATAAACACATACCAAACACACTGCATATATAATTTGAGGAAAATACGGTAGTAAAATAGTTTTTTACCATTTGCCAATTAAAAAAAAAAATGTCCCTGGATTTTATTTTCAAAATCTGGTCACCTTAATCTAAAGGCACTTGATAAAGTCACTAACTTGTATTTTTAAAATATTCCAAGGCAATTTGTAATAGCTCCATTATGTTGCACATGTGCAAGACACTTATGGTGTCATTTAGAGGTGTATTTGCATGCATGGGGGCCTATTTATCAAAGGTCTTGCGGACCTGATCCGACAGTGCGGATCAGGTCCGCAAGACCTCGCTGAATGCGGAGAGCAATACGCTCTCCGCATTTATCATTGCACCAACACTTAGAAATTGTGCATAGCAAAGGCACCATCTTGTTTGCACAACATTTGTGTGGTTACAATATTGCAATAGAGATGTTTTACAGTTTACAAGAGCTGTTCAAATCCCATTTTAGAAGATAAGATAAGTTGTGGCCTATTCTTTCTTTTTCTTTTTTTTTTAAATTATTTATTTATATTTCAACAGTATAATAACATTGACAAGACAAATACAGCGCAAGTGATCAATGTACAAAGTAAAATACAATAAATTAAAAAAAAGAAAAGAAGAAAAGAATGTTTTTGCTCCATTAGCAAAATTGAATTGCTCCAAGAAATAATACATTTAATTCAATCTTTTAACAATATTTCAGAAACTAGACTTAGTTAACACAGATTCTTCTTGTTCTATTCTTATACCGTTGACTGTTTTATTAAATTTTTACTCCAAACTAAAACACATACAAAAACAGACAAAACAGAAACAAGACAAAAAAATAAAAAATAAAAAAAATAAAATAAAAAGGGAAAGAGAGAAGGAAATAAGTATATTGCTACATATACCTAAAATAAGATATAGTATAGTACAGAATAGAAAAGTATCCCCTCCCTCCTCAGAACTCTAATCTTATTATTCCTTTATCTGGGAAATTCCTTATTTATAATTGCTGTTTCAAGAAAGATGGTCCCCCTAAAAGGTGCATTCAGCTGACTCTGGCATTCTTCTGGTAAATCTAAAATTATATTTTTTCCATTTTTTAAAGAATCTATTTATAAGAGCTTCCGATCTAACCACAATATCCAGCTGTTCCAATATAATTTGATTATATAATTTTGTTTTAAGTTCTCTTAAACTAGGGGCTTTCTTCGACTTCGAATATTTTAATATCAGTAATCTGCTTGTTATAATTATACTATTTAACTGACGTATATCCTTAAAAGGATGTCCTTCCTTAGCAAAGAAGAAAATAATATCTTCTGATATCTGTATATTAGTCAAATTAATTCTATTAAGCCAAGCATTAACCTTTAACCAAAATCTTTTGATCTTGGTACAGTTCCAAAAATAATGTTGTAGGTTTGCACTTAGCTGCTTACATTTGGGGCAGGCTAGGCTATTCCTATTACTGACCATCTTGCCTTTACATCCGGGGTATTGTAGGCTTTATTAATCAGTTTTGTATGAGTTTCTCTCCATGAAGTGGATATTGTTGCTATATCTAATGCCTTAAAACTTTCCTTAATTCTTTCTGGGTAAATTTGCCAACTATTTGCTAAGAGGTGTAAGTTTCTTGTACCCAAAAAAGATATAACTGACTTATAAAATAAAGAAATCGCATATTTCCCTGAATTAAATAAGTTTAGGATCGGTTTTAGGGTATCCAGTGTTCCTTCTCTCAGGTTATTCGGTCTTAATTGTTGCAGGTAGTGTCGCACTTGCAAATAAGCAAAGAATTCCTTATTTATTAATCCAAATTCCAGTTTTAATGTTTCAAAGCTTTTACAATTTCTTGTAGTTTGGTCCAAGCACTGGTATATATTTTTAAGCCCTTTCAATGACCACTCCTTAAATTTTTTAGAATTCAATGCAGGTAAAAAATAGGGGTTACCCACCAACGGTAAATAAATTGAAAATGAAAAATCAATATCCAAGAGTTTAATTATTTTATTCCAAGCTACTATTACGTTATATATTATTTTTATTTGTTTTATTTTTAGGGGAGATTTATCCGGGTGACAATGTAGTAGGGCTATAGGAGAATAAGGGAAGCAAAGCGCTTCCTCTATTTCTATTGATGAATAATAATTAGCTCTTATTATCAAGTCTAATGCTATTTTACCAATACAGGTTAAGTTATATATCTCAATGTCTGGCATTGCAAGTCCTCCGTTCATTCTATCCAAGCATAGTTTTTTAAAAGAAATAGCTCTTCTTTTCCTTCCCCATAAAAATTTAGTCACCATTTGATTATATTCCTTTAAATCTTTTCTCTTGATAAAGATAGGGAGATTTTGCATGAGATATAGAAGCTTCGGAAATAGCAGCATTTTTATTAGATTCATTTTACCCGTAAGGGATATTTTAAATTTTGCCCATTTTTCTAAATCATGCTTTATTTTTAGAAAGACTGGAGGGTAGTTCAAATCATACCACTCTTCCCAGTTTATAGAGAATTTAATTCCAAGATAGGTAAACAAATCTTTAGCTTCTTTGAATGGAATAGACTTTAAGGAGTCTTTACTTTTATTTAACCAAAAGATTTCGGTTTTCTGCGTATTTGTCTTATAACCCGTAAAACTACCAAAATCCTGTAAGATCTGCTATAATAGGGGGATATTTTTCTTAGTATCCGAAAGTAGCACTAATAAGTCATCTGCATAAAGAAATGTAATTATTTTTTTCTTGCCTAATTTAATCCCATCTAGTTCTTTTCTAAGTAAAATCGCTAAAGGTTCAAGTGATAAATTAAAAAGGTAAGGGGAGAGAGGGCACCCCTGTCTAGAGCCCCTTTGTAAAGGAAAAGATTCTGAGGGAACATCATTTATAATAACAGAGGCAGAAGAATTCTTATATATTTGCCTAATTGAATGCAAGAAAGGTCCTTCGATTCCAAACTTACTTAATGTCGTAAACAGATGATCCCAAGTTAAGGAATCGAAGGCCTTCTGCGCATCTATAGAAATAATAGCTGAGTCAACATAAGATCTAATTTTACGCTTTCTATTGCATCGCTGAATATGTGTATTATTAAGAATTAATTGTAACCTACGAAGATTATAAGTGGGGTTTCTATCTGGCATGAACCCTACTTGATCTTTATGTATAAGTGGGTTCATAAGTGATTTTAGCCTTGTGGCAATAATATGCATTAATATCTTATAATCACTATTTAATAGCGAAATTGGCCTGTATGAGGAGATATCTTCTGGGTTTTTATTCTTTTTTAAGATTAGAGTTATTGAAGATGCTGAAAAATATCTAGAACAAGGTACCTTGTTTACGAAATATTGGTTAAACAGCTCTACTAAAGTGTCAGAAATATTATCTGATAAAATTTATACAGTTCAATAGGGATCTGATTAGGACCGGCTGCTTTGTTCATAGGGCTTTTCTAATGGCGTTTTCCACCTCACTTTTAGATATTGGAAAATTCAAGTTGTCAAGTTTATCTTTATCTAATATAGGTACCCGGATCCTGTCCAAACATTTTTTTTTAGTTTCTAGATTTATTTCTGTTTCTGTATATAACTCTTTAAAATATTTAAAAATAAAATTAGTTATATCTTTGTTACTAGTGAGCCTACCTGACAGTGTTCTTAATGCACCAATCATATTATTTTTATTTTTAGATTTTGTCAGATTGGCTAAATTTTTCCGGCTTTGCCATTATGGCGAAAGAAAAAAGATCTGGATTTCAAATCATCTTTTGCCACTTTTTGACTCAAAAAAATTTCTCTTGATTTTTTAGCTTCCTGGTAAGCTTCCCAAAGAGTTTTTCAAGGATCACTTATATACGAATTATATGCATTGCGAAGATGATTAGCTACTTCAATAGCTCTATTAATATATTTACGTTTTTGCCAAACTAAAGAGGATTTGATTTCGCCCCTTATTACTGCTTTGAAACTTTCCCATATTGTTTCTATGCTGATGCCCGGTGTCGAGTTAGTACACAAAAATTCTGACCATTTTCTTTTAAGCCATGACTTAAATTGTACATTTTCCACCAGATATCTTGGGAAAAAGAATCTATTAAAATTCCTTTCTTGTGGCGTCTTTAATTGTATCTTTAAAGTAATAATAGCATGGTCTGAGACAATAATCTCTTGGATATCAGCCTGCATATCATAGGTCATTAATTTTTCATCCGTTAAAAAGAAGTCAATGCGTGACATAGTTTGATGTGCATGAGATACACAAGAAAATTTAATAAGATCGGGATTTTGTATCCGCCAGATATCTTTTAAATGTAATAAGTTTTTAAAAATTTTAAGGAGTTTCGTCTGTAGCTTGTTATCTTTGTTCAAAGATGGTTTAAGTCTATCCAAGGTAGGAAAATCTGTAAGGTTAAAGTCACCTACAACAATTAGATTGCGATTAAGAAAAGGTAGCAGTTTAGCTTGCAAAGTTTCCCAAAATTTCTTATCTTTTTTATTAGGACCATAAAGATTGCATAATATTAAAGGGGTACCTGCTAATGTAAATTGAACAATTAAATACCGTGCTTCCGTATCAAATTCAACTTCATTAATTACATATGGGAGATTTTTGCAAAACAGTAAAGCAACTCCCTTTTTCCTGTCTGTACATGGGGTACCTATCACTTCACTAACCCATCCAGACTTAAGCTTAAACAGTTCTACTGCATTTAAATGGGTCTCCTGTAAACAAGCAATGTCGATTTTATGTTTTTGCAATTGTCCAAGTATTTTTTTCCTTTTCTGTGGGGAAGTGATACCCCCTACATTCCAGGAGGCCAGGTTAATCATCTCTTATAGTTATATTTAGATTTAACATGTTTCTACTCTCTAAGAGAGGGGGTAAGAGAGGTCACAGCGAGGAGGAGAGCAGGGGAGAGGGGAAGAGAAAGAAAAAAAAAAAAAAAAAAAAAAAGAGAATATATCTAGGCCTACATTTAACAACATTGTTACGTGACCAAGAAATTAAAGCCGTGGTCATGCCATAAAAAAACCCAGTGTTTTCCTCTATTATATATAGAACTCTAAGGTATTTTGTATTCAGTACCATCTTTATAGCACAATGCCATTTTTTTTTGCAAATTCTCTTACTTCCTCAGGAGTGTTCATAATCAGAGTCTCAGAATCAGTAGTTAGTTTAAATTTGGCAGGGTATATCACTGTGGCCCTATAGCCTTTAGAAATGAATTTAGAACAGAGAGGTGTTATTTCTTTACGTTGAAGGGAGGTTTCTACTGAAAAATCTTGGAATATAAATATGTTTTTATCTTGGATAGAAAAGGGATTTTTTTTTTTATAAATCTGCATAATTTTAAGTTTGTCCTGAAAATTCAGGAACCTTGCGACTACCGGCCTACTCTTACTAGAACCATCAGGAAGATGTTTTAAGGTGCCTATATGATGCGCCCTCTCTATTGACAGAGGTAGAAAATTTCAGTCCATGCCTAGGGCCTCAGGTAAAGTCCTAGACATAAAGTCAATCAGGTCATGGTAGGCTGAAGTTTCAGGTATGCCAATTACTCTTATGTTATTGCGCCTATTCCGATCTTCAAGTTCATTTAATTTAGACTGAATATTTATGATTTGAGTTGACTGCTCCCTTATAGTCACTGCCTGTTGTTCATTACTATCCTCTAAATCCGAAATACGTTGTTCCGCCTCATTCAATCTATGCGTAAACTGTTTGACTTCAGCTGTGAGATTTACTATTTCTACTTTAAGGTGTTCAAATTGGGGTATCATAAGATCTGAAATTTGTTTTACAATATCCTGAGTTTCCTTCCCCTGAGACTCTGTTACACTACTTAGCGGAGTAATATTAACTAGGTTATCAGTGCTAGTCCTAGTCTTCCTTTCTCTAGTTTTAGGTGGCATCTCATCTGAAGTTAATTTGTGGCTAGAAATAAATTTATCCATAAGATAAACGTGCAAGAGAAAAAAATAGTGAAAGTACAAGGTATATACTTTCTAAAGGGGTGAATATAGTGGACTACTTATCACTAATTATTTTGCAATACAGCTCAATTATAAACTTATTATGATACCTTCTCCAGAAAAATGTACGATTACAATAAGATAGGTGTCAGCTATACAGTGTTATTAATAACAAAGTAGTGATATATAAACTTAATATGGCCTCTTCAAAATACAGCGTTTCCTGAGTAACAACAGTAAATACAAAAAAAAGAGTAACAACTAGAGAAAGAAATTCAGTAACATGTCACCAATAAATAGCAAGCTATAAAAAATAGATTTGCTAATGTCTTGTCACTCTATTTATCAGAAAGTTAGAACAAAAATAAGTTTAGATCCCTTTGGTTACTTTTAACTAAATTGCATATTTATTACAATATTGGCCCTAAAAGAAACAAGGGGTCCTGCACCAGTTAGAAAAATGCTGTTTTCTTGAATGCAGTCAGTGTGCAACTATTACCATCAAAAACTAACCTAAGCTAAATATTTATAAACCGGCTCAGTTTTTATTTCAAGGCCCATACACCATTAAAAAAAAACATTCATGCAATTCAAACGTTCACCATTCAACAATTTAAATTGGGTCTTGATTTATAATCAGTATATACCCTTTATGTTAGCTCCTTTTAAAGCTCTATTACCTGTCATATATGGCCCTTTAGACACAATAAAGCAAAATAGAAAAATATTCACAAAAAGGATATAGCACTTGGTGATTAGACCAGTTACATAATGAGCCTAATCCCAATATTTAAAGCTTTTCTTTTCTCAAATGCCAGACAAAACAGAAAATGTGAATAAGTTTACCATGCTCCAAAAAAAAAAAAATAATGTCATAGGCAACTTCTTCTTTATTAGGTTGGTTTCAGCTTATATCTGGGCAGAAACATTTAATAAGAAGCATAGTCTCAGGCTGTGGGAGCAAGACAGAAAAAAAACAGGAACAGTCTTACCGGGTTATTGCCTGCAAGGAAAAGACCAAGCCACACAGCAGAAAATAATCCTCGGCTTGTCTTTTAATTTCAAACTGAATGGTGCCGTTATACTCACGGACAGGCTCCCTGTGTTAATATTTGCTGTAGAGAAGATTGCGACCAGCCGTTTATAAAGCGCAGGTATAACCAAGGCGCTGTACTGTAATACCGGATGATGTCTGATGCCGCTTGGTTGAATACTACTCAAGTACACCGGCACTCCCTGAAATCCAGAAGATCAGGGTACCTGTAGCCTCCGCTGCATGCTCCGGACTTGCTTCGCTCGTTGTTAGAGCAGATGATGGGCTCCGTTTCAAATTGACTGAGGGATTTCCCCAAGCACTACAACGTGCACATTTTCCACCAGCTCTCAACCAGGGAGAGACCCGTGACGTCAGGTATGTAGTGGGTAGTCAAGCAATTCAGCGTTCACCAATACCGCTAAAGAGGGACCAGCCGGCTCTCACCAGGGAGAAGTCAGTCACAGCATGCAGGCATCGACTCCTGAAGCCCCCAGCGCAGGCGCACCAAACAATCTCTTGCCAGGAAGAGCTCCGTGCAACAGTAAGTGCTGGTTTTGATGCTTCTACGGCTTCTTCGATTATTACAGCAAACAAACAGGCATCTCTCTAAACCTGATTTTTTTAGGCCAGTTTAGGACAATAATAGAGTATTTGATTACTTCGGCTCCCGCTAAACCTTATGGGGAAGTATGTCAACTCCGTCAGCATACAAACGGTCAAAGAAGTTACTGTAAAAATCCATAGATGGCAGACAAAATTTATAGCATATAGTAGACACAATTATGCTTAAAGTTTACATGAAAAGTACCTAGATAGGCCCGGGTGCTTATAGGCCTCTCCAACACCATAAAAGCTGAGCCGGTTGATGTATTTATGTCCCAGCAGTATCTGGGATAGCGGCAAGCTGCACTATCAGTGCTGTTATCCGGCGGCCCCTAAAAAGCAAAGGCCCCTTGGAAAATGCTTGCAGATTGGTACTGTGGGGTGGTTGAGCTCTTTCCCCTTCTGAGCTTGAGCTGCTTCCTCCGTGCCTCCTCCCCTTCCGGCTTCCGTGGCCTATTCTTTCTAATAAAAACACATACGGCTAGATTACAAGTTTTTGTCGGTAATGGTGTGCAGTGCTAACAAGCCTTTTTTTCTCACCGCTCACTTAAGACAATGCTGGTATTACGAGTTGTCTGAATGGCTGAATTAGCCTCAGAAAAGTGAGCGTTGAGCAAAATTTAGCTCCACATCTCACCTCAATACCAGTGTTGCTTACGGTAGCGGTAAGCTGGCTAAACGTGCTTGTGCACAATTTCCCCATAGGAAACAATGGGGCACATTCGGCTGAAAAAAACCTAACACCTGCAAAAAAGCAGCGTTCAGCTCCTAACGCAGCCCCATTGATTCCTATGGGGAAATACATTTTATGTCTGCACCTAACACCCTAACATGAACCCCAAGTCTAAACACCCCTAATATTACACTTATTAACCCCTAATCTGCCGCCCCCGACATCGTCACCACCTGCATTATATTATTAACCCCTAATCTGCTGCTCCGGACACCGCCGCCACCTACATTATACCTGTGAACCCCTAATCTGCTGCCCCTAACATCGACGACACCTATATTATATTTATTAACCCCTAATCTGCCGCCCCCAATGTTGCCGCAACCTAACTACACTAATTAACCCCTAATCTGCCGCCTCAACGTCGTCGCCACTATAATAAAGTTATTAACCCCTAAACCTAAGTCTAACCCTCACCCCCCCCCTAATTTAAATATAATTTAAAATAATCTAAATCAAATTACTATTATTAACTACATTATTCCTATTTAAAACTAAATACTTACCTATAAAATAAACCCTAAGCTAGCTACAATACAACTAATAGTTACATTGTAGCTATCTCAGGGTTTATTTTTATTTTACAGGGAACTTTGTATTTTAACTAGGTACAATAGTTATTAAATAGTTATTAACCATTTAATAACTACCTAGCTAAAATAAATACAAGTTTACCTGTAAAATAAATCCTAACCTAAGTTACAATTACACCTAACACTAATAATTAAATTAATTACCTAAACTAACTACAATTAAATTAAATAAACTAAAGTATGAAAAACAACAAACACTAAATTTCAGAAAATAAAAAAATAATTACAATATTTTTTTTTTTTTTTTTTTTTTTTTTTTTAATTTATTTTTTATTGAAGAACTGTCAAATGAAATGGTACATACAGACTTATCATGCAGTAATTATACATATAATTTGTAAATTGAGTCTTTAAAGAAGATATTACATAGGAGTCAAGACAGACTTCATTTTTATACCCCTAAGACATGTTAGGTCGCTCTTGGACCCCTTAGAAATTTAAAATCTGTTTGGTGTGGAGTAGTATTAGTCCAATGCTGTGGATAAACTAACAGAAAGAAAAACTAAAAAGGGAAGGTTTTACATAATGTGATATAGAAAACAATAAAGAAAGAAAAAAAGTCCCAACTGGGTTAATAGTTAAGAACATAACTAGCTGTCTAACGTTCCATATGCAATAGGGAGGATAAATTATACTACCCCTACACAAAGTGAGGGTATAAATAAATGTGATATTTGACAAAGGATCCTCTTGATATCTGTCTTAATGATGAGATCTTATGTATAGCAATCTTTTTGGAGAGGAGTGGGCATTATCAATGTTGTAGCAATGAATATTAGTGAGAGATTAGTAACTGCAGCAACAATAGTAACAAGACTTAAAAAAAACTACTAATACTATATGATATGAATTACTGAGGTATTCATGTTACATACTTGAAAGTGAATTAGTGACCCAACATATTTCTGCTGTTTCATAAAGTATACCGCCAATACCATCACTATAATGTTGGGATACATAGCTGTTCTCTGTACATGTCATCTAATGCAATATAATACTACCCTCCCTGTGGCCTCGGCCGCCAGCCGCCAGGGAAAGACTGTGCGTTCCACAAACATGTATGCTATTTATTATTTATTTTCCCATAGATAGCCTTCCTTCAGTACAATAGTATGAGGAAGAATATGCTATTTTATAAAAATTAAAATTAAGCATCTTAGAGTAGCAGGCTGTGTAGGGTAGAGTGAGGTATGTGGCATATCCAAGCTATCGCATCCTATACTTAATTAACTGAAACTAAACAACATGTGAAACACTAAACATCTCTGCCAACGGGCCACCTTTCAAAATGAGTCCCTTATGGTTTTCTCTGTTCAACCTCCTAGATGAATTGAGCAAAATCACATCTGGTCAGCACAACAGGATAGTTGTTTAACCCCTGCTAGCTGACATTACAATAATCTAGCCTTTATCTGATATAAAAACCTGTGAATTTTTGCGATGACAGGACTTGAGTTCTCTTAATGCTTGTTGTTGTGAAGGAGAACGAGATGTCTGCTCAGCGTACCTCCAGTGCAGAACAGCAGGTGGCAGAGTCCATTTTTGTGTCCCTTGGGTTAGCGTCCCTGCTGTGTCTTGCACCGTTAGCCTCCGAGTCACATGCCGGGGTATAGATCCAGTAATTTTTTGAGGGCGCCCGCTCATACGAGGTGTGCTGATCGAGGTGATGTTCTGTGTCCCCTGATCTTGCAGGTCTGTAATGCAAGCGATCTGCTGCTTCTCCTGCGCTACGGACAATCTTGGCAGCGGTGTAGTGTTCTGCGCAGCATGGGCTTCCATAGGAGACTCCTGTGGTTGTGGCAAGTCAGCCAGCTCTCCCGGCTGTGAGAAGTCTTCGAGTGGCTCTGTGTCAAGGGACCCTTTCACAGTAGAAGACCTGGTTAGGTGTGTGGCATGTATTTCTTTATTATGCAATATTTGCATCAAACGGTCATATGGAGCTTTATCCATCATCCTGTGAAACAGCTTTTCAATTCTCTCCAACCTCTCATCCGATCGCTGCAAGTAGGATTCTCCCGCCATTGGCGCCATTTTAAGTGTCGCCATGTAAGGTAGTTTGTTTGTTGTTCTCTTTGAAAAGTGTGTTAATTCACTTTACTGTAGGTATCTGATTTCTTCTCGCTAGTGCAGAAATGCTGTAATTCCCAGTTAGGAACAAGTACCTCGGATTTACCGAGGGGGAAGCGCCGCCATTAAGGAGCCGCCGCTCCAGGCCCCTATTGTCCTTTCCAGAGATCCGATGTCAAAAATACAGCCCAAATATTAGAGATGAGCCCTCAGAGGGACTAACAGATGTTGCAACCATATACTATTATATTTTAGCTGTGTAGTAGCGCCTATAATCGGCGGATTTTAAGCTTCTCAATCAGAGCTCTTGGAAGTTGCGACCGGTCAGGATCGCTGTTAGGACACGCCCCCTATTTACAATATTTTTAAACTAATTACACCTAATCTAATCCCCCTAATAAAATAAAAAGCCCCCCAAAATAATAAAATTCCCTACCCTATACTAAATTACAAATAGCCCTTAAAAGGGCCTTTTGCGGGGCATTGCCCCAAAGTAATCAGCTCTTTAGTTAAGAGTTTTATGTTACGGCGTTAGCCCATAAAACTTTTAACTACTGACTTTTAAATGCGGTAAGAGTCTTGACAGGAGAGGGTGCATCGCTCACATTTTCCAGCAATCGTAATTCCGGCGTTAAGAAAATCCCATAGAAAAGATAGGATACACAATTGACGTAAGGGGATTTGCGGTATGCTAAAATAACGGAAAAAAGTGAGCGGTACACCTGTACCTGCAAGGCTTGTAATACCAGCGGGCGTTAAAAAGCAGGGTTGGGACCCCTCAACACTGCTTTTTAAGGCTAATGCAAGATTCGTAATCTAGGCGATAGTGGTCTTCTTGATTTCAGATGTATACCTCAACAAACCAGAAAAGTTTTTTTAAATCAATAATTAGAAATATTGAAAAAATAATAATTTTAATATATTAAAGGTGTCAATGCAATTGAGCAAACATGCCCAGTATGCCCATCATGACTATACACAAATGTAATTCAAATTATTTAGCAGTGATCAGCAACGATTCAGATTACAATAGCTAAATGAGTTTTTACTTACACACTGGATGAATGGGTTTATTCAGAAGAATTGTATTGCAACCTTAAAAGGTGTGAAAGGGCCATTGTATATGCCAGTGGGATTCACAGTTTCTATTCTGATAACAGGTACTCAAAGGATCACTAAATACAGCAGTAATAAGATAATGCAATAGCACATATTTGAATTTGAAATGAGCACTGGAATATTTTCTGGAAAATTTTAACGGTAATCCACTTTTCCTCCCCATGTATCATGTGACAGCCATCAGCCAATCACAAAATGCATATACATATGCATATGTGCACTTTTGCACATGCCCAGTAGGAGCAGAAGCCTTAGAAAGTGTGCATATAAAAAGAATGTGCACATTTTGATAATGGAAGTATGTTGGAAAGTCTTTTTAAATTGCATGCTTTATCTGGATTATGAAATTTTCCTTTTGTCTTAAGTGGCCCTTTAACAACTGAAAAAACAATGTTGGTGGCTGTGGGTTTTTAGTGGCAAAATCCATTTTGGATTATGATCGCTCAAAAAACTTTCTTCTATTAACAGAAACTGAAAACCAGTTTATCAAGAGCCAATAACTGGAAGATTGTGATTGCCCCACAACTTGGAAGCTGCAAAATAATATTGCTTCTGTACTTATTATTAGGATTATGCATAAGAACAACCTAACAAACCACATTTTTTATAACATTATACATAGCTAAAACATACTTAGCTTAAAGACTTAAAATAAGTGTCACTGTGCACCTCATTTGCATTAGTAGAAATAGTATTTCTTTATTCATGTGTTAAAACATTACATAAATCCATGGGTTTAAGCTAGTGATGACATAAAGATTCTTCAACATTATTTGAGGAAATTTGAATTTACTAAAGAATACCTAAAATTTATCAAAGAGGTTCTGTCAAAGATTGACAGTTTTCAGAGTAAATTAGCTTCAAAGAAAATTAAAAAATTGGTTGGGATGAGGGGGATTCTAAAGATGGAATGGTTTACAAGTTTAACAAGAAATTTAGGACATCTTCTGATACTAATAATAATATGGACATTATAAGACGAAGTAAGGATAAGATAGATGGTGGAGACAATTGGGTGAAGGAACACAAAAAAAAATAATAACAACACTAATTACAAACAAATCGATCAGCCCACCAATCGATCTTCCAAAATAGAGAGATCTAGAGTTCCTTATAGAAAATATCCCCTCGACAAGTAGAGATTTAGGGGTATATTTATTATAGTGCAAGCGAACATGATACGCTGTCGGCATTTATCATTCTTGTGAACTGCTGGTGCAATGCCGCCCCCTGCAGATTTGAGTCCAATTGGCCGCTAGCAGGGGATGGCAATAAACCCAATCGGTTGATTTCTGGCCGCTGCCTTAGAGCAGGCGGACAAGTTATGGAACAGCTCTTGATTCTGCAATTAGCGCCAATAGAAATATAGATAAGGACTCCCAAGAAGTGGTACAGATTTTTCAGGAAAATTAAAACCTTAGGGCTGTCAAGCAGAAATCACACCCCCTAAAACTAAAACAGAAGGAGATAAGGCACAAAGAGAACCAAATTTCTTCTATACCACAAGAGGCAAAAGGTCCTATGCAAACGTGGCTGAAGAGGGCGAGGCAAGAATGTCAAAAAAGCTAAATTTGAAAGATTAAAGATTGGTATATTTAATCTCTCCAATTATAAGTTAACAAATGAAGTATTATCAGTACTTTATAGAGGTTTATCTTTTAGTCCATCGAACAGTCATAATATTTTGATCTGTTCGTTGACCTAATTAGGTTTATTCGGAAATTATCGCTGCAAAAGTATTTTAGTGGCAAGAAATTTAATTATGAACAGAAAAGGCCCATACTTACTGATAATATAGACATTAAGATTAGGGGCCCTATTTATGATGGTGCGTTATGATGGTGTGAGCCCTATTTATGATGGTGCGTTATGATGGTGCGAGCAGACATCGATCTGCTGCACATCGATAAATGCAGACCGCATACGCTCTCTGCATTTATCAATGCACCAGCAGTTCTTGTGAACTGCTGGTGCAATGCCGCCCCCAGCAGATTTGCTGCCAATCGGCCGCTAGCAGAAGGTGTCAATCAACCTGATCGTATTTGTCGTCTTTAGACCACTGCTTCATTACTTCTGTTTCCCGCGAGCCTGAAGGCTCACTGGAAACATGGGCATCAAGCTCCATACTGAGCCTGATAAATCTGAAAAGTTGATTTATATGGACCCGGAGGATCTATGTGATCACTTGTAGAATGATTATGTACATATGCATTTACATATTCCTTCCACCTTTTATACCCCTAACAATTACCCAAGCCTGCAGTTATACCAAAGTCTAGCTTTAGAATAATTTAATAAGATTCCCACTTTTGATATCAATAAGTCGAATCTAAATATATTTGAGAGGAGAGCACTCAACAAGTTAACACTGAATTCAGAATTAGTGATAAGACAAGCTGAAAAGAGTGGTATTGCAGGATAAAGTAGCCTAACTTAAAGAAGCAGATAGGATATTACATGATAAGAATTATTATAGGAGATTATCCTTTGAACCCCTCTAAAGAATATTTAAGAAATCTGATTTGTTTGATTGATGGAGCTTACATGGGGCTTATTATAATTAAGAAAGAACACGATTTTCTTATACCACAGCAGCCAAATTTGGCTTATTATTACCACCTTTCCAAGATCCATAAGTCTTTGATTGACCGCCCAGGAAGTCCCATTATCTCTGGTATAGGCAATTTAACATGTAATCTTTCACGGTATATTGATAAGTTCCTCAAGAAAATAGTGATTATGCTCCAATCTTATCTTGGAGAATGTTAATAAAGGTCATTGTAAATTGATATTGCTATCCTGTGATGTGACAGCACTTTATTCTAATATACAACATTCACTGGGTTTAGAAGCTGTCAGGTACTTTCTCTAACAGGATATGTTCCTTCCTGAGAAACAGAAAGAATTTCTCCTGGAGTCTATCTTGCTTGTATTGGAACACAATTATTTTATATATCAAGAACAATTATTTATCCAAATCAACCAACCTTTTTTATTAAATGTATGTGCATTTTAGGATATACTCGAGTATGTATATTTAAGGTAACTGGGTCACTTCATTCCTTATTATTATTATTATTATTATTATTATTATTATTATCAGTTATTTGTAGAGTGCCAACAGATTCCGCAGCACTATAAACAAAGGAGAAGTACAACAAAACATTTATAGGGATCAAACGGGTAGAGGGCCCTGCCAAGAGTCGTACTGTTGTAGTCAGCTCTTAAGAAGGTGATCTACAAACAGCTGGACTCTTGTACTTACATGTTAAGGGGGTTCAGGGGATAGCAATGGCGGAGATAAACTGGTATAAAGAAAGCTTAGTGTAGGTTGTATGCATCTCTGAATAGTAGAATCTTTAGGGAGCGCTTGAAGCTTTCAAAACTAGGGGAGAGTCTTGTGGAGCGAGGCAGCGAGTTCCACAAGATGGGAGCCAGTCTGGAGAAGTCCTGTAAGCGGGAGTGTGAGGAGGTAACAAGAGAGGAGGAGAGTAGGAGGTCATAAGCAGAGCGAAGGGGACGGGAGGGAGAGTGTCTGAAGACAAGGTCTGAGATATAGGGGGAGCAGTGCAGTTGAGGGCTTTGTATGTCAGAGTGAGAATTTTGTGTTTAATCCTAGAGGCAAGAGGAAGCCAGTAAAGGGATTGGCAGAGAGGTGCAGCAGATGAAAAGCTATGTGTAAGGAAGATGAGTCTGACAGAGGCATTCATTATGGAATGTAAAGGAGCTAGGCGGCAGCTGGGGAGACCAAAGAGGACAGGGTTGCAGTAATTGAGGCGGGAAAGGATGAGAGAGTGGATTAAAATCTTAGTTGTGTCTTGTGTAAGGAAATGTCTAATTTTAGACATGTTTTTAAGGTGGAAGCGGCAGGCTTTAGCCAAGGACTGAATGTGAGGAGTGAAAGAAAGATCTGAGTCAAATGTGACCCAATACATCAGGCATGCGGGGTAGGGGTAATAATGGCGTTCTCGACAGTTATAGAGAGATTGGGGGTGGAGATTTTGGAAGAAGGTGGGAAAATAAGGAGCTCAGTTTTGGAGAGATTTAGCTTGAGGTAGAGAGATGAAATCCAGGAAGAGATGTGAGAAAGACAGTTAGTGACATGGGTTAGCAAGGAACGAGATAGATCTGGTGCAGAGAAGTAGATTTGGGTGTCATCGGCATACAAATGATAATGGAAACCAAGAAACTTAATTAGGGAACATAATGATGATGTATAGATTGAGAAGAGAAGGGGACCGAGGATAGAGCCTTGCGGTACCCCGACAGAAAGTGGTGACGAGGCAGAGGAGGCCTCAGAGAAGGCTACACTAAAGATACGGTTTGACAGGTAGGAAAAGAGCCACGAGAGGTCTGTGTTACAAATGCCCAAGGATTGGAGGGTTTGGAGCAAAAAGAGGGTGGTCAACAGTATTAAAGGCTGTGGACAGACCAAGGAGGATAAGCAGTGAGAAGTGGCCTTTTGATTTTGCTGTAAGCAGTTCATTGGTAACCTTAATGACCTCTGTGGAGTGATGGGGACAAAATCCAGATTGCAGTGGGTCAAAGAGGGAGTTTAATGTAAGGAAGGTGTGCATATACTAGCTTTTCGAGAAGCTTTGAGGCTAGAGGGAGTAGGGAAATAGGGCGGTAGTTGGATGGGTAGTTGGATCAAGGGAAAGTTTTTTGAGGATAGGTGTGACCAGTGCATCTTTCAGAGATGAGGGAAATATACCGGTGCTGAGGGAGAGTTTGAAAGTGTGTGTGAGTATAGGGGTAAGGGTAAAAGAGAGGGAGGGGAGTAGCTGTGAGGGGATAGGGTCAAGGGGACAGGTAGTGAGGTGAGAGCGCAGTCTAAGTGCAGAAACTTTTTCCTCAGTAAATTCTTATATATGTTGAGTTCACTCACGGAGGCTCTTGTTCAGTTAGATTGCAGCCCTTTAGCACCTTTTAAAAGATTTATGAGGATTTAGGTCATTTTAAATCTGCATCTGAGTTGGTCATTTGGAGTTTGACTTACTGGAGACCCGGGATCTATTTCCCCAGCAGACCGTTGTTTGTCCTTGCGGGACGGCATGATAAGGTCCAGACCACTCGTATAGCACATATCAGTGCTTTATATCTTGTGAGTATATTTTTTTATCATCACCTATCACATCTATTGGAAGTACTACACGATTTGGGGATGCCCCTCTTTATTTTTATGTTCTAGACTGGATTCATTTGTTTGTGTTTGCATGAATGACTGTGAAAAGGTGGCAGCTGGAGGATTATTAAAGATCACTCAATATTAGTATTCCAGTGTTTTGTTTTTGGCATGACATTGGTATCGCTAATCCGTAACTATTTTACACATCTAGTTTTGGACTTTATGCTTATTGTTGCATATATATATATATATATATATATATATATATATATAAAAGTCCAGCAAAAAAAGGCACTCACTGCTCACATAAAATTTAACTTTTAATAAACTTGCAAAAATTTAAAAAGACATAACGTTTCGGTGTTTACAAAACACCTTTGTCAAATGTCAGCAATTCATAGATTTCCTAATACCCCAAAACTCACCTACCATACCCATATGTACATCTCCTTATATACTTACAAACAAACCTATTTGCGCTCCTGTGTGCAATGCGCTACCCATGTGGTGACGTAGTGACGTCACCACGCTACGTATCCATGTGTTGTAACGCTAGCCAATCACGCTATAGTCAGTTGCCATAGAGACCCAGATACAATGCCCCCATTTACTAATGTAAAGCTGACTTGCTATCCACGATCAGTGACAGCGAATGCAAATGTAAACGCCAGTCTTGATCAAATACAGCATGGCACTTAGGCATTATTATATGATGTGATGGTAGTCAACTATGTTACAATCAGTTGCCATAGGGACCAGCACACCATGCCCCCTTACCAATGTCAAACTGGCTCGTGATCTATAGCCAATGACAATACTGTGCAGGCATAAAAGTCAATACTGATCACACGAGTGTCAGAAATGGCATCAACCTCAGGCATTATCAATTATCCACACAGGGCGCTATTTGAAACACAGCAGCGCAAATAGAAATAAAATCATTATTACACTCAGTGCTAAATACAATTTAAAATTAAAATCAATAAATCATAAATGGACAGCAGTGATACGGAAAATTACCCACTTATGCATTCAATAATTTATAATTATCTCATAAGTATACACTTGGATAGTGAACTAGATTAAACTTAACCCTGTATGCAGAGGTAATTTTTCCCCTTTCATGTCTCTTGGAGTATGCATAGAAACCCGTGGGTACCCACTAGGATGAAAATCCATGTGAATAGTCTCGGGTGACAGTGCATACAACAGTTGCTGGTAGATTCCAATGTAGTATTATTTTGTATAGAACGGTGTCCAGCATGTGAATCCATTTTGTTTCCACTTGTAACAACCTTGTGTCCCTATCGCCACCTCTCCTCAGTGGCGGCAAATGGTCAATCACCATTGACCTAAGGCTGGATAGGCTGCGGTTGTGTTCAGCAAAATGCCGGGTAACAGGTTGCTCTGAATCCCCTTCTTTAAATGCATCACGTATTGCGCAGCGATGGTTCGCCATTCGGTCTCTGAAACTCGTTATCGTTTTGCCAATGTAAACCAAAGAGCATGGACAGATTAACATATAAATGACATATGTGCTTGTGCATGTTAATCTGTATCGGATGGTATATCGCTTGTTGGTATGCGGGTGTTGGAACGTCTGGCCCCTCAACATGGTGTTGCATGTGATACAACTTCCACATGTGTAGCATCCCTGTTTGGACGTCTTCAGCCAGGTATCCTTCTGGTAGCATTTGACCGGATCGGTCTTCACCAGTAAATCTCTCAGATTCTCTGCCCTGCGATAAACCATCCTAGGTGGCTGCATCCTCTGGAATGGGAGAGTTGGATCAGTTCCCAAGATTGGCCAATGTTGCTGCGCCGATTTCTTAAGCATACTGCTAGTCGGGGTATACGTAGTCACAAAGTTCAGCTGTTCCATTTCCAAGCTGGTTTTCACATGTCCCCTCCTGCTGGGGTCCTGCATTAATTCATCCTTGATCTTACGGACCATTCTCTTGTCATAGCCTCTCGCCACCAATTTGTCTTCCATAGCTATCAGCTGTTCAATCATGGTGGGTACCTCACTGTTATTGTGAATAACCCGCATAAGTTGAGAGGTGACAATCCCTGTTTTCTGATGACTGGGGTGGAAGCTCCTAGCCTCTAACAGAGAGTTGCGGTCGGTTGGCTTCGTGTATAGCGAAGTGCCAAAGGAGCATCCATCATCAGTCATGATCTTATAAATATTAAGATCTAAAAAGTGTATTGCTTCCTCACTATTCTCTAATTTGAAGTGTATGGGGCAGTCCATGGTGTTCAAACATGTCACCCACGTTTCAAGTTCTCCTTTATTCCCTCCCAACACCAAAAACACATTGTCAATGTACCGCACATAGTACTTACAGGCGTTCTAATTTCATTTTTGAAATAATCCTTTAAATTGAGTTGTCACTGTAACCTGTGGATATCCACAATGTGGGGTGAGCAAATGGTCTCATGGTTGTCTGTTCATACCATGCCATATATAAATTGGCATACGTGGGTGCCATGTTCGAACCCATGGCTGTCCCTGATACCTGCAAAAAATAACCATTCTCAAATTGAAAGAAATTTTTCTCCAAACACAGAGTGAGCAATTCGCATAAATATTCAATCGGAGGGCCTTCATACAGTGGATTCCTCGTCACCATGGACCTGACAGCCCCAACACCCCCCTCATGGGGAACAGAGGTGTATAGACTGTCCACGTCAATGGTGACTAGGATATCACCCTGCTGGAACATAGTATAGCCCCTTAAAATATTCAATAGGCTGGGTGAATCCTGCAAATATGCTGGAGTTCCTTTTACTACCGGTTGGAGATAGTAGTCTATATAGATGGCCAAATTAGACAACAAAGACTCCCTGGCAGATACTATTGGTCTGCCAGGGGGATTAATAAGAGTCTTATGCACCTTTGACAAAAGATATATTACTGGTGTTTTAGGGTGATCGTTAGTCAAATATTCAATCTCTTGTTCTGATAATAATACTGCTTCATAACCCCTATTGAGGCATTCATCAATGTGATTTTTAAATGTGTTTCTCGGATTTCCTTTCAGCCTAACTGCCTAAATATTTGAGTCAGAAAGCTGCCTGTAGGCCTCCGCCCTATAGTCAACATAGTCATGTATGACTATGGACCCGCCCTTATCCGCCGGGCAAATAACGATGCTATTGTCATTACTTAATGCTTTGATGGCATTTCTCTCCTCAAAATCTAAATTAGGGTAAATAGGAAAGGGAGCTTTATCGGAAATCTCACTACATAACATTCGTGTGAAATTCCTAATGGATGGATGTGTGCTTGTGGGTTCAAAAGATGAAGGCTTCTTAAATTTAGTTACAGGCGTTCTAATTTCATTTTTGAAATAATCCTTTAAATTGAGTTGTCACTGTAACCTGTGGATATCCACAATGGAGTCAAATTTATCACATCTGGGCGTAGGTATGAATGATAAACCACGGTTCAGAACTGAAGTCTCTACACTACTTAGAGACCGACTACTCAAATTATATGTAATATTTACTTCTTTTTGTGCTGTTTTCTGCGGTTTACGTCCACCTCGCCTGATGTGCGTGCGTCTGGATCTTTTGAATTTATAGCCAGCGGCGGCTTTGCCGCTGATCTGGTAGCTACCCCTGAAAAAGACTGTGTCTGATTAGATGCTTGTTTGTCACTACTATCGTTAGTGTCTACATTATTTTTATCATTGTCTGATGAATCGCTGTTGTCTACCAGGCTAAGATTATTTCGTGTCCTTACATTTCTACATTTAAATTTGTTAGATGTTTCCTCCTTGCCATAAAGCCATCTATATAGGCGCCTATCCCTGTAATCATTTCAACGGTATTTCGTTTTTTATTTTTAAATGCAACTAACTCTCCTCTGTATTTAGCAATCATGGTTTCAAGTTTACCCACCCACTCCTGGGTTTTATCCTCGACTAAAACATGGTAGCTCTGTGCTTTAGTGGCCTCAAGTTCTATTTTTATCTTTTGCTCAAGTCTGCAGACCTCCTCTATGACCAATAACATTAGGTCATATGAGCACTTGTTGAGTATTGAGCACCACTTCCTACAGAACTCCATGTTTTGTCTCCCTAATGTGGGAACGTTCTTAACTCTGAAACCCCTAGGTATATATTTCTTGCGGTGATACCCTGAGAGATAAACTGCATGCAAATGGTAATCAATTTATTTTTTGTGTAAATTAAGCAATTTATAATAAACATTGATAGGGGTGTCACCCCTCAACTCACTTAGGTCATCAGTCACACGGATCCGGTCAGCATCTTCATCTGTAAATACAAAGGACTCAGTGTTGAAGTCCTCATCCATATACATGTTTTCCATATCCACTGCTGTAGAAGCCATAGTAACAACAGTCTATGTAATTTAAAAACAACAAGGTATAAATGGTGTGCAGTTGCTAGTTTAGTT
This sequence comes from Bombina bombina, assembly GCF_027579735.1. Classification (NCBI taxonomy): domain Eukaryota; kingdom Metazoa; phylum Chordata; class Amphibia; order Anura; family Bombinatoridae; genus Bombina; species Bombina bombina. Next base: position 696,408,824 of record NC_069503.1, read on the forward strand.
GTAATCGCAAATAGTATTCCAAATTAATTATCACAAAAGGTGGAGTGCTTGTTCCAAGTAAACAACATATTATCCCAAAATGATCAAGCACATCAAACAGTTATTTACAGCAGCCAGGGTGCACTTTAAAATGTATCCAAAAGTTCAGCAAAAAAAGGCACTCACTGCTCACATAAAATTTAACTTTTAATAAACTTGCAAAAATTTAAAAAGACATAACGTTTCTGTGTTTACAAAACACCTTTGTCAAATGTCAGCAATTCATAGATTTCCTAATACCCCAAAACTCACCTACCATACCCATATATACATCTCCTTATATACTTACAAACAAACCTATTTGCGCTCCTGTATGCAATGCGCTACCCACGTGGTGACATAGTGACGTCACCACGCTACGTATCCATGTGTTGTAACGCTAGCCAATCACGCTATAGTCAGTTGCCATAGAGACCCAGATACAATGCCCCCATTTACTAATGTGAAGCTGACTTGCGATCCACGATCAGTGACAGCGCTGTGCAAATGTAAACGCCAGTCTTGATCACATACAGCATGGCACTTAGGCATTATTATGTGATGTGATGGTAGTCAACTATGTTACAATCAGTTGCCATAGGGACCAGCACACCATGCCCCCTTACCAATGTCAAACTGGCTCGTGATCTATAGCCAATGACAATACTGTGCAGGCATAAAAGTCAACACTGATCACACGAGTGTCAGAAATGGCATCAACCTCAGGCATTATCAATTATCCACACAGGGCGCTAATCGAAACACAGCAGCGCAAATAGAAATAAAATCATTATTACACTCAGTGCTAAATACAATTTAAAATTAAAATCAATAAATCATAAATGGACAGCAGTGATATGGAAAATTACCCACTTATGCATTCAATAATTTATAATTATCTCATAAGTATACACATAGAAAAACATAGAAACATAGATATTGACGGCAGATAAGAGCCATAGGCCCAGCAAGTCTGCCCGACCTTACCTAACAGTATAAACTTATCTAGTTCGTAGGATAGCCCTATGCTTGTCCCATGCATTTTTAAAGTCCCCCACAGTGTTTGTTGCTACTACCTCTTGAGGAAGTTTATTCCATAAATCAATCACTCTTTCTGTAAAGAAGTGCTTCCTCAAATTACTCCTGAATCTACTACCCTTTAGCTTGAGCTCATGACCCCTTGTTCTTGAATTTTCCATTTTATGTAAAATACCCACAGCCTCAGTTTTACTAAACCCTTTAATGTACTTGAAAGTTGCTATCATATCACCTCTTTCCCTTCTCTCCTCTAAGCTATACATATTTAGGTCATTGAGCCTATCCTGGTAAGTTTTATTTTTTAGACCATGTACCATTTTGGTAGCCCTCCTTTGCACAGATTCAAGTTTGTTAATATCCTTCTGAAGATATGGTCTCCAGAACTGCACACAATACTCAAGATGAGGCCTAACTAATGATCTATAAAGTGGCATAAGAACCTTACTATTTCTGCTGCAAATACCTCAACCAATACATCCAAGCATTCTGCTAGCCTTACTCGCTGCATTACTACATTGTTTACTAAGTTTTAAATCATCTGAAATAATAATTCCCAAGTCCTGTTCCTCGTCTGTAACAGTCAGTAAAGTGTTATTGAGTCTGTAATTAATATTTGGATTTTTCTTCCCTAAATGCATTATTTTACACTTTGCTGTGTTAAACTTTAGATCCCAGTCGTTTGTCCAATCCTCCAATTGTTGTATATCACTTCTCATTTTGTCTACCCCCCCTGGAACATCCACTCTGTTGCAAATTTTTGTATCATCTGCAAAGAGACATACTTTCCCCTGTAGCCCTTTGCTGATATCGCAGATAAATATGTTAAACAAAACAGGCCCCAGAACTGACCCCTGAGGAACACCACTAGTAACAGCCCCCTCTGCTGAATGAACTCCATTTACTAAGACACTTTGTTTTCTGTCCTTAAGCCAGCATTCCACCCAGTTCACATTTTTTGAATCTAGACCAAGGAGATATAGTTTGTGAATAAGTTTATTGTGTGGGACGGTGTCAAATGCTTTGCTGAAATCTAGATATGCTACATCAACTGCTCCTCCCTTGTCTAATACTTTTGTTACATAATCAAAGAAGTAAATTAGATTAGTCTGACATGATCTCCCTGAAGTAAAACCATGCTGATTTTTGTCCTCTAAATTGTTTGTCTTTATGTAAGTCATAATTCTTTCTTTTAAGAGGCTTTCCATTAATTTCCCTACTACTGAAGTTAAACTAACTGGCCTGTAGTTGCCAGATTCTTCTCTACTGCCCTTTTTATGAAGGGGTATTACATTTGCTATTCTCCAATCATCTGGGACAGCTCCTGTTAATAGTGACTGATTAAACAGATCAGTTAATGGGACAGTTAGCACTGATCGAAGTTCTTTTAAAACCCTTGGATGAATATTATCAGGACCCACTGCCTTTGTAACATTTATTTTTGATAATGCTAACAAAACCTCATCCTCTGTAAAAAGATTACTGTTAAGCTTGTTTCTATTTTGCGTAGCATCCCTTAATGTAGACATTGTATCTTCACAATCTTTAGTGAAAACAGAACAGAAGTAATCATTGAGACAGTCTGCAATCTGCTTATCTCCTTCTATTATTCTACCATCAACTGATTTCAATTTTACTATTCCTACCTTATTTTTTCTTCTTTCACTGATATATCTAAAGAATGTTTTGTCCCCATGTTTTACTGACTGTGCTATCTTCTCTTCTGCATGAGCTTTAACCTTCCTAATTAACTGCTTAGTCTTTTTTTGTTGGAGTCTCCATATTTTCATATCATCATCTGCTTGTGTGTGTCTGTAATTTTTATAAGCTATCTTTTTTGTCTTTACAGCATGTGCTACTTCTTTGGAAAACCAAATTGGTTTCCGCTTTCTTTTACTTTTACAGACATGTCTAATACAGTGTGCGGTTGCATCTAAAATGGCACCTTTCACAAATTCCCACTGTTCTTGAACCCCTGTAATAAGAGTTTTCCCCTTTAAATAGTTTTTTAGGTATTCTCCCATTAATGAAAAATCTGCCGTCCTAAAGTCTAAAACTTTTGTTTTAGTCTGGGTGGACAGTTCCTGAACATGAATACTAAACCAAACAGATTGATGATCACTGGATCCTAAGTTCTCACCTACAGACACATCTGAAACTGTATCACTGTTTGTAAGTATTAGATCTAATATAGCTTCCTTACGAGTTGGTTCCTTGACTAATTGTTCAAGTGATTCCCCTAGCAGAGATTCAAGAATATACCTGCTTCTAGCCGATCTAGCAGAAGGAATCTTCCAGTCTATATCTGGCAAATTAAAGTCCCCCAGTACTATAACCTTACCCTTCATGGTTATTTTGGTTATTTCATCTAATAACAGATTGTCCAGTTTTTCATCCTGCAATGGAGGCCTATATACACTTGGATAGTGAACTAGATTAAACTTAACCCTGTATGCAGAGGTAATTTTTCCCCTTTCATGTCTCTTGGAGTATGCATAGAAACCCGTGGGTACCCACTAGGATGAAAATCCATGTGAATAGTCTCGGGTGACAGTGCATACAACAGTTGCTGGTAGATTCCAATGTAGTATTATTTTGTATAGAACGGTGTCCAGCATGTGAATCCATTTTGTTTCCACTTGTAACAACCTTGTGTCCCTATCGCCACCTCTCCTCAGTGGCGGCAAATGGTCAATCACCATTGACCTAAGGCTGGATAGGCTGTGGTTGTGTTCAGCAAAATGCCGGGTAACAGGTTGCTCCGAATCCCCTTGTCTAAATGCATCACGTATTGCGCAGCGATGGTTCGCCATTCGGTCTCTGAAACTCGTTATCGTTTTGCCAATGTAAACCAAAGAGCATGGACAGATTAACATATAAATGACATATGTGCTTGTGCACGTTAATCTGTATCGGATGGTATATCGCTTGTTGGTATGCGGGTGTTGGAACGTCTGGCCCCTCAACATGGTGTTGCATGTGATACAACTTCCACATGTGTAGCACCCCTGTTTGGACGTCTTCAGCCAGGTATCCTTCTGGTAGCATTTGACCGGATCGGTCTTCACCAGTAAATCAATCAGATTCTCTGCCCTGCGATAGACCATCCTAGGTGGCTGCATCCTCTGGAATGGGAGAGTTGGATCAGTTCCCAAGATTGGCCAATGTTGCTGCGCCGATTTCTTAAGCATACTGCTAGTCGGGGTATACGTAGTCACAAAGTTCAGCTGTTCCATTTCCAAGCTGGTTTTCACATGTCCCCTCCTGCTGGGGTCCTGCATTAATTCATCCTTGATCTTACGGACCATTCTCTTGTCATAGCCTCTCGCCACCAATTTGTCTTCCATAGCTGTCAGCTGTTCAATCATGGTGGATACCTCACTGTTATTGCGAATAACCCGCATAAGTTGAGAGGTGACAATCCCTGTTTTCTGATGACTGGGGTGGAAGCTCCTAACCTCTAACAGAGAGTTGCGGTCAGTTGGCTTCGTGTATAGCGAAGTGCCAAAGGAGCATCCATCATCAGTCATGATCTTATAAATATTAAGATCTAAAAAGTGTATTGCTTCCTCACTATGCTCTAATTTGAAGTGTATGGGGCAGTCCATGGTGTTCAAACATGTCACCCACGTTTCAAGTTCTCCTTTATTCCCTCCCCACACCAAAAACACATCGTCAATGTACCGCACATAGTACTTGATGTGGGGGTGAGCAAATGGTCTCATGGTTGTATGTTCATACCATGCCATATATAAATTGGCATACGTGGGTGCCATGTTCGAACCCATGGCTGTCCCTGATACCTGCAAAAAATAACCATTCTCAAATTTAAAGAAATTTTTCTCCAAACACAGAGTGAGCAATTTGCATAAATATTCAATCGGAGGGCCTTCATACAGTGGATTCCTCGTCACCATGGACCTGACAGCCCCAACACCCCCCTCATGGGGAATGGAGGTGTATAGACTGTCCACGTCAATGGTGACTAGGATATCACCCTGCTGGAACATAGTATAGCCCCTTAAAATATTCAATAGGCTGGGTGAATCCTGCAAATATGCTGGAGTTCCTTTTACTACCGGTTGGAGATAGTAGTCTATATAGATGGCCAAATTAGACAACAAAGACTCCCTGGCAGATACTATTGGTCTGCCAGGGGGATTAATAAGAGTCTTATGCACCTTTGACAAAAGATATATTACTGGTGTTTTAGGGTGATCGTTAGTCAAATATTCAATCTCTTGTTCTGATAATAATCCTGCTTCATAACCCCTATTGAGGCATTCATCAATGTGATTTTTAAATGTGTTACTCGGATTTCCTTTCAGCCTAACATAAATATTTGAGTCAGAAAGCTGCCTGTAGGCCTCCGCCCTATAGTCAACATAGTCATGTATGACTATGGACCCGCCCTTATCCGCCGGGCGAATAACGATGCTATTGTCATTACTTAATGCTTTGATGGCATTTCTCTCCTCAAAATCTAAATTAGGGTAAATAGGAAAGGGAGCTTTATCGGAAATCTCACTACATAACATTCGTGTGAAATTCCTAATGGATGGATGTGTGCTTGTGGGTTCAAAAGATGAAGGCTTCTTAAATTTAGTTGCAGGCGTTCTAATTTCATTTTTGAAATAATCCTTTAATTTGAGTTGTCGCTGTAACCTGTGGATATCCACAATGGAGTCAAATTTATCACATCTGGGCGTAGGTATGAATGATAAACCACGGTTCAGAACTGAAGTCTCTACACTACTTAGAGACCGACTACTCAAATTATATGTAATATTTACTTCTTTTTGTGCTGTTTTCTGTGGTTTACGTCCACCTTGCCTGATGTGCGTGCGTCTGGATCTTTTGAATTTATAGCCAGCGGTGGCTTCGCCGCTAATCTGGTAGCTACTCCTGAAAAAGACTGTGTCTGACTAGATGCTTGTTTATCACTACTATCGTTAGTGTCTACATTATTTTTATCATTGTCTGATGAATCGCCACTGGTGTATACCAGGCTAAGATTATTTTGTGTCCTTACATTTCTACATTTAAATTTGTTAGTTGTTTCCTCCTTGCCATAAAGCCATCTATATAGGAGCCTATCCCTGTAATCATTTCAACGGTATTTCGTTTTTTATTTTTAAATGCGACTAACTCTCCTCTGTATTTAGCAATCATGGTTTCAAGTTTACCCACCCACTCCTGGGTTTTATCCTCGACTAAAACATGGTAGCTCTGTGCTTTAGTGGCCTCAAGTTCTATTTTTATCTTTTGCTCAAGTCTGCAGACCTCCTCCATGACCAATAACATTAGGTCATATGAGCACTTGTTGAGTATTGAGCACCACTTCCTACAGAACTCCATGTTTTGTCTCCCTAATGTGGGAACGTTCTTAACTCTGAAACCCCTAGGTATATATTTCTTGCGGTGATACCCTGAGAGATAAACTGCATGCAAATGGTAATCAATTTATTTTTTGTGTAAATTAAGCAATTTATAATAAACATTGATAGGGGTGTCACCCCTCAACTCACTTAGGTCATCAGTCACACGGATCCGGTCAGCATCTTCATCTGTAAATACAAAGGACTCAGTGTTGAAGTCCTCATCCATATACATGTTTTCCATATCCACTGCTGTAGAAGCCATAGTAACAACAGTCTATGTAATTTAAAAACAACAAGGTATAAATGGTGTGCAGTTGCTAGTTTAGTTGTAATCGCAAATAGTATTCCAAATTAATTATCACAAAAGGTGGAGTGCTTGTTCCAAGTAAACAACATATTATCCCAAAATGATCAAGCACATCAAACAGTTCTTTACAGCAGCCAGGGTGCACTTTAAAATGTATCCAAAAAGTCCAGCAAAAAAAGGCACTCACTGCTCACATAAAATTTAACTTTTAATAAACTTGCAAAAATTTAAAAAGACATAACGTTTCGGTGTTTACAAAACACCTTTGTCAATTGTCAGCAATTCATAGATTTCCTAATACCCCAAAACTCACCTACCATACCCATATATACATCTCCTTATATACTTACAAACAAACCTATTTGCGCTCCTGTATGCAATGCGCTACCCACGTGGTGACGTAGTGACGTCACCACGCTACGTATCTATGTGTTGTAACGCTAGCCAATCACGCTTTGTAACTTAAGTATATAAGGAGATGTATATATGGGTATGGTAGGTGAGATTTGGGGTAGATGTTTGTTTGTACTGTAACTATTTCACATTCCAATGTTCTTCACATAGGGAAGTTTTGCTGAAACACCTGAAGTATTTATTAGTTTCATAGTGCAGAACACAAAGATTTAGATTTGCAAAGATATTTGTGTGTTGCATTTTAATACCCTTCAAATTACAAATAGCTGTTATCCCTGGAGCATCGTAGTTCTGATTCTTAGCAAGTATTTATACGAAAAGGTGAGAGTAAGCGCTAAAAGAGCTTAAAAGGCTAACGAACTTGTGGCTAAATCTTACAATTTATTACCTTCGATAAAGGCTAAACATAAATAAATATCACAATAAAACCACAATAACACAATAAAATTAGAAACATGGATCCATGTCTAACTTCTAAAAACATAAGTACATAATAAAATCTCCTGGGAGATGCGAATTACAGTGGGAGTGTTGACACTCCTTGATAGTGATACACAAGTGTGGGAAGTTGAATAAAAATACAAATATTAATACTTATAAGCAAAGTTAAACCATAAAACGATTCCAAACTCACAATGTCAATCAAATGTGAAGTCAATCAAAAATGGTGAAAAAAAATGGTGGAAAAAGTAAAATGTGAATGTTCGTATTAAACCGTGGGTGTGTCCTCCAACGTTGCTGATGGGTAGTGAGAGATCTATAGTCAAATATAGATGTTAGATGAAATTGTAGATAAAATTAGTGAAAAATAAGTAAAAAATAAGTAAAAAATATATATAATTCAACCTTTAGGCAAAGGTCATTAGAACCAAAAGGCAAAAAACAAAAAGCAAAAAATAGAAAAATAATAATAAATGATAAAATCCACTTTGGTGAAATCAAATATGAAATGTAGCAATCCAAAAAAGATAGTCTTTTTTGGATTGCTACATTTCATATTTGATTTCACCAAAGTGGATTTTATCATTTATTATTATTTTTCTATTTTTTGCTTTTTGTTTTTTGCCTTTTGGTTCTAATGACCTTTGCCTAAAGGTTGAATTATATATATTTTTTACTTATTTTTTACCTATTTTTCACTCATTTTATCTACAATTTCATCTAACATCTATATTTGACTATAGATCTCTCACTACCCATCAGCAACGTTGGAGGACACACCCACGGTTTAATACGAACATTCACATTTTACTTTTTCCACCATTTTTTTTCACCATTTTTGATTGACTTCACATTTGATTGACATTGTGAGTTTGGAATCGTTTTATGGTTTAACTTTGCTTATAAGTATTAATATTTGTATTTTTATTCAACTTCCCACACTTGTGTATCACTATCAAGGAGTGTCAACACTCCCACTGTAATTCGCATCTCCCAGGAGATTTTATTATGTACTTATGTTTTTAGAAGTTAGACATGGATCCATGTTTCTAATTTTATTGTGTTATTGTGGTTTTATTGTGATATTTATTTATGTTTAGCCTTTATCGAAGGTAATAAATTGTAAGATTTAGCCACAAGTTCGTTAGCCTTTTAAGCTCTTTTAGCGCTTACTCTCACCTTTTCGTATTAGTACTATTATCAGCCTACTAGGAGGCTAACTTTTAGTAAGCTTAAGGCCCCACTGTAGCGCTCGGTCCAATTCTCTCCATCTTAGCAAGTATTTCACATCACTGCCATCTATTGGCACCTTCATGTGTGTTTGCTTTCCATACTAACGCCTAGATATGGAGTTTTGTCGGTAAAGCTGTGCGGTGCTAACGAGCCTTTTTTTTCCAGTGCTCCCTTTAAAAAACGCTGGTATTGCGAGTTTTCTGAATGGCTGCGTTAGCCTCAGAAAAGTGAGCGTTGAGCCAAATTTAGCTCCACTTCAACCCTCAATACCAGCGTTGCTTACGGTAGCGGTAAGTTGGAAAAACGTGCTCGTGCACGATATCCCCATAGGATACAATGAGCTGGCTGAAAAAAAAGCAGCGTTCAGCTCCTAACGCAGCCCCATTGTTTCCTATGGGGAAATAAAAGTTATGTCTGCACCTAACACCCTAACATGAACCCCGAGTCTAAACACCCCTAACCTTACACTTATTAACCCCTAATCTGCCGCCCCTGACATCGTCGCCACCTGCATTATATTATTAACCCCTAATCTTCCGCTCCGGACACCGCCGCCACCATCCCTATATTATCCCTATGAACCTCTAATCTGCTGCCCCCAACATCACTGACACCTATATTATATTTATTAAACCCTAATCTGCCGCCCCCAATGTCGCCGCCACCTACCTACATTTATTAACCCCTAATCTGCTGACCGGTCATCGACGCCACTATAATAAATGTATTAACCCCTAAACCGTCATACTCCCGCCTCGCAAACACTATAAAATTTTTTATTAACCCCTAATCTGCCCTCCCTAGCCCCTAAACTCCCACCCCCAACATCGCCACTGCTATAATAAAGTTATTAACCTCTAAACCTAAGTATAAGCCTAACACCCCCCTAAGTTAAATATAATTTAAATAAAATGAACTAAAATTACTATAATTAAATAAATTAATCCTATTTAAAACTAAATACTTACCTATAAAATAAACCCTAATATAGCTACAATATAACTAATAGTTACATTGTATCTATTTTAGGATTTATATTTATTTTACAGGCAACTTTGTATTTATTTTAACTAGGTACAATAGCTATTAAATAGTTATTAACTATTTAATAGCTACCTAGTTAAAATAATTACAAAATTACCTGTAAAATAAATCCTAACCTAATTTACAAATACACCTAACACTACACTATCAATAAATTAATTAAATAAATTAACTACAATTATCTAAACTAAAATACAATTAAATAAACTAAACTATAATACAAAAACCCCCCACTAAATTACAAAAAATAAAAAAATATTACAAGAATTTTAATCTAATTACACCTAATCTAAGCCCCCTAATAAAATAAAAAAGCCCCCCAAAATAATAAAATTCCCTACCCTAAACTAAATTACAAAGTAATCAGCTCTTTTACCAGCCCTTAAAAGGGCTTTTTGCGGGGCATTTCCCCAAAGTAATCAGAAAACTAACCCACCCAATGCCCCCCTTAAAAAAACCTAAGACTACCCCATTGAAGATCACCCTACCTTGAGCCATCTTCAGCCAGCCGGCCACCAATGGGACAGAAGAGGACATCCGGACTGGCAGAAGTTTTCATCCTATCCGGGCAGAAGAGGACATCTGGACCGGCAGACATCTTCATCCAGGCGGCATCTTCTATCTTCATCCTTCCGGAGCGGAGCCATCTTCTATCCAGCCGACGCGGAGCCATCCTCTTCTTCCGATGTCCTAACGCAGAATGAAGGTTCCTTTAAATGACGTCATCCAAGATGGCGTCCCTCAAATTCTGATTGGCTGATAGGATTCTATCAGCCAATTGGAATTAAGGTAGGAAAAATCCGATTGGTTGATTTAATCAGTCAATCGGATTGAAGTTCAATCTGATTGGCTGATTGGATGAGCCAATAGAATGCAAGGTCAATTCTATTGGCTTATCCAATAAGCCAAACGGATTGAACTTCAATCCGATTGGTTGATTTAATCAGCCAATCGGATTGAAGTTCAATCCGATTGCCTGATTGTATGAGCCAATAGAATTGACCTCGCATTCTATTGGCTCATCCAATCAGCCAATCGGATTGAACTTCAATCCGATTGGCTGATTAAATCAAGCAATCTGATTTTTCCTACCTTAATTCCGATTGGCTGATAGAATCCTATGAGCCAATCGGAATTCAAGGGATGCCATCTTGGATGACGTCATTTAAAGGAACCTTCATTCTGCGTTAGGACATCGGAAGAAGAGGATGGCTCCACGTCGGCTGGAAGGATGAAGATAGAAGATGCCACCTGGATGAAGATGTCTGCCGGTCCGGATGTCCTCTTCTGTCCCATCGGTGGCCGGCTGGCTGAAGACGGCTCAAGGTAGGGTGATCTTCAATGGGGTAGTGTTAGTTTTTTTTAAGGGGGGATCAGGTGGGTTTTAGAGTAGGGGTGTGTGGGTGGTGGGTTGTAATGTTGGGGGGGGGGTCTTGTAATATTTTTTTACAGGTAAAGGAGCTGATTACTTTGGGGCAATGCCCCGTAAAAAGCCCTTTTCAAAGCTGGTAAAAGAGCTGATTACTTTGTAATTTAGGATAGGGTAGGGAATTTTATTATTTTGGGGGGCTTTTTTATTTTATTAGGGGGCTTAGATTAGGTGTAATTAGATTAAAATTCTTGAAATATTTGTAACTTAGGTTAGGATTTATTTTACAGGTAATTTTGTAATTATTTTAACTAGGTAGCTATTAAATAGTTAATAACTATTTAATAGCTATTGTACCTAGTTAAAATAAATACAATTTTGCCTGCAAAATAAAAATAAATCCTAAAATAGCTACAATGTAACTTTTAGTTATATTGTAGCTATATTAGGGTTTATTTTATAGGTAAGTATTTAGTTTTAAATAGGATTCATTTATTTCATTATAGTAATTTTAGTTCATCTTATTTAAATTATATTTAATTTAGGGGGGTGTTAGGGTTAGGGTTATACTTAGGTTTAGGGGTTAATAACTTTATTATAGTAGCGGCGACGTTGGGGGTGGCAGATTAGGGGTTAATAATTGTAGGTAGGTGGCGGTGATGTTAGGGAGGGCATATTAGGGGTTAATAAAATTTATTATAGTGTTTGCGAGGCTGGAGTGTGGCGGTTTAGGGGTTAATACATTTATTATAGTGGCGGCAATGTCCGGTCAGTAGATTAGGGGTTAATAAGTGTAGGTAGGTGGTGGCGACTTTGGGGGGGCAGATTAGGGGTTAATAACTATAATGTAGGTGTCAGCGATGTTAGGGACAGCAGATTAGGGGTTCATAGCTATAATGTAGGTGGCGGCGGTGTCCGGTCGGCAGATTAGGGGTTAAATCATTTTATTATAGTGTTTGCAATGTGGGGGGCCTCGGTTTAGGGGTTCATAGGTAGTTTATGGGTGTTAGTGTACTTTGTAGCACTGTAGTTAAGAGCTTTATGTTCCGGAGTTAGCCCATAAAACTCTTAGCTACTGCCTTTTTTATGCGGTAGGAGTCTTGGAGGTAGAGGCTGTACCGCTCACTTCTTCCGGCATTAGTCAAATCCCATTAAAAAGATAGGATACGCAATTGACGTAAGGGGATTTGCGGTAGCCAAAGGTCGCGGAAGAAAAGTGAGCGGTACACCTGTACCTGCCATACTCATAATATCAGCTGGCGTTAAAAAGCAGCGTTAGGACGCCTTAACGCTGCTTTTTAAAGCTAATGCAGAACTCTAAATCTAGGTGTAAGTATTCTTGCTATGCAATTTTACCAAAAACATATGATACAACCAGGTAAATCAAAAACATATAAAATAAATTTAAAAAATTACAAAAATAAACATAAATAAAATATTGTGTTACCCACAGCTAACCAAACTTCTTAATCCCATATATTACTTTATAGGAAACTAATAAATGAAAGATAAGTATTTAACCCCTTAGGGTGTTGTGTGTCTATGTCCACCATCCAAAATGTTTCTTTTTGTAAGAGCAATTTTTTGCGGTCACCCCCCCCCCCCACACACACACACTCTTTAATGGGGGAATGTGGTCAATTGGGCTACATCTTAATGTAGTGTAGACAATTGTAAGAAATGTAGAGCTACTCTGGTTGATCTGATTTGCCTGAGTCTATGACCTGTCTAATTAAAGATCTATGGACAGCCATTCTTTCCTTAAAGGCACATTCCATCTTACCGACATAGGACCGCCCACATGGGCATTTGATAAAGTAAACCACATACTTTGTTTCACAACTAAGGGCATGTCTGGTTTTACATTTATCTCCACTGCCACTGTGGGTAAATGTATTCCCCAAAATTAAACTATTACAGGTGACACAACCATGACATTTATAAACCGCTGTTTTTTTTGTTAGGAAATGTGCTTTTTATCTTCATATTTATCATATGGGTCTGCTTGTACCAAGTAATCCTTCAATCTTCTCCTTTTTTATAGGAGAATATTGGGGGTTCCTGTGTGCAAGATTCTAACCGCTCCTCCACCTGTAATATTTTCCAGTTATCTAAAACTGCTTTTCTTAACTTCCATGTGTCTACTTGTGCAATCTGTAGTGAAAAACATCCTGTTTAGAAAACTTTTGGTTGCCCTAGTCTGTATTTCTTTTATTTCACTCTGTCCCTTGTCTAAGACCTTTTTAGGTTAACACCTTTCCTGAAACTTCTCTCTCATCTCTTTTATTGCCCCTTCTGTCTCTGTCACCACTGATGTTAATCGTTGTGCTCTTAACATTTGTGCTTTTGGTATTGAATTTACTAAATGCAGGGCCAGACTGGGAAACCAGACCGGCCCTGGAAATGTTAGAAGACCAGCCCCCCCCCCCCCATCCCAGCCCCAGCCCCCCCCCCCCCCCCCCCGATATACATAACACAAACACACAAAGTGTTTGTATGGTGGCATACATATTAATAAATAAAACATGAACATGAAGCAAAGCATATGTGCAATCAAAGGGTTAAATTACTGGGGGATAACACACAACAGTGGTTTAATCTTACTCCCTTAAATCACATGCAACAGCCATGTGTTAAGCTGTATGATTACCTCCTCAAATATTTTTTGATGCATAAACATGATTTTGAATTCCCCTTAATTAATACTAAAAAAGTGGATCTATCCATTACACATACTAAAGCATCATACTAAGGCATATAAAGACATGCAGCAGCAATGCACACCTAGAAATTGTGTGTGTGTGTATATATACAATTTTTATAAAAGTATATATATATATATATATATATATATAGAGAGAGAGAGAGAGAGAGAGAGAGAGAGAGAGAGAGAGAGAGAGAGAGAGAGAGAGAGAGAGAGAGAGAGAGAGATACATACTTTTATAAAAAAAACTGTATCTTGGCTGATGAGCCCTTCTTTTAAAATTTGTATCTTTAGTGTGATGAGCCCTGCTTCTGTCCAAGTATGCATTCAAGGCAAAGAGCAGTAAATCATTCCAGGGGGAGGGGGTCTGCTCCTCTGAGAAACGCTGTGCCTTTTTGAGAACAAATAGTAGTATGCAGTTAACCTAGCAGAGACAGGACTGCAGTGTAAATATGTTACAGCCTTTTTTTTACACCCATGGGGTTATCTGCATCTACTAGTATTTGAGCTGTTTCTCAGGAGGTTATGTGGGAGGGGATTTCTCCTTGCTCAGTGCTGTGCAGAAGGAGAGTTTTTACAGCTCAGCTACACTTCCATACCATTGGTTTAGGCTTCAGAAGTCCCTAGGAGGAATTACAAGTTGCTCATTCTCCTCTACTCTCGTCTCCTGTGCGCAGCTGGGACAGTTGGTAAAGGGGCAGGATCTGCCTGGGCATACATTGCTGGGCTGCACTCCCTAGTTCCACACTACTGCTGGTGTCATGTTTAATGCCCTCACAAGCGTCAACCACTAGTTGGGCTCTGCATCCAGGGAATTGAGCATGGGGAGAACACAAATTAATGGAGTGATGCTGTCTTTTTCCCCATTCCAGCATACTGCAGCCACAGCCGCTCCAGAGGGAAATCCCCAGTTCCCACATGATTGCTGCTCCGGACGGGAGCCCCTCCCTCCTCCTCTGATTTGACCGGTTAATCAGCATCTTGCTGCATGGAAATCTGGGACATGTAGTCTCCCAAACTAGCAGAGTTAGCATTAAAAAAAAAACGGCTTCTTTTTTTTTTTTTTTTTTTTTAAATATTTATTTATTTAACACAAAATAAGTGTACAAACAAAAAAAATCCACCTCTTTCTGCCACGCAGGGCTGGGTAAAACATATTATAAAACAAAACAAAGCAGTTAACAAAACAAATTAATTCATTTTGGCCAATTACCAAACCCCTTGTAAGAAATATTGTACACTTATCTGCATTTCCCACTTCTTTACTTTTTACTTTTTACTATACTTTTCTCTGCTTTACTCAATTCTTTGAATAATTACTATTATACAACAACCTAGCTATATATGCAGTCTAACAATAGCAACAAATACCCATAAAGAGAGAGTCACATAAATTAAATATATTACAATTCTTCTGTAACAGTGCATATATCTACAGCCAATAAATAATAAAATAAAAAATAAAAAAAATAAATTAAAAAAAAAAAAAATATACACAGTTTGTTTAATGGCTATGTCTCTTTTTGACTCCACTGTGGTGAATTCCTTTAACCTACAAACTAGATCCAGTTTGTTCTGGCGTGACCCTACATTGCTCTGATTCTGTCTCAGTTCAATTTCAAAACATGAAATTGCAGCAACTGCTGTGACACTAAAACCCGAAAAAAGGAAAAAAATAAAATCACTCCCCTACCGGGCCGTATCTCCCCCCGCCATATTCACTCCCTTTCCAACTCTCCAGTGTTATACCATATTCGGGGGAAATGACCAGCCAGTACCTGTAATTGCATGTATGTAGTCTCCCTAAAAGGTTTAACCAGCCTAATTTGCACTTCCACTGGAAGAGATAAAATAAATGGTCCCCATTGATTAAAGAACCGGGCTAACCTTCCTTCCGAAACATCTTGCAAGTTCCACTGTTCTTGTGTAAAGTGGACCATCAGAGCATTTTTGAGCTCATTTAATTTGGGTGCTAATTTAGCCTTCCAAGCTCTCAATATTATATTACGGCCAAGAAATATAATCTGGTTAATTAATTTAAGGTTTCTATGGGCGGTTTGTGGATTCACTAAAAAAAATATCTGTAACGGTTGAAAATGGAACTCTATCTTGAGAGAGGCCTGAATCCAGTGTTCTACCCTGAGCCAAAATTGAACAATCTTTGGACAACTCCAAAAACAATGTAATAAATCAGCACTATGCGAAGAACATTTGGGACATACCGTCTGTACCCTATACCAATTAGTCAACCTAGTTGGGGTCAAATACGTCATAAAGGCTAATTTAATTTGAGTCTCTCTCCATGCCGTCAGTACCCAGCTTTTTCCAATTATTTTAAAGGTATTCTCGATAACCTGACTGTTCACCTCAGGGAAGAACCTATTCCATTTTGCAGCTATGAGCTCTCTCTGTAGATGAGAAGGCCCCTGATTCAAAAAGTTGTAAAATGGCGCTATTGAATATAGGCCACCTTGAAAGTTATTAATTTTAACTTGGAATGCCGGAAGAGCCCATTCTATTCCATAGTTTTGCTTTAACTAAAAAAAAAAATGTCTTAACTGCAAATACGCATAAAAATCTTTATTCTCGAGCCCGAATAAATGAGTTAATTCACTAAAGGTTAAAGGCACGAGATTCACATCTAACATTTGGGCAACAAATACCAATCCTTTGGATGACCATACCCTGAAAACTTTATCTGACAGTCCTGGTGCAAAGTTAGGATTCCCCATAATGGGTAGATATTTGGAGACATAGGGTGAACAGCCCATAAGGGAGCAACATTTTTGCCATGCTAGAATAATATACCTATAAGTACTGAGCGCGAAAAGTGAGGATGGAAGAGCATTCGTTGGGCAGTGTAGGATAGCATCCAACCGAAAAGGAGCCACCAGAGCTGTCTCCCAGAGTACTGGCACAACCTGATCACATTGAGTTAAACAATCAACCGCTACCTTCAACCGTGCGGCCAAGCTATAAAATTGTAAATTAGGAAGAGCTAAACCTGCCGCTTCTTTATTACACATGAGACGTAAGACAGAGATGCGCGCTCTGGCACCTTTCCAGATTAAATTAGAACATGCCCTATTATAGTTTTTTATATCTATGCTGTGCATAGGAATTGGAATATTTTGTATGAGATAGAATAATTTGGGAAAAAGAATGGTTTTTATAAGTGTAACCCAAGCTGTTAGGGAAATAGGTAAATTCCTCCATCCAAAACGGCTTTTTAATTGCATATTCCAGTGAGGCCGCTCCTGACCCTCCCACACCTGACCTGCTGCTCACATCATGCCTGAATCAGTGGCTGAGCCTGTTTGTTGCTTCACTTGTGGATGGTCCGGCGGCCCAATCCGGGCCTGATTAAATGTTTTGGATGGAAACTTTCATACTGCACTAAAGTGTTCCTGTCTGTAGGTTTTGGTATAGTCTACATTCTATACATCCATCATTTTTATAGAGATCCAAATCTAAGAACTCAATTTCTTTTTTTTTTTACTCCATTTAGCCACTAATTTAATGGGTCCCTGTAAAATATTTAGATCACAAAAAAAAGGCTGTTTAAGGCTTTCCTCACTCCCTGTCCATAGAAAAAACATATTATTAATGAAGCGGCCGTAAAAATTAACATACATTTTAAAGACAGGATGTGTTTAAAACTGGGTTTGTTCATAATCATGCAAAAACACGTTGGCATAACTACCCATAGCTGTGCCAAGGGGTTGCAAGAATATTTTCTTTTCAAATTTGAAGAAATGTTTGTGTAATACAAAATGTAATAAGAGTATTGCATACTCTATTGGTGGCCCTTCATACTCATTCACCAACAAATTCCTGACCGCATTAAGACCCTCTTTATGAGGAATACAAGTATATACGTTTGTAACATCACTTGTCACAAAGAAAGTATCTGCATCACAACTTCCTATTTCTTGTATTTGTTCCCCAAATTCAAATAAATCCTTAATGAATGAGAGTATTTTTTAACACTACTTTGAATTAGGCTATCTACATATCTGGCTACTGGTTGATTTATTGACTCCATTGATTAAATTATAGGTCTGCCAGGGAAAGAGGTCAATGACTTACGCACCTTGGATAGAACATTCTGTTGTCATGTATTGCTAAAAACTCTCAGGTATTTTGAGTCCCGGTAGGGAAAGGGTTAAAGTATGTAAACTTTCTGTATTAGTGCGAACAGGTATGTGTGGTCTTCTGTAACAAAAGAGCCTTGTTTTTCTTTAAATACACCTGTCAAAACGATATATATATATATATATATATATATATATATATATATATATTTATTTATTTATTTATTTATTTAAGTAAACAACCCAAGGTATTGATCTAGTCCTATTTTGGTGTATTTCATGCCACCATTTCCCTGTCAAATGCGATCAAATAAAATAAACAAATTGTTAACTTTCTCACAAACTTTGGGTTTCCCACTGAAATTATTTACATACTGCTTGTGCAATCATCTTGTAAGGTTAATTTTAGCTTTAGTGTAGAGATTAACTTCCCACCTGACACTTCCCACCCCCTGATCCCTCCCAAACAGCTTTCTTCCCTCCCTTCCTCCCCCCCCCCCCCCCCCACTTAGGTACTGGCAGACAGTCTGCCAATATTACATTTAAAGGGATACTGAACCTTAATTTTTGTTTCTTTCATGATTCAGATAGAGGATGCCATTTTAAGCAACTTTCTAATTTACGCCTATTATCAATTTTTCTTTGTTCTCTTGGTATCTTTATTTGAAAAAGCAGGAATGTAAGCTTACAAGCCAGATAAATGTAGTTAACAATCAGCAAGCGCTAACCAGGGTGCTAAACCCAAAATGGGCCGGCTCCTATGCTTGCATTCCTGCTTTTTCAAATAAAGATACCAAGAGAACGAAGAAAAGTGATAATAGGAGTAAATTAGAAAGTTGATAAATTGCATGCTTTATCTATAGCTTTGCTTATTTCTAAATAACATTGTGCTGATTTTCAGATTCCTTACCAAGCTCCAAAGTTTTTGGAGAATATTGATGTATCCAGCTTGCTCCTGTTTGTGTAAAGAGTATTTTCATATGCAGAGGAAGGGGGAGGGGGGAACTGTCTGCTTTTCAGTGAGTGTTCCAGCTAACCTTTTCAACAGTGCTAAACTGGGAGCCTTTAAGTAAGTTTTTAAACAGTTTTATACTGGATTTTTAGATCAGTAACTGTGCATATTATTATTTATAGTAGTGTCTATTACATGCAGTTAAATGAAAATTGGTGTATACTGTCCCTTTAATCAATAGATCAATGATCATAATTACAGGGAATCACGGCCTCCATTACATATAGAGCGTCGCCCGCAAAAGCCGGCGACGCCAGATTTTACGCGATTTTGGGATTACATATGGCGTAGCATACAAGTTACGCGCGTATATTTCACCCGTCGGACGTAGTTTTTTTACCCATACACTAACATAGAAAAGACGCGCAATTTGGTATCCAATATACAGCGTAAGGACTTACGAGCGCAGAATTCAGAAAATCGGCT